>NC_034176.2:9028768-9391268 GCF_002021735.2 Oncorhynchus kisutch | reverse complement strand
TATGACATGACTTTATGACAGCCTACATTATGACATGACTTTATGACAGCCTACATTATGACATGACTTCATGACAGCCTACATTATGACATGACTTTATGACAGCCTACATTATGACATGACTTCATGACAGCCTACATTATGACATAACTTTATGACATGACTTTATGACAGCCTACATTATGACATGACTTTATGACAGCCTACATTATGACATGACTTTATGACAACCTACATTATGACATTATGACAGCCTACATTATTACATGACTTTATGACATGACTTTATGACAGCCTACATTATGACATGACTTTATGACATGACTTTATGACAGCCTACATTATGACATGACTTTATGACAGCCTACATTATGACATGACTTTATGACAACCTACATTGTGACATTATGACAGCCTACATTATTACATGACTTTATGACATGACTTTATGACAGCCTACATTATGACATGACTTCATGACATGACTTTATGACAGCCTACATTATGACATGACTTTATGACATGACTTTATGACAGCCTACATTATGACATGACTTTATGACATGACTTTATGACAGCCTACATTATGACATGACTTTATGACATGACTTTATGACAGCCTACATTATGACATGACTTTATGACAGCCTACATTATGACATGACTTTATGACAACCTACATTGTGACATTATGACAGCCTACATTATTACATAACTTTATGACAGCCTACATTATTACATAACTTTATGACAGACTACATTATGACATGACTTTATGACAGCCTATATTATGACATGACTTTAAAACAGCCCAAATTATGACATAAACCTATGACAGCCTACATTATGACATGACTTTATGACAGCCTACATTATGACATGACTTTATGACAGCCTACATTATGACATGACTTTATGACAGCCTACATTATAACATGACTTTATGACAGCCTACATTATGACATGACTTTATGACAGCCTATATTATGACATGACTTCATGAAATGAATTTATGACAGCCTACATTATGACATGACTTTATGACAGCCTACATTATGACATGATATTATGACAGCCTACATTATGACATGACTTTATGACAGCCTACATTATGACATGACTTTATGACAGCCTACATTATGACATGACTTCATGACATGACTTCATGGCAGCCTACATTATGACATGACTTTATGACAGCCTACATTATGACATAACTTTATGACAGCCTACATTATGACATGACTTTATGACAGCCTACATTATGACATTACTTTATGACAGTCTACATTATTACAGCCTACATTATGACATGACTTTATGACAGTCTACATTATGACATAATTTTATGACATGACTTTATGACAGCCTATATTATGACATGACTTTATGACATCCTACATTATGACATAACTTTATGACAGTCTACATTATGACATAATTTTATGACATGACTTAAAACAGCCTAAATTATGACATCAGAGACTCTGGGTTCGCGCCCAGGCTCTGTCGTAACCGGCCGCAACCGGGAGGTCCGTGGGGCGACGCACAATTGGCCTAGCATCGTCCGGGTTAGGGAGGGCCTGGCCGGTAGGGATGTCCTTGTCTCATCGCGCACCAGCGACTCCTGTGGCAGGCCAGGCACAGTGCGCACTAACCAAGGTTGCCAGGTGCACGGTGTTTCCTCCAACACATTGGTGCGGCTGGCTTCCGGGTTGGATGCGCGCTGTGTTAAGAAGCAGTGTGGCTTGGTTGGGTTGTGTATCGGAGGACGCATGACTTTCAACCTTCGTCTCTCCCGAGCCCATACGGGAGTTGTAGCGATGAGACAAGATAGTAGCTACTAAAACAATTGGATACCATGAAATTGGGGAGAAAAAGGGGTACAATTCACACAAAAAAAGACATTATGACAGCCTACATTATGACATGACTTTAAAACCGCCTACATTATGACATGACTTTATGACAGCCTACATTATGACATGACTTTATGACAGACTACATTATAACAAGACTTTATGACAGCCTACATTATGACATGACTTTATGACAGCCTACTTTATGACATGACTTTATGACAGCCTACATTATGACATAACTTCATGACAGCCTACTTTATGACATGACTTTATGACAGCCTACATTATGACATGACTTTATGACAACCTACATTATGACATTATGACAGCCTACTTTATGACATGACTTTATGACAGCCTACATTATGACATGACTTTATGACAACCTACATTATGACATTATGACAGCCTACATTATGACAGCCTACATTATGACATGACTTTATGACATGACTTTATGACAGCCTACATTATGACATGACTTTATGACAGCCTACATTATGACATGACTTTATGACAGCCTACATTATGACATGACTTTATGACAACCTACATTATGACATTATGACAGCCTACATTATTACATAACTTTATGACAGCCTACATTATTACATAACTTTATGACAGACTACATTATGACATGACTTTATGACAGCCTATATTATGACATGACTTTAAAACAGCCTAAATTATGACATAAACCTATGACAGCCTACATTATGACATGACTTTATGACAGCCTACATTATGACATGACTTTATGACAGCCTACATTATGACATGATATTATGACAGCCTACATTATGACATGACTTTATGACAGCCTACATTATGACATGACTTTATGACAGCCTACATTATGACATGACTTCATGGCAGCCTACATTATGACATGACTTTATGACAGCCTACATTATGACATAACTTTATGACAGCCTACATTATGACATGACTTTATGACAGCCTACATTATGACATTACTTTATGACAGTCTACATTATTACAGCCTACATTATGACATGACTTTATGACAGTCTACATTATGACATAATTTTATAACATGACTTTATGACAGCCTATATTATGACATGACTTTATGACATCCTACATTATGACATAACTTTATGACAGTCTACATTATGACATAATTTTATGACATGACTTAAAACAGCCTAAATTATGACATCAGAGACTCTGGGTTCGCGCCCAGGCTCTGTCGTAACCGGCCGCAACCGGGAGGTCCGTGGGGCGACGCACAATTGGCCTAGCGTCGTCCGGGTTAGGGAGGGCCTGGCCGGTAGGGATGTCCTTGTCTCATCGCGCACCAGCGACTCCTGTGGCAGGCCAGGCACAGTGCGCACTAACCAAGGTTGCCAGGTGCACGGTGTTTCCTCCAACACATTGGTGCGGCTGGCTTCCGGGTTGGATGCGCACTGTGTTAAGAAGCAGTGTGGCTTGGTTGGGTTGTGTATCGGAGGACGCATGACTTTCAACCTTCGTCTCTCCCGAGCCCATACGGGAGTTGTAGCGCTGAGACAAGATAGTAGCTACTAAAACAATTGGATACCATGAAATTGGGGAGAAAAAGGGGTAAAATTCACACAAAAAAAAGACATTATGACAGCCTACATTATTACATAACTTTATGACAGCCTACATTATGATATGACTTCATGACAGCCTACCTTATGACATGACTTTATGACAGCCTATATTATGACAGACTTTAGGACATTACTTTATGACAGCCTACATTATTACATAACTTTATGACAGTCTACATTATGACATAACTTTATGACAGCCTACATTATGACATTACTTTATGACAGCCTGCATTATGACAACCTACATTATGACATGACTTTATGACAGCCTACATTAAAACATGACTTAATGTCAGCCTACATTATGACAGCCTACATTATGACAGTCTACATTATGACATGACTTTATGACAGCCTACATTATGACAGACTACATTATGACATGACTTTGTGAAATGACTTTACGACAGCCTAGAGGACATTATGACAGGTTTATGACAAGTCACAACTATAGCAGCAGCCCAGTATAAACCATGTAGCCTTTGTGACCATAATTCCATCTATGGTGAGATACAATGGCCATCATCCTTCACTTGGCCAGGGCTGGGTGTAACTGCTTACACACAGTTACTTTACCAGTAAAAATACTGTAATCAGATTACAGATTACTGACCACAAATCAGAGACCAACCACTATGATGACACACTAAATGCATTTGATGGATCCTGGATTTCCTCTAATGCCACTCAAGGGGAATGTAATCCAAAAGTAACGTAATCAGATTATGTTACTGAGTTTGGGGTAATCCAAAAATTATTTTACTGATGAAAATGTTGGACAGGCAACTAGTAACTAACGGGTTCCCCCACGGATTATTATTATTTAGAAAGTAACCTACCCAGCTCTGCACTTGACCCTGCCTCACACGGCACAGTGCATTGAACACAGACCTTAAACTAACTAAACCATCATCTATTATAAAACATTTTCCCCCCATGCACTTGTTTCAGCGCAGTTACCATCTCCTTTGTCATGCATGCTAATAGTTGTTTCGCTGATTGGTTCACCCACCTCTTCACCACGCGGTCCAGGCTCCGTCGTTCACGACTACTGTCTGCTCCAGTTCAATGGGAATGTGGTCCTGTGGCTTTCCTCGGCGTCCCAGACCAGTTTGACTTCTGCCACGAACTCCGCTCTTTTCAATCAGTTCAACAGCGAGGGAGGCGAATTGCCTTCTTCATGTTACGTCATGAAAGCAGGGACAGTATCAGTAGATTCATTTGTTTCCATTCATAAGGCGTGCTGCTTGAATGCACGAGATTGTCATAGTGTTGACGAAAGAAAACAATGAAAACAAAAAATAAAAAGCAATAAAGAAAATACGAGTGGACATTCAGAGAATAATAGCCAATGGATATCTGTGAACAAATGTACATTCAATTATATATGCAGTGTCCTACTTAAATTATATTATTATGTGTATTGTGTGTATTGTTACAAACACTTCCTTGAGCAGATTTTCTAATAAACTATTGAATAGCTTAAAATTGTGATTGACCGTAGAAAATCTGTGTTTGTTCAATTTAATGTGACTGATGCTGAATTTGTGTATGATAGCGACTCTAAGAACAAGTTACGTGCGAAGGATGCCACACCTTGACTTCATTCTTATCCCAGTAATATCTTTTAGTTAGCTCTGGTCCATGGTGTTAGTGCGCGTTCGTCTAGGTCTACTGGTGGAGAAACGCGTACTATAACGCCCTGGACAAGAGCTATCGTCCAGGTTGTCCCTGTTCCAGATTTGAGAAGTCTTTCTCGATAGCTACAGTAAATGAGGGAAACAAATAAAAAATAAATAGATACCTTCACTGTTCAGGTAATGGATACAGAATAATGACTAGGCCTAGGCCACTATATTCAATGCATTATGTGATAAATGTGTGGATGACGTTCACACGTTCACGCGGCGGAAGGTAGCCCAACGGTTAGAGCAGTGGGACAGTAACTGAAAGGTTGCTGGCCCAGAAGGACAGGTAAAGATCTGTCCTTCATGCCCCTAGACAAGGCAATTAACCCACTGTTCCCGAGGCCGTCGTCGTAAGTAAGAATTTGTTCTTAACTGACTTGCCTCATTAAATAAAAAATATCGGGACTCATTTGATTGCTCTGATATCCTATTCTAATTAGTTATTAAGTCACTGCAGATTTTTTTAATCTTTCTTTAACTTGGGAAGTCAGTTAAGAACAAATTCTTATTTTCATTGATGGCCTAGGAACAGTGGGTTAACTGCCTGTTCAGAGGCAGAAGGACAGATTTGTACCTTGTCAGTTTGGGGGTTTTAACTGGCAACCTTTCGGTTACTAGTCCAACACTCTAACCACTAGGCTACCCGAAAGCCCACCATATCACAGAAGACGGGAGTAGAGCATCCAGTTGATTGCACCTCACAGCAATAAAACCCAGAGACTAGGGTATTACGTCCCAAATGGCACCCTAATCCCTATATAGTGCACTACTTTTGACCAGAGTCTTATGGTGCCTGGTCAAAAGTAGTGCACTGAATACGGACTAGGGTACCATTTGGAACGTACACCTGGTATCGCTGACTTCAGATACCAGGTATTCTGGTTTCCTGATTACATATCCAGTTTCAGCAAGCACCATGGAAAGTGATATCATCTTTTCCCTCAATCAGCTGCTAAGAATGAGTGCCATTTGGGGACTAGGGGAAATAGCAGAGGGGAAAATCCAGTAGTTCTGATTGTTCTTCAGGTCTTAATGTTGAACTCCGTACATGATACAAAGAAGGAGATTTGATCTGATTCTTTAATTCACTCATTGGTTAGTTGAAAGACAGATACAGGTTCACACAGTATATTTTAAGTTGGTATAGGTGTGTACATTTTTGTCGAGCTCTTCTACTTCACCGTCAGATAAAAGGATGACTATAAGGTGTATGGGTATCTACAACCCTCTAGTGGCAAGAATGTCCATTTCTGCTTCTCTCCCATCTGATCTCAATGGCCCGTATTCATAAAGAATCTCATGAGTATAAGTGCTGATCTACAATAGGTTGAGTTGTGCCTTTTAGATCTGAATAAATAACATTAAATGGACAGGGGTGGACCTGATCCTACTGTAGATCTGAGACACTTTGTGAATAAGGGCCAGTATGTCCTTGTCGCAACCCATGTAATCGACACTCTCCTCAACAAGCAACTGATGGTGTGACATTAATACCACATTTTGGACACTGTCCGTCATACATTCAAACACTGTCCCTTGAGTGATACAAGACAGAACCATTGATTCAAGACAGGTAAAACATGATCAAATCAATACAAAACAAAGGGAAATATATATATTTTTTTACTTTCTGCTTTTATGGCATCACTTAAAGTTCCAATGCTGATGTTTTTATATCAATATCAAATCATTTCTGGGCTATTTATTGTAATAGATGTCCATTAAAATGGGCAAAAACATATTTCTCAAGCAATATTTTATTTATTTATCTAGGACTGTCTGTGAGTGGTCTGAGTGAGGATGGGAAAACTGACAACTAGCTGTTATTGGCAGAGAGGTTTGGAACTCTCTTTGTTATTGGTCTATTAACCAATTTACCGCATTGGTGATGTCACCATGGAAAGACAAAACTCCTGCCCATGCTAACGTGCTGATTAAAAGGTCCAAGTGTAGATTACATTTTCAACCAGCAACTATCAGGAAATAATACAGATTTTTTTTTAAAGTGTTTGATTTTTACAGTGATTTTCACACAATGTTTTTTACAGTGTTCATTTCATCAGCTGTTGACCATTATGATACAAAACGCAGGATAAACTGAATTTTGACTGCTCTGGACCTTTAAAACCCTAGTCCCGGTGATTGAGTTTCTCTCCAATTTAGGTAAGAAAGATATTCACTTGAAAGTGTGTGTGCGTGTGTGTGTGTGTGTGTGTGTGTGTGTGTGTGTGTGTGTGTGTGTGTGTGTGTGTGTGTGTGTAGAGAGGAGGGCAATATGGTCCATTGAAGCGTGGGGAACAGCAAGCTGTCTGAGGCCTGTTATCTGGAAGGATTAAATAGGTTGAGATTCAGGTCATTGGCCAATGAGGATCGACTTAACCAACACAATCACCATCAACACTCATAGACATAACCAAAGCATTGTTGACTCGGAGCCATCAAAAGATGATGCTTTGTTTAGGGTTCGGTGTCCAGAACCTAGTCAAGTCACTTAATCAATGATAACAGCACATTTTGTCAAATTTGTCAGATTTCCAGTACTGCACAGAACCATAATATTTTCTGTATTTCTAAATTCAATTTCTAAATTCAACTCAAATCAAATCAAATTCAGTGCTATTCCCAATGCTTGTCATTTTCCTCTTTATATCTTTTCAGATATCACTTAGAGCTATTACTAATAGCAATACGATGTTGTTGTTGTTGTTTTCTCTCCATTTCACAAAACCTTGAAAGGGGACGACCAGCAACATCAGTAGGGCAGACAAATCTCAAAGCAAACGAATAAACATGATCCAACGATATTATCAAGAAACATAACCACACGAACAAAATGGACAATAGTGACAACAAAATGTGCAACAAGTGAAAATGTAGCAAAATGACTTTAAATAAAAACAGGAGTCAGGATCGATGATTACATCACTGCCCGTGTGATAAAGGAAGCTGTGGTCAACAAACTCAATGCAATGGGCACATAAGATCCAATAGCCAATCGGATACAGGGAAGAAGTTTGACCGGAATTATTTTGTTGTGTGCCTTCTTTTCCAAATGTCTAGATTCTGGAATGTCCATTGAAGGCCAAATCTGTGATACATGTCTTAATGTTCAATAGTCAATTCAATGAACGGCAGGGAAGCCTAGTGGTTAGAGTGTTGGACTAGTAACCGAAAGGTTGCAAGTTCAAATCCCCGAGCTGACAAGGTACAAATCTGTCGTTCTGCCCCTGAACAAGGCAGTTAACCCACTAGGCCGTCATTGAAAATAAGAATTTGTTCTTAACTGACTTGCCTAGTGAAATAAAGGTTAAAAAAAACTATGGCCGTTGATTTTTGAAGAATAGAACTTTTGCGAGTTGCTTAATTTATTTTTGTGAGCTCACTACAGCTGACTTCATCTATCTTAACCCAAATCTAAAGTAAAATTATCCCATTGTTCATGTTTTTTTTGGTTCCATTAGAGCATTGGTTTGTAACAATGTATATCTTCAAAATATATTTAAAACCATCATGTCGATCTCATGGACTGTCGGACCATAACCCCATGAATTTTGGGAGTGGTCACATTTAGCTACGCCCTCCCCTTTCAATGGCTTCAACACCCTCCTAGATATAGCTGCATTGCTTGTTGTCCTGGCCCTTTCTAGCGTGAGCTTTGTTCTTTGTGTCAGTTGCCCTGTCTAGATGTGTCCTTTTTTGTCTATGTCTCTTGTATTTATTAAGAGATTGTTTTTTAAATGAAATGTGCGTTATAAATTCAATGTATTATTATTTTAAAACAGACTCCAGATTGTGACTTTAATGTCCATAGCTCATTAACACTCGTCGCTAACATTGGTCCATTGGCATGAGGATGTTAGTTCTATTTGCTACTATAAAGGCCTTCTTTCTTATTCAATATACATTATGGAACCACTATACCATCATAGATCCTCTGAATGAAGGGTGCCATGAAAACAAACAGATGTTAATCACGGTGGCTGGGGATGAATCAGGTGGTTTTTAATATTCCTTTCTACCCGGCAACACTTTCTTGTGACCAGAGCACACCAGAATCAGCCCTTCCTGGGTTTCTTTCTCCCTTCTGTTCATTGAAGCATAGACAGATCTTGCCTAGGGCTTAGCTTGGTCTCCTTCTCAAAGTCTGTTTAAAAAAAAGAGGCTGGGTGGAATGGATTGGTTGGATCAGTATTAGAAAAGAGAAGAAGAAGGATAGAAAGGATGCCATTTGGGACACAGACAAAGAGTTTAGAATTTGTATGTGAACTCAGGAGAGGAATCTTTCCACTGACTCCAGTAGCTCTGAAGAACAGCTCCGCAGGCCCACCAGCAGTTCTCCCTCCTCGTGACTCATCATGGCTCCCTGCTTCTCCACTAAGGACAAGTTGTCATCTGATATTAAGCTGCTCTCCGACGTTGGGCTGATGATGATTTGCGGGATACTGGAGATGTGAGAAAGCTGGGCTCGTAAACTAGGGGAGT
The DNA here is from genome assembly GCF_002021735.2 of Oncorhynchus kisutch. Classification (NCBI taxonomy): domain Eukaryota; kingdom Metazoa; phylum Chordata; class Actinopteri; order Salmoniformes; family Salmonidae; genus Oncorhynchus; species Oncorhynchus kisutch. The sequence continues at coordinate 9,381,629 of NC_034176.2, read as the reverse complement.
CCAAGGTGCTCCTGCGCTCGCTGCCGCTTTCGCTCTCTGTCGTCTCTCCTCCGTTGGTTAGCTGGACACTCTGGCTCCTCTTTGATAAGAGCAGCAGGGGGGCGGCTGCCATGCAGACGGAGCCAGACACTACCTCGTGTTCACTGGCGCTCATAGACTCCTTCAGTGCGTGGCTGGGCTGAAACACAGATACACAGATACATGGTCATGACGACAGTAAATACAGGGCTGATGTTTCATGTAGTCCCGTGTGGCTCAGTTGGGAAAGCATGGTGCTTGCAACTAGGGTTGTGGGTTTGATTCCCGCTGGGGCCACCCATATGAGGAAAAAAAACGTGTGTACTACTATATTTGGATAAAATGTTTTCTAAACGGCATAAAAGCACCACAATGTCCACCAATCAAGTAGTGCAATTCAGATCAATGTGTGGTCACAACACGATGTTCAATGACTGAGGAGAAATACCAAACCAATGGCAAAATAAAAGGCTAACAACACTGCAAGTATCTCTGCTCTCTCACCTTCTCTGCAGCACAAATAATCTTGGTCTTGCAACATTTGTCTTTGGGCATTTTAAAGGACGAGGTGCTTCTGAAGGAGGAGTTGTTACGCTCTGGAGGATCCAGCACCACATCCCCAAACACCTGTGGTTAGGAACCATATATGGATTTAGTTCAACTTTTTTTTTCTCAACTTTTGACAAGAAAAACCTGAGGGAGCCATAATCTTCAAAAAGCAGAGAGGATTGTTCTGAGATGCCTGTGAGGGTAGCAGCAGGGTCGAGACAAGAAAAGACCCACATGGCACAATGCCTTGTCTGGGATCAGTGCTCATATTAGACAACATTTCATTTGTTTCACCTACAGCAACAGAAAAAAACCCATTCTAATATGTTGGTAATAAACAGTGTCCTCCCTCCTTAAACTGAAGTGTTTAAACATTGACCCTGTGTGCTCTATTTTGGTCTAAAGTTAAATTACCCCATTGTTTATGTTTTTGGGATCCATCTGAACATTTGTTTGTAACAATGTAGAGCTTCGATCTCATATGGTTGTTGAATGCCAGTAGTTTACAGTGAAGTTCTGCCAGAGGGAATGATAATATTGATAATGATAATGTTGACCTGAAGTCAAACCTACGCCATTGATCTTACTTTAGCTCCAGGGTGAAGTTTCCCCTAGGTACAGATCTAGAATCAGCTTCCCCTCCCACAATCATAACCTTAACCATTCATGGGGGAAATGCACAACTGACCCAGCTTCAGCTTACACCTTACCATACTGGAGGAGATGGAGGATGTGGCGCAGAAATGGGTCCTTGAGACGGACGACTGCCTGCTGATAGTGGAATCTCGGAAGGATGACTCGCTGTTGAAGTCCTTTTTGTCCTTTCTCGGTGACAGACATCTCAAACAAGGTACCTTCTCTGCCAATGTGGTCCTGTAGATGACATGGAGGACCAAAAAACAGTTGAAACACGTATTTATTTGTATTTTTTACAGTAGCACAGAGCAAAGTGAATTTTCCTAGTCAGGGTTGATAAAACACATCTATTCATTTATTCAGTCATTTGTTTATTTATTTATTTATTCATTCATTCATTCATTCATGTATTGGATTTTCGTAACACACAGTAGTTTACCTGTACTTAGTGTGTATAATGGCATAAATAAAAGGGTTGTAGATGGTAGAGGCTTTTGCTATAACTGCAGGCACGGCTTTGGAGTAGGGTGACAGAATGTTGGCGTGTCTGAAAAGACAGAAGACAAGTAAGTAATCTCTCCATTATCCAGTAACGAAGGCAGTGTTAGGATTATACAAAACATCTATCAACAGCTGGACCAGGGTTTATGTACCTTCCAGGACAGATGGAGAGAAGTATTTAAATGTTATATAACGAAGCCTCTGTCTCAGTAGTAATGGGGGGAAAACACATGGCTAAAGATTTCATGACAATTTCATTCAATTAACGAAGAGAAGAGGTTAGTTACCTAGTTGTTGAATGTATTAATTTGAATCTTTCAATTTTATATACAGTATTTAGTCAGCTACCAATTGTGCAAGTTCTCCCACTTAAAAAAATTAGAGAGGCCTGTAATTTTCATCATAGGTACACTTCAACTATGACAGACAAAATGAGAGCGAAAAATCCAGAAAATCACATTGTAGGATTTTTAATGAATTTAGCATTATGACATGACTTTATGACAAGCCTACATTATGACATGACTTTATGACAGCCTACATTATAACATCACTTTGGCTGACTAAATACTTTTTTGCCCCACTGTATATATATTATTTTGTTTGGGGGTGGGATATTTTAACTTTTTGGGAGTGACAGAGATATATTGGAAATGAGAGAGGTGACAGAGAGAGAGGGGCGGTGGGGCTGGAATTAATTCCCAAGATTTTACATTTTCTTATAGAAATCAAGAAAATCCCCCCACATTTTTGGAAACAAGAACAGAAATGCCAAGTTTGGTGGTAAATCTAATCTTGAAAAGTGCAGAATACCTCCAGAAGGATCTGAATGTAAAGCTAGTGAAAATAAGAATACCCCTCAAGGCAAGTTCATCAAAATGACAACGTAAGATAAACATACCCACACACGGGACATCCAGTAGCTCTAGAAATATATTACAGTAATGTTCTACGGACGTACACACACGGGACATCCAGTAGCTCTAGAAATATATTACAGTAATGTTCTATGGACGGACACACAATGAACATCCAGGCTACACTAGTATCTTGGAAACCTGGACATGGCTACATTAGATGATGTCAAAAATAATTACATATAGCCATTGTAGATATGCACGACCATTCAAAAGTTTGGGGTCACTTAGAAATGTCTTTGTTTTTGAAAGAATAGCAATTTTTATGTCCATTAAAGAAACATACATTTTATCAGAAATATAGTGTTGACATTGTTAATGTTGTAAATAACTATTGTAGCTGGATATGATAGATTTTTTATGGAATATCTACATAGGTGTACAGAGGCCCATTATCAGCAACCATCCCTCCTGTGTTCCAATGGCACGTTGTGTTAGCTAAGCCAAGTTTATCATTTTAAAAGGCAACTGATCATTAGAAAACCCTTTTGCAACTTTGTTAGCATAGCTGAAAACTGTTGTACTGATTAAAGAAGCAATAAAACTGGCCTTCTTTAGACTAGTTGAGTATCTGGAACATCAGCATTTGTGGGTTTGATTACAGGCTCAAAATGGCCAGAAACAAAGACCTTTCTTCTGAAACTTGTCAGTCTATTCTTGTTCTGAGAATTTAAGGCTATTCCATGCGAGAAATTGCCAAGAAAATGAAGATCTCGTATAAACACTGTGTACTACTCCATTCACAGAACAGCGCAAACTGGCTCTAACCAGAATAAAAAGAGGAGTGGGAGGCCCCGGTGCACAACTGAGCAAGAGGACAAGTACATTAGAGTGTTCAGTTTGAGACACAAGTCCTCAACTGGCAGCTTCATTAAATAGTACCAGCAAAACACCAGTCTCAACCTCGACATTGAAGAGCCGACTCCGGGACGCTGGTTTTCTTTCAAAAACAAGGACATTTCTAATGACCCCAAACTTTTCAACGGTAGTGAATATGTCAAATCAAATCAAATAAATCGAATCAAATTTGTTTTGTCACATGCGCCGTATACAAGTAAACATTTCACCTTACCGTGAAATACTTACTTACAAGCCCTTAACCAACAATGCAGTTCAAGAAATAGAGTTAAGAACAGATTTACTAAATAAACTAAAGTAAAAAAATAAATAACAAGCAACACAATAAAAATAACAATAGCAAGGCTATGTACAGGGGGTACCGGTACCGAGTCAATGTGCAGGGTACAGGTTAGTAATGAGGCTATATACAGGGGGTACCGGTACCGAGTCAATGTGCGGGGTACAGGTTAGTGGAGGTCACCCAAGCTTTTATATATTTTGTATACACTTACCCTGCCCAGGAGATCATGGTGACGGTGGCATACGGCGACCAGGACAGCACATACACAACAATGACCACAAAGGCGATTTTGGCCAGCTTCCACTCATTCCTGATGCTCTTCTGTTGGATCAGTGTGCATTTCCTCACCTGTGTCCCCAAGTTCTCCACTTCCCTGCAGGAACAAACAGAGGAGCCTGGCTGTTAGCTGGAAACAATGACACAAAGGACAACCCACATGAAAAAAAATACTACAGTTTGCTATAGAATACTACAGTACTTACTATGGAATTCTATAGTAAACTGTAGTATACTGTAGAATAATATACTACACACTGTAGTATCCCTCAGTCAATTGTAGAACTTACTAGAGGATGTTGCATTCAGTGGAGGCTGGTGTGAGGAGCTATAGGAGGACGGGCTCATTCTATTGGCTGGAATATAATAGTTGGAACAGAGTCAAACGTGGTTTCCGTATGTTTGATGTTTTTGATACTGTTCCATTGACTCCATTCCGGCCATTACAATGAGCCCATCCTCTTATAGCTCCTCCACCAGCCGCCACTGGTTGTAGTATACCGTAAAATTCTATAGTAAATACAATAGTATTATCTGCAAAAAAAACACTGTAAATATTACAGTAATGTCAGCCAAAATACTACAAGTTTTTTAACGATAGTAATAGTACAAGTATTTAATTTGCATATACCCTGCCCATTCCCCTTCCCCACGTTCCAAATTGTGCCACCCATAACTGAGAAACCTACATGCCAAGTATAGATTATACATTGTGTTCCCTACAAATTATGAGCAGAACTTTTGGATTATCTGTTCAGACCCCAGGTTTACCTTTGTAAAGGTTATGGACAATGTGCTCTTAGTATTTGCCCAGTAGGTTCATTCTGTATCTAGAGGACTCCTGATATTCCCAGGACTGACAAGTAAATTATAATTTTTGTTCTTCATCTGTTGTCTTATGCTGTTTATTTTTTGCCAGCTAGGACCATCTACTTAAGTGCTGCCTGTCTTCCCAGTGTTCTACTTGGTGTGTGAACTGCTGACTGCTCATAACTTGCAAATGATTGTTGACACATCAATCCGGGTTAAGGGGCAGGACAACTTGTGACTTGTTTTGGTAAAACTTTACGGAAGGGGGAGTGGTTTCTCCTCTTCTAGGCAATCAGCAGTTAGTGTTAGCACTTCAGTCCCTCCTGGTTTCTCAGCTGTAATCGGCGGCCTCGTTGGCAAAACTAAGACCGTGGCCAAAACAAAGATGGTTCTGCTGAGTTGTTCGAGGAAGGTAAGAGAGGAAGTCTCCACGCCACTCTCTCACTCGAGTACCTAGTCATTTTCTGTTCTCGTTTTGCTATTTTGTAACTTTGGTAATTATGTGTGTGTTTTCTATACCTGTTAATTCCTCTCCCTGTAGGCTTTACAGACACTCTCCACCCCCTGGCTGCAACCCTTCTAATTTAGTGTACCCTGCGCACACAACCCATGTGGAATTCCGTGTCTCAACCTCCCGACGTCTGCCTTCGATTCATTTCTTTCCAACTCTTTCTTTCCCCTTCATGCCTTTTTTGACCTCCCCTTTCCCAATCACCTCCAATTTACAAGGCAGGCAATACGCTTGACCTCATCTTTACTAGAGGCTGACAGCCTACTAATCTCACTCCAAGTCTCTGATCACTACTTTCTTTATTGTCTCCCTCTCCTCTGTGCCATATTGCTTAATAAGGCCATGCTCATGAAAATAACAAACTGTCCTCCCTCATCTTAAACGGCACAGACCGCCACTGGTGTGGAAGGAGGTGAAGCAGTAATAGCTGGCATTTCACTCCCTGACTGTCTCGAAGCATGGCATTTGATTAGCTACGGTGGGGCATTGCCGGAGTATTTACATGACATACATGTAACCATGTTATGTAATACTGTCAATGTTTTTTGTCAGGGTTTAAAGAAAAAATAAACTCGGGATGTCCTCTGTATTATGACCACACTATGAGATGGATGCCCAGCACTGTGGACAACCTGATAGTTCATCCTGATTATAGTGATCGTCTATGAGATGGATGCCCAGCACTGTGAACATCCTGATAATTCATCCTGATTATAGTGATCGTCTATGGGATGGATGCCCAGCACTGTGAACATCCTGATCATTCATCCTGATTATAGTGATCGTCTATGGGATGGATGCCCAGCACTGTGAACATCCTGATAATTCATCCTGATTATAGTGATCGTCTATGGGATGGATGCCCAGCACTGTGAACATCCTGATAATTCATCCTGATTATAGTGATCGTCTATGGGATGGATGCCCAGCACTGTGAACATCCTGATAATTCATCCTGATTATAGTGATCGTCTATGGGATGGATGTCCAGCACTGTGGACAACCTGATAGTTCATCCTGATTATAGTGATCGTCTATGGGATGGATGTCCAGCACTGTGAACATCCTGATAATTCATCCTGATTATAGTGATCGTCTATGGGATGGATGCCCAGCACTGTGAACATCCTGATAATTCATCCTGATTATAGTGATCGTCTATGGGATGGATGCCCAGCACTGTGAACATCCTGATAATTCATCCTGATTATAGTGATCGTCTATGGGATGGATGCCCAGCACTGTGAACATCCTGATAATTCATCCTGATTATAGTGATCGTCTATGGGATGGATGCCCAGCACTGTGGACAACCTGATAGTTCATCCTGATTATAGTGATCGTCTATGGGATGGATGTCCAGCACTGTGAACATCCTGATAATTCATCCTGATTATAGTGATCGTCTATGGGATGGATGCCCAGCACTGTGAACATCCTGATAATTCATCCTGATTATAGTGATCGTCTATGGGATGGATGCCCAGCACTGTGAACATCCTGATAATTCATCCTGATTATAGTGATCGTCTATGGGATGGATGCCCAGCACTGTGAACATCCTGATAATTCATCCTGATTATAGTGATCGTCTATGGGATGGATGCCCAGCACTGTGAACATCCTGATAATTCATCCTGATTATAGTGATCGTCTATGGGATGGATGCCCAGCACTGTGAACATCCGGATAATTCATCCTGATTATAGTGGTCGTCTATGATCCTAAAGTGTCCCGTGGCATAACGTTTCCACGTTACAGATATATTCTTAGCCTTCATCAAGGTGGATGTGGGTGGACATAATGTATGCTAGAATAACCATTGTGTAACCATTTGTAGTTACAGTATATGTCACATAAGCTGACATATTAGTTGTTCGTTACTTATCTAATCACATATTCGTTATATGTCACAAAGCATGGCTGGGTTTAGGGACAGGTTCATGGTTAGGGTTAGGCTTAATGTCTTGGGTGGATTTAGGTGTCCCAGCCTGAGAGATTGTGGCTTCTCAGTTATAATATGATGGGCGGCAAGGTAGCCTAGTGGTTAGAGCGTTGGACTAGTAACCGGAAGTTCAAATCCCCGAGCTGACAAGGTACAAATCTGTTGTTCTGCCCCTGAACAGGCGGTTAACCCACTGCTTCTAGGCCGTCATTGAAAATAAGAATTTGTTCTTAACTGACTTGCCTAGTTAAATAAAGATAAAATAACATGATTGTTATGATTAGTAGTGTTATGCCACCCAAGAAACTGGCACAATAGACCCACCTGCTGGCAGTGCGGATAGCCAGGAACATAAAGAGGTAGCAGTAGAAGATAACTCCCAGTGGGATGAAGAAGGTGAAACAACACAGCATCATGGTGTAGCTCTGGTTGGCGTACGTGTATGTGACATAATCCCAAGTGCAGGAAGTCATGAGGCCCTCTGGGATATAGGAGCCTGTAAGAGCCGATACAAAACAAATACACACAGTGTAAGTCCTGGCAGGCCTTGGATAGGATAGGATAGATGTTTTGTTTAATGGGTTGGGCGCAGCACAGCCCATGAAGCATTTTAGTGGTTAAGTGCTTTGCTCGAGATCACAACAGCAGAAATATTGGTGCCAGCGACCCTCGATCCCATCAGCCTGGCAATCATACATTTTTACATTTACTTCTTAGCATATGTGAATTTGAGTTGTTGGTGAAAGGACTTACTCCAGCCAATGAGTGGGGCAAAACTCCAGGCAAAAGAGTAAAGCCACACCATTAGTATTGCCAGGGTGGTCCGACGCCTTGACGACCGACCGAGGGCCTTGAGGGGCTGGGTGATGACCAGGTAGCGGTCAATGGAGATAGCCAACAGGTTGATCATGGAGGTGATGCCAAAGAGAGCCCCACAGAAGGCATACATTTTGCATCCTGCAGACACACAGTTCAAATGCAGGTCAAAACCAACAATGTTCAGAGATTCAGATTGGAACCGTCGATTAGAAAATGATCAATTGTCAAACATGAACAAATAGCATCAAATAATGTTTTGTGTTCCTCTTCGGGAGTTCACTGTCACCATCTACTATGGTGGCTGAATACAATGGGCAACATTTTTGTAGTGCAAAAAAATGTATTGTGCAAAGAAATACCATAAACCTCATTATAATCTCGCCGCTAAATTTTATTGAAATTATTTTTCAATAATGTGCATTATTAGGAGACGATTGTCTAACTAGTTTAGTAAACTGAGCAGTACATAAATAGTAGCCTCTTTATAGCGCACATTGTAGAAGAAAAGTTGCACCAGCTGCTAGATTATAATGAGGTTTATGGTAAATTTTGCACAATTCTTTTGAACTATATGACAAACAATGATTGAGATGGTGCGGTGAAAAAAAATGAGAGAAAGGGGGATAATGACTTACCGTACTCGCCAAAAATCCACTCTTTATAGAGACAGTTAATGAAGAAGATGGGCGACTGTGTGAAAGCCATGAGGAAGTCGCTCACCGCCTGGTTCATGATGAAGTAGTTGGGCAGATTACGCAGTTTCTTATTACTGTAACACAGGTAGGTGGGAATACGTTGTTATTATATATTATTATATATTACCACATTTCAAATCCATGAGCACACAAATGGCATAGACCCATACAAATTAAAAACAAAAATGTTTTAAGTGAGAATAGACATTGGTCTGAAGCTGAAAAGAATAAAGGAAATTCACATGAGCACCACGATGCCTATTCCACCCATGCTCTACCAAGGATTTCCAGCACCACGATGCCTATTCCACCCATGCTCCACCAAGGTTTTCCAGCACCACGATGCCTATTCCACCCATGCTCCACCAAGGTTTTACAGCACCACGATGCCCATTCCACCCATGCTCTACCAAGGTTTTCCAGCACCACGATGCCCATTCCACCCATGCTCTACCAAGGTTTTCCAGCACCACGATGCCCATTCCACCCATGCTCTACCAAGGTTTTCCAGCACCACAATGCCTATTCCACCCATGCTCCACCAAGGTTTTCCAGCACCACGATGCCTATTCCACCCATGCTCCACCAAGGTTTTCCAGCACCACGATGCCTATTCCACCCATGCTCTACCAAGGTTTTCCAGCACCACAATGCCTATTCCACCCATGCTCCACCAAGGTTTTCCAGCACCACGATGCCTATTCCACCCATGCTCCACCAAGGTTTTCCAGCACCACAATGCCTATTCCACCCATGCTCCACCAAGGTTTTCCAGCACCACGATGCCTATTCCACCCATGCTCCACCAAGGTTTTCCAGCACCACGATGCCTATTCCACCCATGCTCCACCAAGGTTTTCCAGCACCACGATGCCTATTCCACCCATGCTCTACCAAGGTTTTCCAGCACCACGATGCCTATTCCACCCATGCTCTACCAAGGTTTTCCAGCACCACGATGCCTATTCCGCCCATGCTCTACCAAGGTTTTCCATAGGCATCGTGGTGCTGGAAAACCTTGGTAGAGCATGGGTGGAATAGGCATTGTGGTGCTGGAAAACCTTGGTAGAGCATGGGTGGAATAGGCATTGTGGTGCTGGAAAACCTTGGTAGAGCATGGGTGGAATAGGCATTGTGGTGCTGGAAAACCTTGGTAGAGCATGGGTGGAATAGGCATTGTGGTGCTGGAAAACCTTGGTAGAGCATGGGTGGAATAGGCATTGTGCTCGTGACATTCCTTTCTTTTTCGGCTTCAGACCAATGCCTATTGTCACTTAAAATGTAGTTTTTTGTTTTTAATTTCCGTGGTTTTCACACCGGAAGGTGATTATGCAACATTATTAATACAACATTATAATACAGCATAGCACAGCAATAAAAGTTAAGTAAAAGTACACAATAATGACAAATGGCAACAGAAATAATGTAGTTATTTGTATTTTAGTTCATATTAACAGCTGATTTTCCAGAGGGAAGCATGATGGAGTAAACTGGGAACATCTTCCCTGACCTCTATTGAGACAATCAAGAAAACTCCTGGAAAATACACACATAATCAACATGTACCCATGAACTATTTACATGAAAATGTACCTTATAGTTTACTGAAAAAAAGGCCTAGTACTGCATTACCTGTAAACAAAGGTGAGTTATCACTAAATATAAAAAGTACAACCAAATGTACATTCATCAGATATAGTCAACTTTGTAACTACAATTCAGGGATGGCCACAATTTGCTCTTGACAAGCTACAGGTTTATGCAGGCTTTTGAATAGCTGAGGTCTCGATGAACAGCTGAGGTCTGGATGAACAGCTGAGGTCTCGATGAACAACTGAGGTCTCGATGAACTGCTGAGGTCTCGATGAACAGCTGAGGTCTCGATGAACAGCTGAGGTCTGGATGAACAGCTGAGGTCTGGATGAACAGCTGAGGTCTCGATGAACAACTGAGGTCTCGATGAACTGCTGAGGTCTCGATGAACAGCTGAGGTCTCGATGAACAGCTGAGGTCTGGAAGAACAGCTGAGGTCTGGAAGAACAGCTGAGGTCTGGATGAACAGCTGAGGCCTGGATGAACAGCTGAGGCCCGGGTGAACAGCTGAGGTCTCGATGAACAGCTGAGGCCCGGATGAACAGCTGAGGACTCGATGAAGAGCTGAGGCCCGGATGAACAGCTGAGGTCTGGATGAACAGCTGAGGTCTGGATGAACAGCTAAGGTCTCGATGAACAGCTGAGGTCTGGATGAACAGCTGAGATCTCGATGAACAGCTGAGATCTTGATGAACAGCTGAGTGGTAGAATCAGGTGTGGTAGCACTGGGTTTGAACAGAAAAGCGTGAATAACGCTGTGGATCATCAAGAGCAATTTTGATAACTCCTGATACAAACACTGCTACAAATGACAAACTGTTGAGAAACGCTCGTTGAGAAACGGCTGTAAAATACAGTCATTAGACAAATTATAGACATATTTACAAATCTGAAACTGGATAAATTATTGAATACAAAACTTCAGCTACAAATGTCCTAAGTAATGCTGTACACAGCTGTCCAACTCCAGTAAAATAATTGTCTTCATTAATAAATGGCAGTAAACAGTAAATAGGAAAACAGATGGGAGTACTCACAGATATGGAACAGAACATTTATTTTAACTATTGATAGTGTGCAAAGTACCATGAGCGTGCATTTGAATTGGCATAAGTTGTTTGTCAGTTCCACATGGGCCAGCTTGCATTTCTCTGTGACAGGCGCACGCCCTCAATCCGTCACTCTGACATATAGCACAGTGTCCCTGGGCAGTACTGTAGGGATGGCGTGCATCTCACGGATGAGAGCAATGACCTCTTTCTTCCTTGAGGGTCTGAGAGCTGGTCTCTCCTTCGTTCTAGGAAGATGCACACAGTAAAACACACCACCAACACACTCACTGCCACTTGCCTGCCACTCCATGAGTGGTTAAAAGGTTATTTTAATAAATACAAATAAGCACTGTGTGTCAAAACTACACACTAAAGAGAATGGTCAAAATGTACCCTCCTTCAGTTCAGAAGGCAGTGACACTGACCATTAAACTACGAACCTTGTTATAAACATGTCAACTTGTCAACACACTATTTAACTGGACAATCTGGTGATGACAGAAAGCTTTCGTTGCACAGTTTTTGTTGTTAATTCACTCAGTACTAATTGAATGTTTGGTTAAAAATAAATTGTCTGAAACAGTTGATGTGTTGAAAACAATCTCATTTACAGTGCATTCGGAAAGTATTCAGACCCCCTGACTTTTTCCACATTTTGTTACGTTACAGTCTTATTCTAAAATTGATTACATAAAACCTTTTCTTCATCAATCTACACACAATACCCCATAATGACATCACAATACCCCATAATGACATCACAATACCCCATAATGACATCACAATACCCCATAATGACATCACAATACCCCATAATGACATCACAATACCCCATAATGACATCACAATACCCCATAATGACAAAGTGACAACAGGGTTTTAGAAATTTTAGCAAATGTATATAAAAAAATACAGAAACACCTTATTTACATAAGTATTCAAACCCTTTGCTATGAGACTCGAAATTAAGATCAGCTGCATCCTGTTTCCATTGATCATCCTTGAGATGTTTCTACAACTTGATTGGAGTCCACCTGTGGTAAATTCAATTGATTGGACATGATTTGGAAAGGCACACACCTGTCTATATAAGGTCCCACAGTTGACAGTGCATGTCAGGGCAAAAACCAAGCCATGAGGTCGAAGGCATTGTCCGTGGAGCTCCGAGACGGGATTGTGTCTAGGCACAGATCTTGAGAAGGGTACAAAAACATTTATTCAGCATTGAAGGTCCCCAAGAACACAGTGGCCTCTGTCATCCTTAAATGGAAGAAGTTTGGAACCACCAAAACTCTTCCTAGAGCTGGCCACCTGGCCAAACTGAGCAATCGGGGGAGAACGTACTTGGTCGGTGAGGTGACCAACAACCCAATTGTCACTCTGACAGAGCTCCAGAGTTCCTCTGTGGAGATGGGAGAACCTTCCAGAGGACAATCATCTCTTCAGCACTCCTCCAAATCAGGCCTTTATGGTAGAGTGGTCAGATGAAAGCCAATCCTCATGAAAAGGCACATGAGAGCTGCTTGGAGTTTGCCAAAAGACACCTAAAGACTCTCAGACCACACCATGAGAAACAGGATTCTCTGGTCTGATGAAACCAAGAATGAACTCTTTGGTCTGAATGCCAAGCGTCACATCTGGAGGAAACCTGGCACCATCCCTATGGTGAAGCATGGTGTTGGTGGCAGCATCATGCTGTGGGGATGTTTTTCAGAGTCAGGGACTGGGAGACTAGTCAGGATCAAAGGAAAGATGAGTGGAGCAAGATGAAAACCTGCTCCAGAGCGCTCAGGACCTCAGACTGGGGCGAAGATGCACCTTCCAACAGGACAACGACCGTAAGCACACAGGCAAGACAATGCAGGAGTGGCTTCAGGACAAGTCTCTGAATGTCATTGAGTGGCCCAGCAAGAGCCCGGACTTGAACCTGATTGAACGTCTCTGGAGATACCTGAAAATAGCTGTGCAGTGACTCTCCCCATCCAACCTGACAGGTTTTGAGAGGCTCTGCAGAGAAAAATGAGAGAATCTCCCCAAATACAGGTCTGTCAAGCTTGTAGCATCACACCCAAGAAGACTCAAGTCTATAATCACTGCCAAAGCTGCTTCAACAAAGTACTGAGTAACGGGACTGAATATTTATGTAAATGGGATATTTCAGTTGTTTATTTTTATTACTTTAGGAAAAATGGCAAAAGAATGGCTGTTTTTGCTTTGTCATTATGGGGTATTGTATGTAAATTGATGAAGGAAAAAAACTATATAATAAACGTAAGAATAAGAATAGAGTAACAAAATGTGGAAAAAGTCAAGGGGTCTGAATACTTTCCGAATGCACTGAATACAGTTAGGCCATTTATAGAGTTAGTTCTAACCAAGTTAGCAAGCATGGCATTGTATTTGGACTGCACACAGGTTCAGTTGCACTAGCAAGCAATGATGCTACTAATGTGGATGGCAAATTAACATTTTTGTGAAGACACTGAAAAGTAACTTGACACTATTGATCAGTGGATTATAATGACCGAGTAGCTAACATTAGATGAGCAATTGTTTAATTTGTTTTTATTATTTAACCTTTATTTAACTAGGTAAAACCCATTGAGGATAAAAACCTCTTTTGCGAGGGCGACCTGGCAAGAAGTCAAAACAGGGAAATAGCAGCGTGTCCAAAAAACACTACAGAAAAATACAGAATACACATAAGACAAAGTGTCACAAGTTAAAGATACAATTGAAGATTAGAAACAACTGCAGTTTTACAAACAGTATTGTCGATCAGAGTCTTAAAAACAGACAAGGACACTAACTCCCCTAACTTTAAAATCTTCTGAAGTTCCAGGATGAAGGGGCATTATGGGAAAAAGATTGTTTCCCCTTCTCAGTTCTAGCCTTAGGAACAGACAAGGACAGCAGCGACTGAAAGACAACTGTATTGAGTGACTAATCTGATCAGTAAAGAACAGAGATGCAAAGGGAGTTGTCCCATGAAGGTTTCGTATACATTAAAGTGTACCAGTGCTTTAGTCTCCTGGTGGAGAGAGGGGTCTATTGCAACATAGCACACAGATCACAGTGATGGGTAAGTGATCTAGCATTGTTAATAGATCTTAAAGCACCGTGATACACTGTGTCCAGAGTTTGAGGTACTTGAGGCCTGCATATAGACAATATCACCATAATCCAGCACAGATTTTTTTTAAAGTGCTTTGAACAAGATATTTTCTGACTAACATTGAAAAGCAAGATTTGTTCCTGAAACCCAAACCCAATAGAAATCCAATACAACTTCAGTTTCTTGGTCAAGTTATCAATATGCTGTTTAAAATTCAACTTTTCAACTAACCAAATCCCAAGATATTTATAGGAGGTCATCCTATCAATTTGCTGGCCTTTTATAGTTCAAATCTGCACGTGACTCCATCTGTTTACTTTCAGGGAAGAAAAAAAACATAATCTTTGTTTTCCTTTCATTAAAACACACATTTCAATTGGAAAAGCTGCCTTTGAATAACATCAAAGGCCAACTGTAACAATGCCCATTGCATGATGTATTATAAATGAGCAGCGTGGCAGATTCCCACAGTTTGGTGTTGACTATGAACTTTACTTAGCTAGGTAGCTAGCTAGCTATGCTTTGTGGAAGAAGGTAGGATGTAAGTTATTGTTGAGTTGTTATACACAAATATTCCACATGAAGGCGGTATTTAAGTCATGGAACATTTTCTACTGCAACGTGACCCTAATGAACTACAGTCCATGCATGCATTATAACATTAGCTTAAATAGTACTCACACACAACAACTTAATGTTTCTAAATGATTTCTTTATTCAGACAAAGGGTACTGCTATGGGATCCCCCATGGCTCCTAACTATGCTAATTTGTATGTGGGTTACATGTAGAAACAGTCCATTCTCAACTCTCTCAAAAATATTTTCTTGCCTAACGTTATTATTTGGAGTTGGTACATGAATGATATTTTTGTTCTATGGAGGGGTGATGTAAAACAACTCCAGGCATTCCATGCTTTTACTAACTCTTGTTCTGAGCACCTGAGATTTACTATGCAATCTGACACACGTCAAATAAGTTTCCTCGATCTTATGATCTTGTGTTAGGATACTGTTCTATGCACTGATCTTTACAGGAAATCTACTGATTGTAACAGTTTGTTGAGGGCTGATAGCTGTCGCCCACTTCCTTTGAAAAACAGTTTGCCCTACAGCCAATTCTGTCGAATCGAAGGAATTTGCATTCAAGTAGAGGGGGTACACAGATGGTCATATTAGTACTGCCATTGATCAAATCCAAAACAAATTGAGACATGATGTCTTTCAAGGACAGTCGCGCAAAAAGAAGCATTATTGTGTTCTTACTACCCCCAATTAAAAGTGCTTTGAACAAATTAAGGGAATCGTTCACAAACATTGGCACATTCTAAGATCCGATGACAGTATCAGCAATGCGTTTTCGGACCCTCCCTTGGTCGTATTCTTGCGGTGCAGAAGCTTACAGATGGTAGGCAATTAAGGTCACAGTTATGAAAATGTAGGCAACATCTTGGCCATGTTCTGTTATAATCTTCACCCGGCACAGCCAGAAGAGGACTGGCCACCCCTCATAGCCTGGTTCCTCTCTAAGTTTCTTCCTAGGTTCTGGCCTTTCTAGGGAGTTTTTCCTAGCCACCGTGCTTCTACACCTGCATTTCTTGCTGTTTGGGGTTTTAGACTGAGTTTCTGTACAGCACTTTGTGACAGCTGATCAGCTGAAGTAAGACAGGCTTTATAAATAAATACATTTCATTGATTGATCATCCTCGCAGTGGCAGACCATGTGTAACAACACCTGCACAGGATCGGTACATCCAAACATCACAGCTGCGGGACAGGTACAGGATGGAAACAACAACTGCCCGAGTTACACCAGGAACGCACAGTCCCTCCATCAGTGTTCAGACTGTCCGCAATAGGCTGAGGACATCGTTGGACCAGACAGGACAGGCAAAAAGTGCTCTTCACTGACGAGTCGCGGTTTTGTCTCACCAGGGGTGATGGTTGTATTCGCATTTATCGTCGAAGGAATGAGCGTAACACCGAGGCCTGTACTCTGGAGCGGGATCGATTTGGAGGTGGAAGGTCCGTCATGGTCTGGGGCAGTGTGTCACAGCGTCATGGTCTGGGGCAGTGTGTCACAGCATCATCGGACTGAGCTTGTTGTCATTGCAGGCAATCTCAATGCTGTGCGTTACAGGGAAGACATCCTCCTCCCTCGTGGTACCCTTCCTGCAGGCTCATCCTAACATGACCCTCCAGCATGACAATGCCACCAGCCATACTGCTCATTCTGTGCGTGATTTCCTGCAAGACAGGAATGTCAGTGTTCTGCCATGGCCAGCGAAGAGCCCGGATCTCATTCCCATTGAGCACGTCTGTGACCTGTTGGATCGGAGGGTGAGGGCTAGGGCCATTCCCTCCAGAAATGTTTGGGAACTTGCAGGTGTCTTGGTGGAAGAGTGGGGTAAAATCTCACAACAAGAACTGACAAATCTGGTGCAATTCATGAGGAGGAGATGCACTACTTAATGCAGCTGGTGGCCACACCAGATACTGACTGTTACTTTTCACCCCCCTTTGTTCAGGGACACATTATTCCATTTCTGTTAGTCGCACATCTGTGGAACTTGCTCAGTTTATGTCTCAGTTGTTAAATCTTATGTTGAATATGTTCCTACAAATATTTACACATGTTAAGTTTGCTGAAAATTAACGCAGTTGACAGTGAGAGGACGATTCTTTTTTTCTGAGTTTATATATAAAATATAGCTAGCTAGCCAACATTAACTTAGTATCTTATTCTATCTATCAAATGTATGTAGTTCTGTCCTTGAGCTGTTCTTGTCTATTGATGTTCTGTATTTTGTCATGTTTCATGTTTTGTGTTGGACCCCAGGAAGAGTAGCTGCTGCTTTTGCCACAGCTAATGGAGATCCTAATAAAATACCAGTATGTGTGGTGTATCATTACGTTAGCTAGTTGGCTAACATTACAGCTGCTGGCTAGCTGGGTACCTAACGTTAGCCAATCAAAACAAAACCACATTCAGGTCACTAACAACAACTAACCCATTTTTCAAGTTGGACAATTATCTGTATGCATTTATTGATTAACCTCAGCTTGAGAACCAACATATAGCTATCTATAGTAGCCTAGGTTTGTCCTGAACCACTTCCTATCATGGCTGGCTGCTGCCTGGATGGTGTTGTTGAGTTGCTGGCCCGGTTTGACAGAACTCTGAGATTCAGTTGAAAAGAGATGTTAGCATTGCAAATGCTGCAAAAAGGTAGTTGGTTCTTAATGAACGGAATTGTGCACGTCAAATTGAGTAAATTCATCCTTTTTTTATTCCAATGGTCACTTTATGGACGCTACGGTCTCATTTTAATCTGAGGTCTAGAATTTGAGCTAGCTAGCCGCAAGTAATAATCTTAAAACTCAACTGCTAACCACCCTGTTAAAAAACCTCGTATGTTGTTTTCGGTAAAAGACGGACAGCGCATGACGAGAGGCTGGGAGTGCATTAAATCAGAGATCCATATAAAGATGGGCCCTTATTCAAAAAAATTGCTCATCATGTGTGGCTGGGATCATTCAAAAACATTGTTGTATTGTTGTTGTGTAAGGATGTAATACAATGTGAGGGCCTACATTTGGACATCCATTCAACAAGCACTTGTTGAGTTTGTGGTGGCTAAAATCTTTTCACATGATCACCATGTCCCTTAATACATCCCCTACTCTCTGATTAATGGGTCACTATAAGTCTTAAATCTCCAAGGACATTTTTCTTATATATATTTAAAAATGGTATCAATTTATAAAATATGTATTATAGGCGCGACAATAGCTGTTGGTTGAAGCTAACTGTTAAATTCAAATCGCCCTACCATGATATCTAAGCCAAAATGACACCAAACTCTATGAAAATTTGGCAAATCAACTTGAATGGAAGTACACAACACATGAAAACAGTCTGTCATCGATCCTCATCCACAGTAAAATGTCACCACTCCTACCCGCAGACTGCCCCCTATATTTTATAGAGTACATCAAATCAAACTTTATTTGTCACATGCTCCGAATACAATGTGTAAACCTTACCATGAAATGCTTACTTACAAGCCCTTAACTAACAGTGCATTTCAAGAAGAGTTAAGAAAATATTTACCAAATAAAGTAAAGTAAAAAAAGTATTAAAAAGTAACACAATAAAATAACAATAACGAGGCTATTATACAGGGGGTACCGGTACAGAGTCAGTGTGTGGGGGTACAGGTTAGTCGAGGTAATTTGTGCATGTAGGTAGGGGTGAAGTGACTATGCATAGTTAATAAACAGCCATTAACAGCAGTATATACATACGTGACTGTGTTCTGACTTAATGAATGCATGCAGCACCACATATGGAACAATTGTTCGAAGAGGCCATTTAATCTGGAGGAGAGCTGAAATATAAAAGCTTTCGGGTAATACCTTCTACCTTGGGACCTGACCTAATTTCAGAAATCAATTAACTTCAATAAAATAATAGACAAGACCAGGTGGAAGAGTAGGTCGGCAATACTCTTTCTGGATCAGAGCGTAATCTTATCATGCATGACCAACTTTTCTTGACCAAATGTACTAACATGCTTATATCCAGTGGTGGAAAAAGTACCCAATTGTCATACCTGAGTAAAAGTAAATATACTTTAATAGCTAATCACTAAAGTGAAAGTCACCCAGTAAAATAGTACTTGAGTAAGTCTAAAAGTATTTAGTCTTAAATCTACTTAAGTTTGAAAAGTAAATGTTATTGCTAAAAAAAATATTTAAGTATCAAAAGTAAAAGTATAAATCGTTTCACATTCCTTATATTAAGCAAACCAAACAGCACGATATTCATGATTTGAAAATTTTACGAATAGCCAGGGACACACTCCAATGAAGCATTTGTGTTTAGTGAGTCCGCCAGATCAGAAGCAGTAGGGATGACCAGGGATGTTCTCTGTTTAGTCAGTCCGCCAGATCAGAAGCAGTAGGGATGACCAGGGATGTTCTCTGTTTAGTCAGTCCGCCAGATCAGAAGCAGTAGGGATGACCAGGGATGTTCTCTGTTTAGTCAGTCTGCCAGATCAGAAGCAGTAGGGATGACCAGGGATGTTCTCTGTTTAGTCAGTCTGCCAGATCAGAAGCAGTAGGGATGACCAGGGATGTTCTCTGTTTAGTCAGTCTGCCAGATCAGAAGCAGTAGGGATGACCAGGGATGTTCTCTGTTTAGTCAGTCTGCCAGATCAGAAGCAGTAGGGATGACCAGGGATGTTCTCTGTTTAGTCAGTCTGCCAGATCAGAAGCAGTAGGGATGACCAGGGATGTTCTCTTGATAAGTGTGTGTGCATTGGACCATTTGTCTGTCCTGCTAACCATTCAAACTGTAAGTACTTTTGGGTGTCAGGGAAAATGTATATAGTAAAAAGTACATTATTCTCATTAGGAATGTAGTTGAGTATTTGTAAAAAATATATATAATTTCACCTTTATTTAACCAGGTAGGTCAGTTGAGAACAAGTTCTCATTTACAACTGCGACCTGGCCAAGATAAAGCAAAACAGTGCGACACAAACAACAACACATGGAGTTACACACGGAATAAACAAACGTACAGTCAATAACATAATAGGAAAAGAAATCTATATACAGTGTGTGCAAATGAGGTGAGATTAGGGAGGTAAGGCAATAAATAGGCCGTGGTGGCGAAGTAATTACAATTTAGCAATTAAACGCTGGAGTGATAGATGTGCAGAAGATGAATGTGCAAGTAGAGATACTGGGGTGCAAAAGAGCAATAAATAAATAAATAAATAACAATATGGGGATGAGGTAGTTGGATGTGCTATTTACAGATGGGCTATGTACAGATGCAGTGATCTGAGAGCTGCTCTGACAGCTGATGCCTAAAGTTAGTGAGGGAGATATGAGTCTCCAGCTTCAGTGATCTGGTTTGGCGACGAATATGGCGACGAATATGAAGCGAGGGCCAGCCAACGAGAGCATACAGGTCGCAGTGGTGGGTAGTATATGGGGCTTTAGTTACGTAAAGTACAGCTACTCCAAAAAAACTACTTAAACAGTACTTTAAAGTATTTTTACTTAAGTGCTGTACCCCACTGCTTCTAACAGGCAATAGTAGCAATGTTTACCAGACCTGCGTTCAACTACTATTTACTGTATATAAGGAAGTATTTAGACAACGTTTGTTTGAATATACTAGTAGTTAAATGTTGGAATGTATTTACAACTACTTCAAGTACTAATACATACTGTTATACATGAACATAAATGCATACTGTTATACATAAACATAAATGCATACTGTTAGACATAAACATAAATGCATACTGTTAGATATAAACATAAATGCATACTGTTAGACATAAACATAAATGCATACTGTTAGATATAAACATAAATGCATACTGTTAGATATAAACATAAATGCATACTGTTAGATATAAACATAAATGCATACTGTTAGACATAAACATAAATGCATACTGTTAGATATAAACATAAATGCATACTGTTAGACATAAACATAAATGCATACTGTTAGACATAAACATAAATGCATACTGTTAGATATAAACATAAATGCATACTGTTAGACATAAACATAAATGCATACTGTTAGATATAAACATAAATGCATACTGTTAGACATAAACATAAATGCATACTGTTAGACATAAACATAAATGCATACTGTTAGACATAAACATAAATGCATACTGTTAGATATAAACATAAATGCATACTGTTAGACATAAACCTACACATGTATTTGAACCCAGGTCTGAAATGTACAGGGGATGTTTTATGGGCTTCTGCTATTTTGTCTATTTCTTTGCACTGACTGTAACTTTTTTTTGTACATAATGTTTCCGCTATCGTTTCCTTTGACCAGAAAGAGCTTCTGGACATCAGAACAGCGATCACTAACGTCAATTTGGATGAAGATTTCTACTTCAATGAGGCGGCAGCACAGGACACACTGCTCACTCCGAACCAGGCCCTGATCCCCGACACTCGGAAGAGAAAGAGACTGTGACATAAAGGCTGACGTGCGGGTTGATTAAACTACAGCGACGAGCAATTAATCCACCTCTACCCTCTGTTCTATTGGCGAATGTACAATCTCTGGAGAACAAAATGGACGAGCTCCGTTTGAGACAATCCTATCAACAGGACCTGAAGAACTGCAATATCTTATGTTTCTCTGAAACATGGCTGAGCAAGGACTGAAGCTGTTTTTTCTATGCATTGGCAGGACAGAATGGCAGCGTCGGGTCAATGGGGGTGGTATATGTCTCTCTGTTAACAACAGCTAGTGCACAATCTCTAATGTTAAATCTTGAAGTTCTGCTCGCCTGAGTTAGAATGCCTCATGATAAGCAGTAGACTATACTATTTACCAAGAGAGTTTTCATCTGTAGTATATTTTTCGTAACTGTCATCACAAACCGATGATGGCACTCAATGAGCTGGGCCATAAGCAAACAAGAAAATGCTTTAGTGGCCGGTGTTTTTAATGCAGGAAAACTTAAATCCGTTTTACCTTATTTCTACCAGCATGTCACCTGTGCAACTAGAGGTGAAAAAACTCTAGATCACATTTACTCCACACACAGAGAGGCATACAAAGCTCTCCCTCACCTTCCATTTGGCAAATCTGACCAAATCTCTATCCTCCTGATTTCTGCTTACAAGCAAAAACTCAGACAGGAAGTACCAGTGACTCACTCAGTAGGGAAGTGGTCCAGTGAAGTGGATGCTAAGCTACAGGACTTTCACTAGTCTGCAATATGTTCCAGGACTCATCCCATGGTATTGAGGAGTTTACCACGTCAGTCACTAGCTTCATCAATAAGCGCATCAACGATGTAATCCTTGACAGTGACCGTACATACATACCCCAAACAGAAGCCATGGATTACAGTCAACATCCGCATTGAGCTAAATGCTAGAGCTGCCCGCTTCCAAGGAGCGGGACACAAATCCGGACGCTTATAAAAGAATCCTGCTACGCCTTCCTGACAAACAATCAAACAGGCAAAGCGTCAATACAGGACTAAGATCAAATCTTACTACACAAGCTCTGATGCACGGATTACAATGGGAAACCCAGCAACAAGCTACCCAGGGACGCAAGCCTACTGTACCAGATATACTAAATGTATTCTATGCTCGATTCGAGAAAACAAAACTGAACCATGGGTGAGAGCACCAGCTGCTCCGGATGACTATGTGATCATGCTCTCCGTAGCCAATCTTAGACCTTTAAACAGGTTGACATTCACAAGGCCACAGGGCCAGACTAATTACCAGGACGCATACTCAGAGCATGCGTTGACCAGCTAGCAAGTGTCTTCACTAACATTTTCAACCTCTCCCTGACCCAGTCTGTAATACCTACATGTTTCAGCAGACAACCATAGTCCCAGTGCCAGAGAACACCATGGTAACCTGTCTAAATTATTATATTATTATTATACTTTGAAATGCTGGTCATGGCTCACATCAAGACCATCATCCCAGACACCCTAGACCCACGTCAATTCACATACAGCCCCAACAGACACTATCTCTATTGCACTCCACTCTGCACGACAGTGGTAGTCTGATCACAGACGACGATGAGACAGCCTATATGGTGGAAGTCTGAGACCTGGCAGTGTGGTGCCAGGACAACAACCTCTGCCTCAATGTCAGCAAGACAAAGGAGTTGATCGTGGACTACAGGAAACAGAGGGCCGAGCACACCCCCATTCACATCAATGAGGCTGTAGGGGAGAGCTTTAAGTTTCTCGGTGGCCACATCCTTAAGGACCTATCATGGTCCAAACACACCAACACAGTCGTGAAGAGGACTCCTCTTCCAGGAGGCTGAAAATATATGGCAAAGGCCTTCAGATCCTCTAAAATTTCTACAGCTGCACCATTGAGAGCATCTTGACTGGCTGCATCACCGCTTGGTATGGAAACTGCTTGGCTTCCGACCGCAAGGCACTACAGAGGGTAGTGAGTACGGCCCAGTACATCACTGGGGCCAATCTATCTGCCATCCAGGACCTTTACACCAGGCGGTGTCAGAGAAAGGCCTTTTTTGACTCTTCACATATGCTGCTGCTACTGTTTACTATCTGTGACTTTATTCCTAGTTATATGTACAGACAGTATATCTAATGATGCTATAATTCAGAAATTAGTCTAGACAGCCTCTTTTTTTGTTGTTGTCCCAAAACAATTGGTTCGATTGACACCTGAGTGTAATGAATTAATAAATTACACTAATAAGAAAGTGTTTAATGACAACTTGAATAATTGATCAAGTCTGAAAATGATTGATGAGACTAGTTATAAGAATAGGCTGAAGACTTATAATTCTGGCAATACAAGACAATGACAAGTTGACTACACATTACAAAATGTCCCTGTACATTTACAGTAACATACTGGTAAACAGAGTTGCCAGCTACATTGTAATTTTGTTTTACAGCAGGGGTACTTTCCTATGTTTTATATCAGGGGTAGTGTCCTATGTTTTACAGCAGGGGTACTTTACTATGTTTTATAGCAGGGGTACTTTACTGTGTTTTATAGCAGGGGTACTTTACTGTGTTTTACAGCAGGGGTACTTTACTATGGTTTATAGCAGGGGTACTTTACTATGTTTTACAGCAGGGGTACTTTACTGTGTTTTATAGCAGGGGTACTTTACTGTGTTTTATAGCAGGGGTACTTTACTGTGTTTTATAGCAGGGGTACTTTACTATGTTTTATAGCAGGGGTACTTTACTGTGTTTTATAGCAGGGGTACTTTACTATGTTTTACAGCAGGGGTACTTTACTGTGTTTTATAGCAGGGGTACTTTACTGTGTTTTATAGCAGGGGTACTTTACTATGGTTTATAGCAGGGGTACTTTACTATGTTTTACAGCAGGGGTACTTTACTATGTTTTATAGCAGGGGTACTTTACTATGTTTTATAGCAGGGGTACTTTACTATGTTTATAGCAGGGGTACTTTACTATGTTTTACAGCAGGGGTACTTTACTGTGTTTTACAGCAGGGGTACTTTACTGTGTTTTACAGCAGGGGTACTTTACTATGTTTTACAGCAAGAAAACCAGTCCTGTGCTATGCAATGCAGAATATTACTTTGCTCTGTAAAGAACAAATAAACTTGGACAAAGTGTAAACCATAAATATGGTTAGGGATGCTGTTTTTTTTACCCTTAAAATATGTGTTGGGCAGGGAACAAAATGTAAGCCTATTCCCTCTAAAGTCCAGCAATGCAATTTTAAAAATATCCAAGTAACTTACGACAAAATCAAATGCAATAGTCATGTTTATGCCCCGGGAGGCTTTGTTCCTCCTTTTTCAGGAACTGTTAACTGTTAACTGGACTTCATCTCTCCTCAGTGAGTTAACGTTGCGTTGTGCATTTTTGGACTTTAAATTCATGATATACAGTATACCCATTGGTTCTTGAAGAATGTAACTTGTAAATGCCTCATCTGCTTAGTTCAACTGTCATACCTCATCAGAACACAAAATATAAGCTTGTTTTACCTCAAAGTATATGTCAATGTAAATGTAAACAAACACTGCATATCCTGAAAACATGGTAAAAAAAACTATAGTTTTGATATCATGGATGGTCAGTCCTTGCATCCATAGTTCTGCCTATGAATCTGAGAGTGGTTACATTTCTCCAGCCCTATCCCCCAGGTTTTTACCAAAACAGAGGCGTGGTGCCGCATCGTTCTTGTTTGAACTGCAGATTGCCTCTTTAAGCTTCCATAAATGGAGCACAGAGAGCAGCTGTGGCTACAGGCTAATGGAGTGCACAAACAACTGCATTTCAGTCAGCAGCCAGAGCTTATCGTGCTGAATTTTCTTTATTTAGGTCCTGTCCCCAGGAGTAGATTTCAAATAGATTTTCTAAATTCGGCATCATATGGAAAATCATTAGACAGCACTTCACACTGCACGCACCATTATCTTGTACTACCTGTTGCATACCCCATATCGCAATGTTCATTCAGTCCCTTCCATTCCTTGAAAATTACCACATTTGGCTCCCATCCTCTCACTTTGGCAACATCAATAGAAATGAACAAGACCACTGAGGCCAAATCAATTCTAACTAACAGAGAAGTAAGTAAATATTACACAGTGTTGACAAACAATAACCCCTGGAAATGTAAATTAACTTTGAAAGAGCTCCAAATAATATTTCATTGAATTTGATAGACCAAAAAAAAAGACCACAGCATTGTATTCTCCTCATTCACGATAGATTCTCTGAGCGACTGTAAACTGTAACAACTCATCCCCCATGCTTTCCCTCAGCCAGTCACTAACCTCCAGAAAGCGAACATGACCAATGCGTTCCCCGTCACCCCCAGTGTTCCAATGATACACACGAAGAAGGCCACGATGTAGTGGACATGGTCTGGGACGTCCACCTTCTTGAAGAAGCTGTGCTGGACTTGATGCTGCTCCTCCATGTTGCTCGCCTGGCCCTGGACCATAGGGGTACCAGCATCTGTCCAGTCCGCTCCAACGTTCCCCAGCTCCCTCTCGCTGGCTCTAGTCGCACTCTCTCTCTCCCTCTCTCAAACTCCCCCCTCTATTTTTCTGTATCTCTCTCTCATACACACAACCACTCTTTGTCTCCATCTGTCTCTCTATCTCAGTCCCTTCCCTCTTTCTCATCTCTCTCTCTCTCTTACTCTCTCTCTCTCTCTCTCTCTCTCTCTCTCTCTCGCGCTCTCTCTCTCTCTGACTTTCTCTCTCTCCAAGCCACCTCACGCAAAGCAGATTCAGTCCCATCACTGTGTGTGATTATGTCAGACCCATAATGTCATCCACCAGCTACAGGCAGCAGGCAGGCAGCAGTAGCCCGGACACAGACAGGCAACAGCCCTAACCCTAGCCCAACAACCCTAACCCGAGCCCAACGACCCTAGCCCAATGACCCTAACCGTAGCCCAACAACCCTAACCCGAGCCCAATGACCCTAACCCTAGTCTAACAACCCTAGCCCAATGACCCTAACCCTAGTCTAACAACCCTAGTCCAATGACCCTAACCGTAGCCCAACAACCCTAACCATAGCCCAACAACCCTAGCCCAATGACCCAAACCCTATCCCAATAACCCTAGCCCAACAACCCTAGCCTCAACGACCCTAGCCCAATGCCCCTAACCCTAGCCCAACCACCCTAGCCCAATGCCCCTAACCCTAGCCCAATGACCCTAACCCTAGTCCAAGGACCCTAACCCTAGCCCAATGACCATAGCCCAATGACCCTAACCCTAGTCTAACAACCCTAGCCCAATGACCCTAACCCTAGCCCAACCACCCTGGCCCAATGACCCTAACCCTAGCCCAACCACCCTAGCCCAACCACCCTAGCCCAAAGACCCTAACCCTATCCCAATGACAGTAAACCTAGCTTTTTGTGCAACCTGACCAAATTCACATAGACATTTGAGTTATAGATCTGGCATTCTCATTGAAAGCAAGTCTAGGAAGCGGTTGATCTGTTCTATGTGCACTTCCTGTTCTAAGTTTTTGCATCTTTTACTTTCGGTTTTGTACACCAGCTTTATACAATATTTTTGGTTTATGGAAAAGGTATTTCACAGCAGTTTCGATTGTACATACATTTTCTAAAATATTCTTATTTGTTTTGTCACATTAACTGAAATTAGGCAAACAATTTGAATTTGAGCAACCAGGAAATGTGGGTGCAATTTCTGCATAGTGCACCTTTTAATATACACTATATATACACAAGTATGTGGACACCCCTTCAAATGAGTTGCTGTTCGGGACCGATGTGTGCTGAAGCGTGTTAAAATCGTCTGTTCTTGGTTGCAACACTCACTAGCGAGTTCCAAAGAGACCCATGACCTTAACCCCATCGAACACCTTTGGGATGAATCCGACTGTGAACCAGGCCTAATCACCCAACATCAGTGCCCAACCTCACTAATGTTCTTGTGGCTGAATAGAAGCAAGTCCTCGCAGCAATGTTCCAACATCTAGTGGAAAGCCTTCTCAGAAGAGTGGCAGCTGTTCATAGCACCAAAGGAGGGAATGAGTCTCCCTGTGCGATATAGACGCATTGTATGATAGATAGCAATTGGCGGCAAAAGAGCTGAGCACAGAACTCGGAGATAAACTGCAGCTGCACGTACGCCTTTTCGCAAAACTATGTGGAGATATGCATGCAGGGAAAATACAAAAAAATTCTACAGATGAGTGACCGAATCAGTGTATTCAGAGGGAAGAATTCTAATTGGAGAGTCTTTCAAACGCGAGCCCCTTTCCCTCGGCAGTGCATGTTTCTAACAGAAAACAGCATCACTATGTGTCCCACACGAGTGTTGACTGCTCACCTGCAACGCTTGGAAGAGCACTTTGGGACATACTTCACAATCCGTTTGACTGTGAACCTGTCTCAGTTGACATGCCGGTAAGTGGAATCGAACAGCTGATCGAACTGTCATTTGACCAAATGCATGGGGGTCACTACGGAATTCTGCATTAAATGCCGCGTTCAAAACAACTGGGAATTCGGAACTGGGAACTCTGAAATCAATTCAATACAAGGCGTTTTATTGGCATGGGAAACATATGTTAACATTGCCAAAGCAAATTAAGTAGATAATATACAAAAGTTAAATAAAAAATGAAAATGAACATTACACTCACAGAAGTTCCAAAAGAATAAAGACATTTCAAATGTCATATTATGTCTATATACAGTGTTTGGTTAAAGTACACAAGGGAAAATACACAAGGGAAAATAAATAAGCATAAATATGGGTTGAATTTACAATGGTGTTTGTTATTCACTGGCTACCCTTTTCTTGTGGCAACAGGTGACAAATATTGATGCTGTGATGGCACCCTGTGGTATTTCACCCAGTAGATATTGGAGATGATCAAAATTGGTTTGTTTTCGAATTCTATTAGGATCTGTGTAATCTGAGGGAAATATGTGTCTTTATTTGGTCACACAAGTGGCAGGAGTTTAGGAAGTGCAGCTCAGATTCCACCTCATTTTGTGGGCAGTGTCCCTATAGCCTGTCTTCTCTTGAGAGCCAGGTCTGCCTACGGTGGCCTTTCTCAATAGCAAGACTATGCTCACTAAGTCTGTACATAGTCAAAGCTTTCCTTAAGTTTGGGTCAGTCACAGTGGTCAGGTATTCTGCCACTGTGTACTCTCTGTTTAGGGCCAAATTGCATTCTAGTTTCCTCAGTTTTTTTGTTAATTCTTTCCAATGTGTCAAGTAATTATCTTTTTGGTTTTCTCGTGATTTAGATTAGATTGAGTCTAATTGTGTTGCTGTCCTGGGACTCTGTGGGGTCTGTTTGTGTTTGTGAACAGAGCCCCAGGACCAACTTGCTTAGGGGACTCTTCTCCAGGTTCATATCTCTGTTGGTGATGGATTTGTTATGGGAGGTTTGGGAATTGCTTCCTTTTAGGGGGTTGTAGAATTTAATGGCTATTTTCTGGATTTTGATCATTAGCGGGTATCGGCCTACTTCTGCTCTGCATGCATTATTTGATGTTTTACGTTGCACACTGAGGATATTTTTGCAGAATTCTGCATGCGGAGTCTCAATTTGGTGTTTGTCCCATTTGGTGAATCCTTGGTTGGTGAGTGGAACCCAGACCTCACAACCATAAAGGGAAATGGGTTCTATAACTTTTCAAGTATTTTTAGCCAGATTCTAATTAGTATGTCAAATTTTATGTTCCTTTTGATGGCATAGAAGGCCCTCCTTGCCTTGTCTCTCAGATAGTTCAAAGTTTTGTGGAAGTTACCTGTGGCACTGATGTTTAGGCCAAGGTATTTGTTGTCCTGGCAATTGGACCTTTTTTGGAACAACATTATTTTTGTCTTCCTGAGCTTTACTGTCAGGGCCCAGGACGGACAGAATCTGTGAAGAAGATATAGGTGCTGCTGTAGGCCCTCCTTGGTTGTGGACAGAAGCACCAGATCATCAACAAACAGTAGACATTTGACTTCAGATCCTAGTAGGGTGAGGCCGGGTGCTGCAGAATGTTCTAGTGCCCTCGCCAATTCGTTGATATATACATTGAATAGGGTGAGGCTTAATCTGCATCCCTGTCTCAC
Organism: Oncorhynchus kisutch; assembly: GCF_002021735.2. NCBI lineage: Eukaryota > Metazoa > Chordata > Actinopteri > Salmoniformes > Salmonidae > Oncorhynchus > Oncorhynchus kisutch. The sequence goes on along the minus strand of NC_034176.2, from coordinate 9,351,904 downwards.
CCCACGGCCCTGTGGGAAGAAATATGTGTGTTTGTTGCCAATTTTAACCGCATACATGTTGTTTGTGTACATGGAATTTATAATGTTGAATCTTTTTCCCCCAACACCACTTTCCATCAATTTGTATAGCAGACCCTCATGCCTAATTGTGTCGAAGGCTTTTTTGAAATCAACAAAGCATGAGAAGACTTTGCCTTTGTTTTGGTTTGTTTGTCAATTAGGTTGTACAGGGTGAATATGTGGTCTGACGTACGATAATTTGGTAAAAAGCCAATTTGACATTTGCTCAGTACATTGTTTTCACTGACAAAATCTACGTGTCTGCTGTTAATGATAATGCAGAGGATTTTCCCAAGGTTTCTGTTGACACACATCCCATGGTAGTTAAATTGGGGTAAAGTTTGTCTCCACTTTTGTGGATTAGGGTGATCAGTCCTTGGTTCCAAATATTGTGGACGATGTCAGAGCTGATGATGATGTTAAAGAGTTTAAGTATAGCCAATTGGAATTTGTTGTCTGTATATTTTATAATTTCATGGGGATACCATCAACACCACAGGCCTTTTTGGGTTGGAGGGTTTTTATATTGTCCTGTAGTTCATTCAAGGTAATTGGAGAATCCTGTGGGTTCTGACAGTCTTTAATAGTTGATTCTAAGATTTGTATTTTATCATGTATATGTTTTTGCTGTTTGTTCTTTGTTATAGAGCCAAAAAGATTGGAGAAGTGGTTTATCCAGACATCTCCATTTTGGATAGGTAATTCTCTGTGTTGTTTGTTTATGGTTTTCCAATTTTCCCAGAAGTGGTTAGAGTCTATGGATTCTTCAATTACATTGAGCTGATTTCTGACGTGCTGTTCCTTCTTTTTCCGTAGTGTATTTCTGTATAGTTTTAGTGATTCACCATAGTAAAGACGTAGACTCAGATTTTCTGGGTCTCTATGTTTTTGCTTGGACAAGTTTCTCAATTTCTTTCTTAGGTTTTTGCATTCTTCCTCAAACCATTTGTCATTGTTATTAATTTTCTTTGTTTTTCTGTTTGAAATGTTTAGATTTGACAGGGAAGCTGAGAGGTCAAATATAATTTTTAGATTTTCTACTGCCAGGTTTACACCTTCACTATTACAGTGGAACGTTTTGTCCAGGAAGTTGTCTAAAAGGGATTGAATTTGTTGTTGCCTAATTGTTTTTTGGTAGGTTTCCACTCTACTTTCCTTCCATCTATAGCATTTCTTAATATTACTCAGTTCCTTTGGCTCTGATGCCTCATGATTGAGTATTACTCTGTTTAAGTAAACTGTGATTTTGCTGTGGTCTGATAGGGGTGTCAGTGGGCTGACAGTGAACGCTCTGAGAGGCTCTGGGTTGAGGTCAGTGGGCTGACAGTGAACGCTCTGAGAGACTCTGGGTTGAGGTCAGTGGGCTGACAGTGAACGCTCTGAGAGACTCTGGGTTGAGGTCAGTGGGCTGACAGTGAACGCTCTGAGAGGCTCTGGGTTGAGGTCAGTGGGCTGACAGTGAACGCTCTGAGAGACTCTGGGTTGAGGTCAGTGGGCTGACTGTGAACGCTCTGAGAGACTCTGGGTTGAGGTCAGTGGGCTGACAGTGAACGCTCTGAGAGACTCTGGGTTGAGGTCAGTGGGCTGACAGTGAACGCTCTGAGAGACTCTGGGTTGAGGTCAGTGGGCTGACAGTGAACGCTCTGAGAGACTCTGTGTTGAGGTCAGTGATAAAATAGTCTACGGTACTACTGCCAAGAGATGAGCTATAGGTGTATCTAGCATAGGAGTCCCCTCGAAGCCTACCATTGACTATGTACATACCCAACATGCGACAGAGCTGCAGGAGTTGTGACCCGTTTTTGTTGGCTATACTGTCATAGTTGTGCCTATTGGGGATATGGGACAGTGAATGCTGTCACCTCCAGGAAGGTGTTTGTCCCCCTGTGTGCTGAGGGTGTCAGGTTCTTGTTCGGTTCTGTCATTTAGGTTGCCACATACTAGTACATGTCCCTGGGCCTGGAAATTATTTATTCCCCCCCCCCCCCAGGATGGAGAAGCTGTCTTCATTAAAGTTTGGGGATTATAGGTAGCACACAGGAGGACATTTTTCTCTTAAGATAATTTAAAATCAAATCAAATCAAATCAAATTGTATTTGTCACATACACATGGTTAGCAGATGTTAATGCGAGTGTAGCAAAATGCTTGTGCTTCTAGTTCCGACAATGCAGTAATAACCAACAAGTAATCTAACTAACAATTCCAAAACTACTGTCTTATACACACAAGTGTAAGGGGATAAAGAATATGTACATAAAGATATATGAATGAGTGATGGTACAGAGCGGCATAGGCAAGATACAGTAGATGGTATCGAGTACAGTGTATACATATGAGATGAGTATGTAAACAAAGTGGCATAGTTAATGTGGCTAGTGATACATGTATTACATAAAGATGCAGTAGATAATATAGAGTACAGTATATACGTATACATTAGAGATTAATAATGTAGGGTATGTAAACATTATAATAGGTAGCATTGTTTAAAGTGGCTAGTGATATATTTTACATCATTTCCCATCAATTCCCATTATTAAAGTGGCTGGAGTTGAGTCAGTGTGTTGGCAGCAGCCACTCAATGTTAGTGGTGGCTGTTTAACAGTCTGATGGCCTTGAGATAGAAGCTGTTTTTCAGTCTCTCGGTCCCAGCTTTGATGCACCTGTACTGACCTCGCCTTCTGGATGATAGCGGGGTGAACAGGCAGTGGCTCGGGTGGTTGTTGTCCTTGATGATCTTTATGGCCTTCCTGTAACATCGGGTGGTGTAGGTGTCCTGGAGGGCAGGTAGTTTGCCCCCGGTGATGCGTTGTGCAGACTTCACTACCCTCTGGAGAGCCTTACGGTTGTGGGCGGAGCAGTTGCCATACCAGGCGGTGATACAGCCCGCCAGGATGCTCTCTGTGCATCTGTAGACGTTTGTGAGTGCTTTTGGTGACAAGCCGAATTTCTTCAGCCTCCTGAGGTTGAAGAGGCGCTGCTGCGCCTTCTTCACGATGCTGTCTGTGTGGGTGGACCAATTCAGTTTGTCTGTGATGTGTATGCCGAGGAACTTAAAACTTGCTACCCTCTTGCTACTTTTGAATTTCTAGCCAAATGTAAAATGTTACTGTTTTAGGTCTGCATACCCCCCCGAGTCCCTTCCATGTTTCACACCTGGTAGTTTGGTGGATGGGACTACCAGCTCTCTACAACCTAGAGGGCAACCAGTGGGTCCGTCTCCTCTATGCCATGTTTGTTGTAGGATGACAATGTCTGTATTTCTGATTTATTTGATGACGTCCAGGTTCCTGCTCTTTAGGCCAAAGGCAGATGACCTCAAGCCTTGGATATGCCAGGATGAGATAGTGAAGGCTTTGTGCTCCATAAAGTGTCCAATGTTGTTGGTTGTGGGTTTGGCCTCAGGACAGTTAGTGTGAGCAGAGCCTGCTGAGCTTCTGGTACATTCCATTGGCTTGGGCTAGTGTAAGAGTGGGGGTTGGGCCTGATTGCCCCCTCACTGCCTGGGTTTATGTGTGACTTCCATGTTGAGGCCCTCTTTGCGGGACAGGAGGCATGGGGTGGGCAGGAGGCGCATAGGTCTGATCTGAGGGGGCCTAAATGGGGTGTGGGCATGGTTGACTTGGGGGGATGTTGGGGTGGGGATGGGGGTGGGGGATGTGGCTGGTGGTGTCGTGGTCTGGATGTAGGTCCTCTCGGCGTGGGTCCTCTATGTGTAGGTCCGGGGGGGGGGGGGGTGTCTCGCTGGTCTGGGCGGGGTGTCTATTGAACTGTTGCTGTGTGAAGTGTTGGGGCAGAGTATAAGAGCGATGTCCTTTAGGATCCAGGCGAAGGTGAGTACTGCTGCCTTGTATAGCTGGACCTGGTCGTAAAGGCTGTTCAAGTCCAGGGTGGAGTGGTGGGCCAGGAAAACATTTGGTTTTGAGGCACGTTCGTGGTAACAGGTTGGAAGTCTTTTTGTAGTAGCAGGGTAGAGATTGTGCATTGGGGAATGTAGAAGAAGCTTTTTCAATCACTCCATTGAGTGCTGTGGCCACCCTTTCCTGCTGTGTTCTCAGGTCGTTTGTGCCTGTGTGTATTATTATGTCGCTAGGTGACCCTAGTTGGTCCTCAGACAGAAGGTCTAGGGTGCGCTGGGTGTATTATCATGTGGCTGGGTGAACCTAGTTGGTCCTCAGACAGAAGGTCTAGGGTGCGCTGGGTGTATTATCATGTGGCTGGGTGAACCTAGTTGGTCCTCCTACAGAAGGTCTAGGGCGCGCTGGGTGAACCTAGTTGGTCCTCAGACAGAAGGTCTAGGGTGCGCTGGGTGTATTATCATGTGGCTGGGTGAACCTAGTTGGTCCTCAGACAGAAGGTCTAGGGCGCGCTGGGTGAACCTAGTTGGTCCTCAGACAGAAGGTCTAGGGCGCGCTGGGTGTATTATTATGTCGCTAGGTGACCCTAGTTGGTCCTCAGACAGAAGGTCTAGGGTGCGCTGGGTGTATTATCATGTGGCTGGGTGAACCTAGTTGGTCCTCAGACAGAAGGTCTAGGGTGCGCTGGGTGTATTATTATGTCGCTAGGTGACCCTAGTTGGTCCTCAGACAGAAGGTCTAGGGCGCGCTGTGTGTATTATTACGTGGCTAGGTGAACCTAGTTGGTCCTCAGACAGAAGGTCTAGGGTGCGCTGGGTGTATTATCATGTGGCTGGGTGAACCTAGTTGGTCCTCCTACAGAAGGTCTAGGGCGCGCTGGGTGAACCTAGTTGGTCCTCAGACAGAAGGTCTAGGGTGCGCTGGGTGTATTATCATGTGGCTGGGTGAACCTAGTTGGTCCTCAGACAGAAGGTCTAGGGCGCGCTGGGTGAACCTAGTTGGTCCTCAGACAGAAGGTCTAGGGCGCGCTGGGTGTATTATTATGTCGCTAGGTGACCCTAGTTGGTCCTCAGACAGAAGGTCTAGGGTGCGCTGGGTGTATTATCATGTGGCTGGGTGAACCTAGTTGGTCCTCAGACAGAAGGTCTAGGGTGCGCTGGGTGTATTATTATGTCGCTAGGTGACCCTAGTTGGTCCTCAGACAGAAGGTCTAGGGCGCGCTGTGTGTATTATTACGTGGCTAGGTGAACCTAGTTGGTCCTCAGACAGAAGGTCTAGGGTGCGCTGGGTGTATTATCATGTGGCTGGGTGACCCTAGTTAGTCCTCAGACAGAAGGTCTAGGGTGCACTGGGTGAACCTAGTTGGTCCTCAGACAGAAGGTCTAGGGTGCGCTGGGTGTATTATCATGTGGCTGGGTGACCCTAGTTGGTCCTCAGACAGAAGGTCTAGGGTGCGCTGGGTGAACCTAGTTGGTCCTCAGACAGAAGGTCTAGGGTGCGCTGGGTGTATTATCATGTGGCTGGGTGAACCTAGTTGGTCCTCCTACAGAAGGTCTAGGGCGCGCTGGGTGAACCTAGTTGGTCCTCAGACAGAAGGTCTAGGGTGCGCTGGGTGTATTATCATGTGGCTGGGTGAACCTAGTTGGTCCTCAGACAGAAGGTCTAGGGCGCGCTGGGTGAACCTAGTTGGTCCTCAGACAGAAGGTCTAGGGCGCGCTGGGTGTATTATTATGTCGCTAGGTGACCCTAGTTGTTCCTCAGTCAGAAGGTCTAGGGTGCGCTGGGTGTATTATCATGTGGCTGGGTGAACCTAGTTGGTCCTCAGACAGAAGGTCTAGGGTGCGCTGGGTGTATTATTATGTCGCTAGGTGACCCTAGTTGGTCCTCAGACAGAAGGTCTAGGGTGCGCTGGGTGTATTATTATGTCGCTAGGTGACCCTAGTTGGTCCTCAGACAGAAGGTCTAGGGCGCGCTGTGTGTATTATTACGTGGCTAGGTGAACCTAGTTGGTCCTCAGACAGAAGGTCTAGGGTGCGCTGGGTGTATTATCATGTGGCTGGGTGACCCTAGTTAGTCCTCAGACAGAAGGTCTAGGGTGCGCTGGGTGTATTATCATGTGGCTGGGTGAACCTAGTTGGTCCTCAGACAGAAGGTCGAGGGCGCTCTGGGTGTATTATTATGTCGCTAGGTGACCCTAGTTGGTCCTCCTACAGAAGGTCTAGGGTGCGCTGGGTATATTATCATGTGGCTGGGTGACCCTAGTTAGTCCTCAGACAGAAGGTCTAGGGTGCGCTGGGTGAACCTAGTTGGTCCTCAGACAGAAGGTCTAGGGTGCGCTGGGTGTATTATCATGTGGCTGGGTGACCCTAGTTGGTCCTCAGACAGAAGGTCTAGGGTGCGCTGGGTGAACCTAGTTGGTCCTCAGACAGAAGGTCTAGGGTGCGCTGGGTGTATTATCATGTGGCTGGGTGACCCTAGTTGGTCCTCAGACAGAAGGTCTAGGGTGCGCTGGGTGAACCTAGTTGGTCCTCAGACAGAAGGTCTAGGGTGCGCTGGGTGTATTATCATGTGGCTGGGTGACCCTAGTTGGTCCTCAGACAGAAGGTCTAGGGTGCGCTGGGTGTTTGGACACCAGAGTTTAGACACACTGTGTTTGGGGAAACTCTTTTTTTCTTGTATATATTTCCCATAAGGAGAACAATCTGTGTCTTGTGTTAGTCCTCAGGCAGTGTGGGGGGGTTGTCAGGAGGGCTATCAGGGTGGCTGACAGGGGGGATACTCAGAGGAGGTCAGGTCCCCTGGGCTTGGGGTTCTTCATTTGTCTGTCCTGCTGTGATGTAGACGCTATGGTCAGGGGCTGGTATGGACTGTTCTGCTGTGGTGTTAAGACTTTTGTCAGGAGCTGAGGTGGGCTGTTCTGCTGGCTTCTCTGCGGGGGTGGCCACCTCTCTAGTGGGTTGTTCTCTGTGACACGCCATCCCCCTCACCCTCTCCTCCAGCAGTCTGATCCTCTCCTCTAGTGCTCTGTTCCTCTCCTGCTCTTTCTCCTGTAGGTGTTGTCTCACTACAGTCCAGAGTGCAGATATGTCTCTCTCCACCTCCAGCTCTCCAGGTCTGGTTAAGAGGGGTGTTGTTGTGCTGGACTGTTGTCTGGGTCTGTGCTGACTGGAGTGAAATCACCTGCTGTTCCAGCTCCACCTGCCTTACCTCCAGCTGTGTGAATGTATCCCTCATTTCAATGAGGGAGTAGTACTCTGTCCTGGGAGGTTGACTTTCCACTTGGGGTTGCTTGTGTGTGGATTTTTTAAATGAAGAGGTCTGGTCTGACCCACTCTGAGTGGGGGTATCTTTCTCAAGGGAAAGCTTCTCCTGCTGAGCTATTTCTTTGATTAGGCAAAAGTCCAGCTGAAACTGTTTGCGGTTGCCCTGTACCAATACTGAGAATTTTGAGACATCGAAATGGGGTCGTGAGAATTTAGAGACATCAACATGGGGTCGTGAGAATTTTGAGACGTCAAAATGGGGTCGCGAGAATTTTGAGACATCAACATGGGGTCGCGAGAATTTTGAGACATCAACATGGGGTCGCGAGAATTTTGAGACATCAACATGGGGTCGCGAGAATTTTGAGACATCAACATGGGGTTGTGTCCAAAAAAGTTTGGGAACCCCTGCTGTAGGGGAACCAGATTTGATTCAGCTCCCACTAAGCCACGCCTCCAATATACAGTGAGATCAAAAAGTATTGGGGAGGTGACAATGTTTTGTTTTGTTTTGGCTCTGTACTCCAGCACTTTGGATTTAAAATTACATCACTTTTTGTACAAAGACCCCCCCATTTTAGGGGACCAAAAGTATTGGGACAAATTCAATTATGTCTATTAAAGTAGTCAAAAGTTTAGTATTTGGTCCCATATTCATATCACATATCACAAGTCTACATCAAGCTTGTGACTCTACAAATTTGTTGGATGCATTTTCTGTTTGTTTGGGTTGTGTTTCAGGTTTTGGGGGGCCCAATAGAAATGACATGGTAAATAATGTATTTTGTCATTTTGGAGTCACTTTTATTGTAAATAAGAATAGAATATGTTTCTAAACACTTCCACATTAATGCTGATGCTACCATGATTACAGATGATCCTGAATGAATCGTGAATAATGATGAGTAAGAAAGTTACAAAGGCATAAATATCATACCCCCCAAAAATGCTAACTTCCCCTGTTATTGTAATGGAGAGAGGTTAGAATGTCTTGGGGGTATGATATTTGTGCATTTGGAACTTTCTGTCATCCTTATTCATGATTAATTCAAGGCTAATCAATTTTATTTTCCAATGATTGCATGTTAGCAAGAAGAATGGAAGGCTTTGTAGTTTACTCGCTGACCTCCGAATTCTCAGAAGGGTGCCCGATCTGCTGCCTCATTTCGGCATCTTTTCTCCATGCAAAAGGCATGGATCTGGGCCTGTTCCAGTGAAAGCAGGATATCCTTCTCTTTCTATCTGGGCTCGTTAAAGGATCTGGGCCTGTTCCAGTGAAAGCAGGATAATCCTTCTCCTTCTATCCGGGCTCGTTAAAGGATCTGGGCCTGTTCCAGTGAAAGCAGGATAATCCTTCTCCTTCTATCCGGGCTCGTTAAAGGATCTGGGCCTGTTCCAGTGAAAGCAGGATATCCTTCTCCTTCTATCCGGGCTCGTTAATGGATCTGGGCCTGTTCCAGTGAAAGCAGGATAATCCTTCTCCTTCTATCCTGGCTCGTTAAAGAATCTGGGCCTGTTCCAGTGAAAGCAGGATATCCTTCTCCTTCTATCCGGGCTCGTTAATGGATCTGGGCCTGTTCCAGTGAAAGCAGGATAATCCTTCTCCTTCTATCCGGGCTCGTTAATGGATCTGGGCCTGTTCCAGTGAAAGCAGGATATCCTTCTCCTTCTATCCGGGCTCGTTAAAGGATCTGGGCCTGTTCCAGTGAAAGCAGGATAATCCTTCTCTTTCTATCCGGGCTCGTTAAAGGATCTGGGCCTGTTCCAGTGAAAGCAGGATAATCCTTCTCCTTCTATCCGGGCTCGTTAAAGGATCTGGGCCTGTTCCAGTGAAAGCAGGATATCCTTCTCCTTCTATCCTCGTTAAAGGAAAACGTTTCTACCAGTCCGCGGTGAGTAATCGCTTTTCTGATGTCCAGAAGTTATTTTCAGTCTTAAGACACGGTAGCAGCTACATTATGTACACAATAAGTAAAAAAATAAGTTACACAAGAAGCAAAAGAAATGACAAAATTGAAAAATTGGCTGGGAGAATGTAAAACGTCAGCCATGTTCTTCGGCGCCATCAATATATTCAGTATATATATATATATATATATCCAGTGGGGAGAACAAGTATTTGATACACTGCCAATTTTGCAGGATTTCCTGCTTACAAAGCATGTAGAGGTCTGTAATTTTTCTATCATAGGTACACTTCAACTGTGAGAGATGGAATCTAAAACAAAAATCCAGAAAATCACATTGTTTGATTTTTAAGTAATTAATTTGCATTTTATTGCATGACATAAGTATTTGATCACCTACCAACCAGTAAGAATTCTGACTCTCACAACTGTTAGTTTTTATTTAAGAAGCCTCCCTGTTCTCCACTCATTACCTGTATTAACTGCACCTGTTTGAACTCGTTACCTGTATAAAAGACACCTGTCCACACACTCAATCAAACAGACTCCAACTTCTCCACAATGGCCAAGACCAGAGAGCTGTGTAAGGACATCAGGGATAAAATTGTAGACCTGCACAAGGCTGGGGTGGGCTACAGGACAGTTGGCAAGCAGCTTGGTGAGAAGGCAACAACTGTTGGAGCAATTATTAGAATATGGAAGAAGTTCAAAATGACGGTCAATCATCCTCCGTCTGGGGCTCCATGCAAGATCTCACCTCGTGGGGCATCAATGATCATGAGGAAGGTGAGGGATCAGCCCAGAACTACACGGCAGGACCTGGTCAATGACCTGAAGAGAGCTGGGACCACAGTCTCAAAGAAAACCATTAGTAACACACTACGCCGTCATGGATTAAAATCCTGCAGCGCACGCAAGGTCCGCCTGCTCAAGCCAGCGCATGTCCAGGCCCGTCTAAAGTCTGCCAATGACTATCTGGATGATCCAGAGGAGGAATGGGAGAATGTTATGTGGTCTGATGAGACAAAAAAAGAGCTTTTTGGTCTAAACTCCACTCGCCGTGTTTGGAGGAAGAAGAAGGATGAGTACAACCCCAAGAACACCATCCCACCTGTGAAGCATGGAGGAGGAAACATCAATCTTTGGGGATGCTTTTCTGCAAAGGGGACAGGACGACTGCACCGTATTGAGGGGAGGATGGATGTGGTCATGTATCGCGAGATCTTGGCCAACAACCTCCTTCCCTCAGTAAGAGCATTGAAGATGGGTCGTGGCTGGGTCTTCCAGCATGACAACGACCCAAACACACAGCTAGGGCAACTAAGGAGTGGCTCAGTAAGAAGCATCTCAAGGTCCTGGAGTGGCCTAGCCAGTCTCCAGACCTGAACCCAATAGAAAATCTTTGGAAAATTGAAAAATGCTAAACAAACAACAACACGAAGAGTTATCTATCCAAAACTGAGATGTATGGGTAAACCACTCCTCCAATCTGTTTGGCCCTATAGCAAAGAACAAACAGCAAAAAAATGTGAGTAAACTATTAAAGACTACTAGAACCCACTGGATTCTCGAATTATCTTGAATGAACTACAGGACAAAATGAAAACCCTCCAACCCAAAAAGACCTGTGGTGTTGATGGTATCCCCATGATTTTTTTTTTTTTTAAAAGCATCAATATTTGTCACCTGTTGCCACAAGAAAAGGGCAACCAGTGAAGAACAAACACCATTGTAAATACAACCCATTCTTATGTTTATTTATTTTCCCTTTTGCACTTGAACTATTTGCACATTGTTACAACACCGTATATATAGATATAATATGACATTTGAAATGTCTTTATTCTTTTGGAACTTCTGTGAGTGTAATGTTTACTGTTAATTTTAATTGTATGTATTCACATTTTTGTATATTATCTACTTCACTTGCTTTGGCAATATTAACATATGTTTCCAATGCCAATAAACCCCTTAAATTGAAACTGAATTGAATTGAGATAGGAAGAGAGTAATTACTTCTTTCATCTTTCTACCCCCCCCCCCCCCCCCCCCCCCCGAAACTCATACAGTGGTATGTGGAATAATTTTGCACGCCCAATTTTTCAGTTTTTGATTTGTTAAAAGAGTTTGAAATATCCAATAAATGTCGTTCCACTTCATGATTGTGTCCCACTTGTTGTTGATTCTTCACAAAAAATACAGTTTTATATCTTTATGTTTGAAGCCTGAAATGTGGCAAAAGGTCGCAAAGTTCAAGGGGGACGAATACTTTCGCAAGGCACTGTATAATGGATGCTAGCTCAATAAAATGGACCTAAGCAGGTCATGAGAGAATCAATCAATTTGGACCCTAAGCTGGATGTATTCTACATAGAGGAAGGATACTGTCATTCCTGTCATTTACTGTCATTCCTGTCATTTACTGTCATTTTTTTGTGGCCCATGATGCCAATGTGCGCTGCAACATACCCAACACTGGCCTAGAGACTACAGTGAGATAGGCACACACATCAAGGCAGAGAAATACACACACACACACACACATTTTTAAACATAAATACACACACAAACCACAGGCCCATGATGAGCAGTTTGCTTCCTTTTATCTACTGATCCAAACACAATCTGCAGTGTGGAAAGAACATTAGCCATTGATGGAATTCATGGAATACTTGTGGGGAGCACTGCATGAAGTACAAATTAGCATTGACTGGGTTCAGTCCTATGGCCCACATGCCCCAGGCCCTACATAGTAGCTACAGATATATGGAATAAATCAACTCCACCGTGGAGCTCTATGGTGGCCAAATGTGTTCTACAAAAGCATCATCCTTCAAACCAGTTTTATTCATGTTTTTTTCCCGAACACATTGAAATAGAAACAGCAAAAAATATAAATCCTTTAAACTCATATATTAGAGAATTTAAATGACAAAACAATTAGGATTCTTCAAGGTTAGGATTGCATAGTTTCATTGTTCACATCATCAAGGTGGATAGATTGCTATTTTGGATGGTTCAGCAGTTTGATTAAACCATGGATGAGTCTCTAGATCTGTACCACAAGGTGAGATGGAAAGAGATGTTTACGCAATAATGCTCGAGGGGGTGTGGCATATGGCAAATAATCCGCTGCTAAGGACTGTTCTTAAGCATGATGCAACGCGCAGTGCCTAGATACAGCCCTTAGCCATGGTATATTTGCCATATACCACAAACCCCAGAGGTGCATTATTGTTATCATAAACTGGTTACCAACGTAATTAGAAGAGTAAAAATACATGTTTTGTAATACCATCTGATATACCATCTGATATACTACAATCAGCCAATCAGCATTCAGGGCTCGAATGCTAGCATCTACATTATCTCACATTTCTTTTAGACTAACATTTAGATTTCAACAGCGGAGGTTTGTATAAACGTTACTGTCTGTCTCTCCAACATTTGCAACATTGATTCAATATTCAAATTCGATTTCCAGCTCTCCCATAGTAATGAACGTGTCAGGAGTCGGGACGAGCCAGATGGCAGGCAGCATTTCTCAGCTTCTCGAAAAGTTAAAACGAGACAAAGTGCAGCTAGTTTGCATTCTTTTTAGCTTCAGTTTGAATTGATTGTGTTAGCTGTGTTGTCGGCAAGCTCCTCTTAAAAACAGTGGCCTGATGAGTGAGCACATTTTCTATGCTAGGCGAAATCTAACCTCATTAGCTCATTGTTATGGATGTATCCAAATAAATGTCACTAGAAATAGTTTAAGCTCTTGATGCTAGAGGGCACTATTTTATGTTTGGAAAAATAATGTTCCCAAAGTAAACAGCCTATTTCTCAGGACCAGATGCTAGAATATGCATATAATTGACAGATTAGGATAGAAAACACTCTAAAGTTTCCAAAACTGTCAAAATATTGTCTGTGAGTATAACAGAACTGATATTGCAGCCGAAACCCTGAGGAAAATCAAACCAGGAAGTGGCTTCTATTTTGAAATGGCTGTATGGCTGGGTGCCAGCAGCATTTTGTTTGCGCAACAGAGTTTGGGCAGCCATTGCCGTTCCCTCTCCTACTGAAAAAGACATTTGCGGTTGATATATTATCGATTATATATTTTAAAAACAACCTGAGGATTGATTATAAAAAACTTTGACATGTTTCTGTGGACATTACGGATACTATTTGGAATTTTTGTCTGCATTGTCGTGACCGCTCTTTCCTGTGGATTTCTGAACATAACACGCCAAACAAACAGAGGTATTTTGTATATAAAATATTCTTTATGGAACAAAATGAACATTTATTGTGTAACTGGGAGTCTCGTGAGTGAAAACATCCGAAGATCCTCAAAGGTAAACGATTAATTTGATTGCTTTTCTGATTTTCGTGACCAAGCTACTTTGATGCTAGGTGTTCATAATGTTTTGTCGAGCGATCGATAAGCTTACACAATTGTATAGCGTTCCCAACTTATTTGGCGTACACGATTATGGTAACTGAAATATTAGGTCAAGATAGAGTTGGTTTACTAGGATCGATTTCTTTAAATAATGGATGACAGTTTAGCTAATCAGGTAGCATAAATAGAAGGCCAGAGTTGGGGACCAGAACAAGTAGGCATAGAAGTTGAAGATATACTAACAGAACACATGAGAAGACTGTTTGTTAACCAAACCTGTATGTCCCAGATTTTATGCTCTACAGGTGAATTACAGGAGAAGGTGATTCACTCAATCCAGTCCCTGAGGAGAATAGACGGGAAGCAGCCCCATTAGGAGGGACCATACCAAGTACTCCTGGTGACAGCCTTCGCAGTGAGAATACCTGAAAGCGCTACCTGGGTTCATATCACACATTGCAAGAGGGTAAGACACACTGACACTGTCGAACAATCACAGAGTTAGGAGAAAAACCGAATACCAATAGGATTCGGGCTCACCTCTCTAACGAAGATTCCCTGACCCTGCCCTATCCTCCCTGTGTGCGTTCATAGAAGTGAAAGTATGGGCTGGCCTCTAGCTGATGATATGTTCTCCGGGAAAGGGCGGGGCTTTACAGGAGTGCTGATTGGTCTGAGCTGTCTTATTGAGGGAGCCATCTTTCTAATACACCATGACCCATCCGATAATGCAGAAGCTGGTAACTTAACCCATAGTTTAGGCGATGAGGATTGTGTATTAACCAAGCATAAGAGATCACTTGATCTGGATAAACAGGAAGTGAGATTGGAGATTGGGAAGGATGTCTCAGTGGAGTTCTATGTAGACCAAATGGGGTCTCTGACTCCTTGGCAGTCTAGGACTATGAGCCATTATGGAAGATATCTGTCCAGGTCCCTGTGTAGTTCATGGAAACAGGTCGTAGCTCACACCGAGAGAGAGAGGGCTACATAAATCCACATACCCAGTATGGAAGAAGATGGAGTGTAGTGAAGGTGAAGGTTTTTGACTGTAATCCTGAGCAGGGGAAATATTGCGAAGAGGTACGAATTACCATTAAAAACATAAAGGAAGAGGATCTCGGGTTATGGTATGTTGGATTTGATCAGGTTTCAGTGGATACCCTAGTGCCATTCCGGGTAAAAGAGGTTAGGGCAGGTGATAGCTCTATAGTCAGCCAGAATACAAGCAGAGCCCCTGACAAAACAGATACTGACAGCAGAGTCGTCCAGAGCCAGGGGCCGGTGCAGATAGTGCAGACGAAAGATCTTAAGGAAGTGATTGAGGTGGAAACTGGTTATGGGGATTCTAACCTATGGTTAGAATGGATACAGCCAGATCAGTAGCGAAAGAAAAATGTTATGCCTGCGCCACAGCAAAACCTCAGTTGACAACCATTCCCTTCCCATTTGAAGGAATTGATACACCCAGGGGAATGGCCTGTATGGTAAAGCTGTTCATGAAGGCAGGGAAGCCAGACAATGACAGTTGCATTTATCTGCATTATCTGTATCCCCATGTGCCCATTACATCCAGACTTCCCCCTTTCACAGTTACAGGAGGAAATGATTATTGTATGGCTCGCTACATCACACACGGATGGGCCGTAGGGGAAGTAAGAACATGCAATAGGACAGAGAACGTTACAACCGACAAGACAATGAGGGACCTGACTGGGTGGTTGAGTTCCGAGGACTTTAGTAAGATAAAAAGGCCTAGAGGGGATGTCTGGTGGTTGTGTGGAGGTATGACGCTGTGGCCCAACCTGCCTACCAATTGGACCGGTATTTGTGCACTAGTGCAGTTAGGCATGCCCTTCACCCTTATCAAACACAAAGACCTAGAGTCAGGTAGAAGAGAGAGAAGGAGTGCTCCGTCAGGATCTTTTGACAATAGAGTTTACATTGATAGCATTGGAGTTCCAAGGGGGGTGCCTGATGAGTTCAAAGCTATGGGCTGACTTGGAATCAGATATGGGCTGACTTGGAATCAGATATGGGCTGGCTTGGAATCAGATATGGGCTGGCTTGGAATCAGATATGGGCTGGCTTGGAATCAGATATGGGCTGGCTTGGAATCAGATATGGGCTGGCTTGGAATCAGATATGGGCTGGCTTGGAATCAGATATGGGCTGACTTGGAATCAGATATGGGCTGGCTTGGAATCAGATATGGGCTGGCTTGGAATCAGATATGGGCTGGCTTGGAATCAGATATGGGCTGGATTGGAATCAAGCATCTTCTGGTGGTCAACTCTCAATAGAAATGTAGATTGGATCAATTATATCTACTACAACCAACAGCGTTTCATCAACTATACTAGAGACGCAATAAAAGGTTTAGCAGAACAAACCGCAGCGACAAGTTTAATGAATAGGATAGCATTGGATATGTTACTGGCTGAAAAGGGTGGTGTGTGTGTGATATTCGGAGCAGAATGCTGTACTTTCATCCCCGATAACACAGCTCCAGACAGTTCAGTGACCAAGGCCCTGGCTGGGTTAACAACATTAGCTCACGAATTGGCAGAGAACTCTGGGGTAGATAATGCTCTAACAAATTGGTTTGATAGTGTGTTTGGGAAATGGAAAAATGTCATAATCACTGTGTTGTGTGCACCTTTCACCTGTATGAGTGTCTTGGCTCTGTGTGGATGTTGTTTGGTCCCCTGTGTGAAAGGTTTGCTTACCAGGACTCTGGAGAGGTCAATCACGCAACAGATGGTGAGGTATGGACCGATTTCGAGCTCCGGCCAGTGTGATGACGAATACGGGCCTCCAGGCCTAGGTTCTGTTTCTTTTAACTACAAGGAGCCCATGTTGGATGAGACTGTTTTTGAGGGTTAAGACTGTTTTTTTTAATGAATATTGTAATAGCAATCCTAACAGGAAGCGTTATGATTGGATATAGCCTATAACAGTCATAGATGGATATCGAATGTACATAAATGTATTGGTTTGAAATGTTCTTGGATACCATTTATGTTTCCATATAGTGTATGAGGTATCAGTGTATATTATTTAATCATTAAGGGTGGATGTGTTGATGGAATTTATAGCTTTAATGGAATGCTTAGAATACTCCACTCAGAAACCATATAATTGTAGAAATTGACTAGAATCATAAAGTTATAATTAATGATGTGTGTAGTTTTAGTCAGTCAAACAATATGTCTATTATAGTGTCTTGAGCACAGACTGTCTGAGCAAGATTCGGGGGCCGACCTTGGCTAGGGGCCACTGAGAGATTGGGGAGAGGACAGGGAGTGATTCTTACGGTGTTTTCACGGTCCCTAATCTTTGTCGGCTGGGTAGCAGGACATTGTGTGAATGTGTGTGCGTATGTTTGTGTGTGCGTGAGAAGCAAGTATACAATGAATTGTTTTGTACAAGAGGCTAGCGCGCTCTCGTAAATAAATGTTCTGACTATCGTAGCTGGGCCTCCGTCTCATTCATTTCAACCAGTTTCCTACAAATTCTGGGTTTCAGTCTGAGTAGTTAATTGAATTGGGTTTATGAACATTGAGAACATAATTCTCGTGACACTGCCATCATTGTAAGTAAGCCTGCCACACACACACTATACGATACATTTATTAAACATAAGAATGAGTGTGAGTTTTTGTCACAACCCGAATCGTTGGAAGTGACAAAGAGCTCTTATAGGAACAGGGCACAAATTATAATAATAATTATAATAATATAATTATTTTGCTCTTTATTTAGCCATCTTACATATAAAACCTTATTTGTTCATCAAAAAGTGTGAATATCTCACCACAGGTTAATGAGAAGGGTGTGCTTGAAAGGATGCACATAACTCTACAATGTTGGGTTGTATTGGAGAGAGTCTCAGTCTTAAATCATTTTCCACACAGTCTGTGCCTGTATTTAGTTTTCATGCTAGTGAGGGCAGAGAATCCACTCTCACATACAGTAGGTACGTGGTTGCAAAGTGCATGAGTGTCTTAACAGTGCAATTTGCCAAGGCAAGAAACTGAGCGCAGTCCTATCAAGAAATCTGTCAGTAGCTTCTGATTAAATTCAATTTTCACAGGACCGCTTGTTCCAATTTCGATGAGGCTCTCTTGTTCAGATGTGGAGATTGGAGTAGACTGGAGGCAGGGCATGAAAGGGATAACGAATCCATTTGTTTGTGTCGTCCATTTTGGGAAAGTACCTGTGTAATTGCGAACCCAGCTCACTCAGATGCTTCGCTATATCACATTTGACATTGTCCGTAAACTTGAGTTCATTTGCACACACAAAATCATACAATGATGGAAAGACCTGCGTTATGTCCTTGTTAATACAGACAGAAAAGAGCTCCAACTTTTTAATCATAGCCTCAATTTTGTCCTGCCAATTGAGTATAGCTGCGGAGAGTCCCTGTAATCCTAGATTCAGATCATTCAGGCGAGAAAAAACATCACCTAGGTAGGCCAGTCGTGTGAGAAACTCGTCATCATGCAAGCGGTCAGACAAGTAAAAATTATGGTCAGTAAAGAAAACTTTATGCTCATCTCTCAAAAAAACGTGTCAATTCTTTGCCCCTTGATAACCAGCTCACTTCTGTATGTTGTAAAAGCGTTACATGGTCGCTGCCCATATCATTGCATAATGCAGAAAATACACAAGAGTTCATTGGCCTTGCTTTAATAAAGTTAACCGTTTTCACTGTAGTGTCCAAAACGTCTTTCAAGCTGTCAGGCATTCCCTTGGCAGCAAGAGCCTCTCGGGGGATGCTGCAGTGAACCCAAGTGGCGTTGGGAGCAACTGCTTACACATGTGTTACCACTCCACAATGTCTCCCTGTCATGGCTTTTGCGCCATCAGTACAGATACCAACACACCTTGATATCCTCACCTGTTGTCCTGGTTTCCAGTGGTTTGCAGAAGAGGATGTCTTCCTTAACTGACCCCCCATAAACGTAACGGACATATACCAGGAGCTGTGCCAGGGCCGCCACGTCTGTTGACTCATCCAGATTAACGCTTATAATTCACTGGTTTGTATGCTAAACAGTAATTGTTTCAAAACATCTCCTGCCATGTCAATGATGCATTGTGAAGCAGTGTTGTTTAATGAAGGCATTATCTGTATAGGTTGTTTGGCCTTTCCCCCCAGCATTGTCTCAGCCATTTCCGTGGCAGCAGGAAGAATTAAATCCTCCACAATAGTATGGGGCTTGCCTGTCCTAGCCACTCAGTAGCTCAACATATAAGACGCGTCCAGCACCCTTCTTATTACTGGTGTCTGTTGCTTTTATTCATTTCTTACTACTCGAAAGTCATCTTTATTCTCACTCAAATAACTCCTGTGGCTTATTTTTTCAAATGGTCATGTTTTGTTTCTAAATGTCTGCGGTAGAGTGAAGGTTTATGAGAGAGTAACGGTTAATGTGATTGGATGAGTAACGGTTAATGTGATTGGATGAGTAACAGTTAATGTGATTGGATGAGTAACGGTTAATGTGATTGGATGTTAATTATTTGACTAGGCTATCTGTATTTGACATGGACTAGGCTATCTGTATTTGACATGGACTAGGCTATCTGTATTTGACATGGACTAGGCTATCTGTATTTGACATGGACTAGGCTATCTGTATTTGACATGGACTAGGCTATCTGTATTTGACATGGACTAGGCTATCTGTATTTGACATGGACTAGGCTATCTGTATTTGACATGGACTAGGCTATCTGTATTTGACATGGACTAGGCTATCTGTATTTGACATGGACTAGGCTATCTGTATTTGACATGGACTAGGCTATCTGTATTTGACATGGACTAGGCTATCTGTATTTGACATGACTAGGCTATCTGTATTTGACATGGACTAGGCTATCTGTATTTGACATGGACTAGGCTATCTGTATTTGACATGGACTAGGCTATCTGTATTTGACATGGACTAGGCTATCTGTATTTGACATGGACTAGGCTATCTGTATTTGACATGGACTAGGCTATCTGTATTTGACATGGACTAGGCTATCTGTATTTGACATGGACTAGGCTATCTGTATTTGACATGGACTAGGCTATCTGTATTTGACATGGACTAGGCTATCTGTATTTGACATGGACTAGGCTATCTGTATTTGACATGGACTAGGCTATCTGTATTTGACATGGACTAGGCTATCTGTATTGACATGGACTAGGCTATCTGTATTTGACATAGGCTATGCTATGTATTTGACATGGACTAGGCTATCTGTATTTGACATGGACTAGGCTATCTGTATTTGACATGGACTAGGCTATCTGTATTTGACATGGACTAGGCTATCTGTATTTGACATTGACTAGGCTATCTGTATTTGACATGGACTAGGCTATCTGTATTTGACATGGACTAGGCTATCTGTATTTGACATGGACTAGGCTATCTGTATTTGACATGGACTAGGCTATCTGTATTTGACATGGACTAGGCTATCTGTATTTGACATGGACTAGGCTATCTGTATTTGACATGGACTAGGCTATCTGTATTTGACATGGATAGGCTATCTGTATTGACATGGACTAGGCTATCTGTATTTGACATGGACTAGGCTATCTGTATTTGACATGGACTAGGCTATCTGTATTTGACATTGACTAGGCTATCTGTATTTGACATGGACTAGGCTATCTGTATTTGACATGGACTAGGCTATCTGTATTTGACATGGACTAGGCTATCTGTATTTGACATGGACTAGGCTATCTGTATTTGACATGGACTAGGCTATCTGTATTTGACATGGACTAGGCTATCTGTATTTGACATGGACTAGGCTATCTGTATTTGACATGGACTAGGCTATCTGTATTTGACATGGACTAGGCTATCTGTATTTGACATGGACTAGGCTATCTGTATTTGACATGGACTAGGCTATCTGTATTTGACATGGACTAGGCTATCTGTATTTGACATGGACTAGGCTATCTGTATTTGACATGGACTAGGCTATCTGTATTTGACATGGACTAGGCTATCTGTATTTGACATGGACTAGGCTATCTGTATTTGACATGGACTAGGCTATCTGTATTTGACATGGACTAGGCTATCTGTATTTGACATGGACTAGGCTATCTGTATTTGACATGGACTAGGCTATCTGTATTTGACATGGACTAGGCTATCTGTATTTGACATGGACTAGGCTATCTGTATTTGACATGGACTAGGCTATCTGTATTTGACATGGACTAGGCTATCTGTATTTGACATGGACTAGGCTATCTGTATTTGACATGGACTAGGCTATCTGTATTTGACATGGACTAGGCTATCTGTATTTGACATGGACTAGGCTATCTGTATTTGACATGGACTAGGCTATCTGTATTTGACATGGACTAGGCTATCTGTATTTGACATGGACTAGGCTATCTGTATTTGACATGGACTAGGCTATCTGTATTTGACATGGACTAGGCTATCTGTATTTGACATGGACTAGGCTATCTGTATTTGACATGGACTAGGCTATCTGTATTTGACATGGACTAGGCTATCTGTATTTGACATGGACTAGGCTATCTGTATTTGACATGGACTAGGCTATCTGTATTTGACATGGACTAGGCTATCTGTATTTGACATGGACTAGGCTATCTGTATTTGACATGGACTAGGCTATCTGTATTTGACATGGACTAGGCTATCTGTATTTGACATGGACTAGGCTATCTGTATTTGACATTGACTAGGCTATCTGTATTTGACATGGACTAGGCTATCTGTATTTGACATGGACTAGGCTATCTGTATTTGACATGGACTAGGCTATCTGTATTTGACATGGACTAGGCTATCTGTATTTGACATGGACTAGGCTATCTGTATTTGACATGGACTAGGCTATCTGTATTTGACATGGACTAGGCTATCTGTATTTGACATGGACTAGGCTATCTGTATTTGACATGGACTAGGCTATCTGTATTTGACATGGACTAGGCTATCTGTATTTGACATGGACTAGGCTATCTGTATTTGACATGGACCAGGCTATCTGTATTTGACATGGACTAGGCTATCTGTATTTGACATGGACTAGGCTATCTGTATTTGACATGGACTAGGCTATCTGTATTTGACATTGACTAGGCTATCTGTATTTGACATGGACTAGGCTATCTGTATTTGACATGGACTAGGCTATCTGTATTTGACATGGACTAGGCTATCTGTATTTGACATTGACTAGGCTATCTGTATTTGACATGGACTAGGCTATCTGTATTTGACATGGACTAGGCTATCTGTATTTGACATGGACTAGGCTATCTGTATTTGACATTGACTAGGCTATCTGTATTTGACATGGACTAGGCTATCTGTATTTGACATGGACTAGGCTATCTGTATTTGACATGGACTAGGCTATCTGTATTTGACATGGACTAGGCTATCTGTATTTGACATGGACTAGGCTATCTGTATTTGACATGGACTAGGCTATCTGTATTTGACATGGACTAGGCTATCTGTATTTGACATGGACTAGGCTATCTGTATTTGACATTGACTAGGCTATCTGTATTTGACATGGACTAGGCTATCTGTATTTGACATGGACTAGGCTATCTGTATTTGACATGGACTAGGCTATCTGTATTTGACATTGACTAGGCTATCTGTATTTGACATGGACTAGGCTATCTGTATTTGACATGGACTAGGCTATCTGTATTTGACATGGACTAGGCTATCTGTATTTGACATGGACTAGGCTATCTGTATTTGACATGGACTAGGCTATCTGTATTTGACATGGACTAGGCTATCTGTATTTGACATGGACTAGGCTATCTGTATTTGACATTGTGTTGTTATTTCACTGAACAGTAGAGGGTTTAATATTTTTTGTTGCAGTGTAACAAGGCTACTCAGGCAGGAAAAAAACCTCACCCAAATGTATAGCCCTGTTGGAAAATAGAAATGTACTGTTTGGAAATGTTTAAAAAAACAAACAATTATTAGACGTACCCTGGATGGCATTGTGCAGGTATTCCCAGTTTGGGAATAACTGCACTACGCAACACACCTTCCATGTCTTTCATTATTTTCCACAGAACGCTTAGCCCCTCGTTGATTATCCCTTACTTCGAAACACCTGCCCGGCTATTAATGCACATAACATAGACTCCAAATTAAATCAATGTAGTAGAATGGCTATCCTCTGTGCTGATTTGTGTTGGGATGCCTGAAAATAGCATTCCAGTCCATCTCTATATGGGCTGCAGTAGTTTCCTGGCAGGCTGGCGAATCTGCTGTCGACAGCCTGCTGCTGTTATTACGTGGATGAATTTGAGATCTAAATGTGAACGATTATGACCAACTCTCCAAACCCTAATCCCTTGTTGTACTGTGTAAATGTACTGTGTATTAAGATAACCTCATGCAACTGTACACAGTTAAACCTCATTAATCACACATTTAGCGCATTTTACACTGGGTAAAGGGGAATAGAATTGGCAATCTTATTTATACGTGTAATCCACCCCCCTCATATCCATCATATGACACTCTGCGAATTAATCAAGGCTTGAGTCTCGAAAGTGACAGACTTGCATTTGATGAGCCGTCGTTTGCATTTGATGAGAACGCGCGGTTCCATCAATCTCGACGGCCGTCTGTTCCTTCTGAACAAGGAGATTTGATTTGTGCGTGGGTAGGCTACTGTAAGTAAAAACACTTGTTTAATACAAGCACGAGGATCCCATCCCTTATTCCCTCATTTACAGAGCATCATCAGAGAAATTTCAGTGACATGTAATTCTATCTAAGCCTCTTAAGCGTGCCTGGCTTTCTCTTAAAATGGGGAATCTAGGCTTACGATCCAAACGGCACCCTAGGGCCTTTATAATGCACTACTTTGACCAATACCCTTAGGTCTCTGGTTAAAAGTAGTTCACTATATAGGGAATAGGGTGCCATTTTGGACATTGCTTAGGTTAGATCATGAGTTCTATGTGAAAAACATGATAGACAAGAAATGTGCTTTGATTAATACAATTTAGTTACCATGTCTAAAACCTGGACCGTACTGATGGGTCTATTCTATTAAAACATGGACTATAATGATGGGTCTATTCTATTAAAACCTGGACCATAATGATGGGTCTATTCTACTAAAATCTAGACCATAATGATGAGTCTATTCTATTAAAACATGGACTATAATGATGGGTCTGTTCTACTCAAACCTGGACCACAATGATGGGTTTGTTCTACTATAACCTGGACTATAATGATGGGTTTGTTCTACTAAAACCTGGACCATAATGATGGGTCTGTTCTACTAAAACCTGGACCATAATGATGGGTCTATTCTACTCAAACCTGGACCATAATGATGGGTTTGTTCTACTGAAACCTGGACCATAATGATGGGTTTGTTCTACTGAAACCTGGACCATAATGATGGGTCTATTCTACTCAAACCTGGACCATAATGATGGGTCTATTCTACTCAAACCTGGACCATAATGATGGGTTTGTTCTACTGAAACCTGGACCATAATGATGGGTCTGTTCTATTAAAACCTGGACCATAATGATGGGTCTATTCTACTAAAACCTGCACCATAATGATGAGTCTATTCTACTAAAACCTGGACCATAATGATGTGTCTATTCTACTAAAACCTGGACCATAATGATGGGTCTATTCTACTAAAACCTGCACCATAATAATGGTCTATTCTACTAAAACCTGGACCATAATGATGGGTCTATTCTACTATAACCTGGACCATAATGATGGGTCTATTCTATGGGGAATGAAATGGTGTCATAATGAATTACATGGGGAATGGAATTGTGTCATAATAAAATGAATGTGCTTGATTTTGAGGGGATTAACCAATATTAATAAAAACAGATTAAACGGGTAAGAAAAAAATAGACCATAAAAAGCAGACTTGTTGAGTGCAGTTATTTACACACATTTGTCTTTATTCAAAGCAGCGCAGGACAAGCAGCATCTGTATCCCATTAAGGGAATGTTACTATGTAAGAGATCCAGAGGTTGACTTAGTGCAGTTTAAGGTTTTCTAACAACAGCCACACCTACTGTAAACATTGGTATGATAAAACGTTAACAATTAAATTCATATTCCATTTCTATTGGCCCTAATATCAGTCCATAAATTAGGGATAATCCGTTGTCTCTTTTGGATTTAAGAGCCGAGATGAAAGCACATGGTTTCATCAGCAATAAAATGGAACGCATAGAAGCATGTAAAGAACATAACTTCTTACTCTCAGTCCAAGCTAACAGTTTTTAACATACATTATTCAAGTCTTTGGTAGTTTGAAGGACTCCTCAATTGTAATACGGTAGGAACTCGTGATATTTCTGGATTGAGCTGGTTGCATGGAAGTCTATTCCCTGGAGCTTCACGTCTGTTTTCTTCAGATTACTCTCATTTTACGTCAAGAAGTATTTTCACATTTTCAGCTCAAATAAATGATGAGCTGATCCTTTCTATTTTTAAATCTCTCGTGAATTCTGCAGATGTCCCAACAAAGTGCAACAGAGGTGGGTGCGGACAGCTCAGTACATCACAGGGCTGAGCTCCTTCCCTGCCATCCTGGACCTCTGTATCAGGTGAAGTCAGAGAAAGGCCTGAAAAATGTCCAAAGACTCCTTCCACCCAAGCTGTACACTGAGTGTACAAAACAATAAGAACACCTTCCTAATATTCAGGTGCACCCATCTTTTGCCCTCAGAACAGCCTCAATTAGTTAGTCGGGGACTCTACGAGGTGTCGAAAGCGTTCCACAGGGATGCTGACCTATGTTCACTCCAATGCTTCCCACAGTTGGTTCAAGTTGTCTGGATGTCCTTTGGGTGGTGGACCATTCTTGATACACACGGGAAACTGTTGAGCGTGAAAAACCCAGCAGCATTGCAGTTCTAGACTTAAACCAGGGGGGGCTACTACCATACCCCATTCAAAAGCACTTTTGTCTTGCCCATTCACCCTCTGAATGGCACACATTACACAATCCATGTCTCAATTGTCTCAAGGCTTAAAAATCCTTCCTTTATCTCCCCTTCATCTACACTGATTGAAGTGGATTTAACAAGTGACAACAACAAGGGATCATAGCTTTCACCTGGATTCACCTGATCAGTCTATGTCATGGAAAGATATGCCTGGATTCACCTGGTCAGTCTATATCATGGAAATCAGTGCCTGGATTCACCTGGTCAGTCTGTGTCATGGAAAGAGGTTCCTGGATTCACCTGGTCAGTCTGTGTCATGGAAATAGTTTCCTGGATTCACCTGGTCAGTCTGTGTCATGGTAATAAGTTCCTGGATTCACCTGGTCAGTCTATGTCATGGAAAGAGGTTCCTGGATTCACCTGGTCAGTCTATATCATGGTAATAGGTTCCTGGATTCACCTGGTCAGTCTATGTCATGGAAAGAGGTTCCTGGATTCACCTGGTCAGTCTGTGTCATGGTAATAGGTTCCTGGATTCACCTGGTCAGTCTATGTCATGGAAAGAGGTTCCTGGATTCACCTGGTCAGTCTGTGTCATGGTAATAGGTTCCTGGATTCACCTGGTCAGTCTATATCATGGTAATAGGTTCCTGGATTCACCTGGTCAGTCTGTCATGGTAATAGGTTCCTGGATTCACCTGGTCAGTCTGTGTCATGGAAATAGGTTCCTGGATTGACCTGGTAAGTCTGTGTCATGGAAATAGGTTCCTGGATTCACCTGGTCAGTCTGTGTCATGGTAATAGGTTCCTGGATTCACCTGGTCAGTCTGTCATGGAAAGAGGTGTCCTTAAAGCTACCATATAGCAAACAGACCCAGAGCATCGGCTCTCCACCGAGACAGCTTCTACCCCCAAGCCGTGACTGCTAAATAGCCATCAAATAATTAAATGGTTACCTGGACTATCTGCATTAGCCCTATCTTGCACGGACTCTATGCACACTCACAAGACTATACAGTGCATTCGGAAAGACCGCTTAACTTTTTCCACATTTTGTTACGTTACTGCTTTATTCTAAAATTCATTCAATTACATTTTGTTCACATCAATCTAAACACAATGCGCAGACCAGCTGGCTGGAGTGTTTACGGACATATTCAATCTCTCCCTATCCCAGGATGCTGTCCCCACTTGCTTCAAGATGTCCACCATTGTTCCTGTACCCAAGAAAGCAAAGGTAACAGAACTAAATGACTATCGGCCCGTAGCACTCACTTCTGTCATCATGAAGTGCTTTGAGAGGCTAGTTAAGGATCATATCACCTCTACATTACCTGACACCCTAGACACACTTCCATTTTTTTGTCTTACCTCATTTGCACACAATGTATATAGACTTTTCTATAGTGTTATTGACTGTACATTTGTTTATTTCATGTGTTACTCTGTGTTGTTGTTTGTGGTGCACTGCTTTGCTTTATCTTGGCCAGGTCGCAGTTGTAAATGAGATCTTGTTCTCAACTGGCATACCTGGTTAAATAAAGGGGAAATTTAAAAAATTTAAAAAATAAAAAAATAGCTTACCGCCCCAATAGATTCACAGGCGTTGCATTCACCAACGCACTGCCGCCCCCAGGGGGTGAAGGTAGGAAACAACACCTCCACTTCGCTGATCCTCAACACAGGAGCCCCACAAGGATGCGTGCTCAGCCACCTCCTGTACTCCCTGTTCACCCATGACTGAGTGGCTCCGCACACCTCCAACTCAATCATCAAGTTTGCAGACGACACAACAGTAGTAGGCCTGATTACCAACAATGACGAGACAGCCTACAGTGAGGAGGTGAGGGCCCTAGGAGTGTGGTGGCAGGAAAATAACCTCTCACTCAATGTCGACAAAACAAAGGAGCTGATCGTGGACTTCAGGAAACAGCAGAGGGAACATGCCCTTATCCACATCGACGGGACCGCAGTGGAGCAGGTGGAAAGCTTCAAGTTCCTTGGCATACACATCACTGATCATCTGTAATGGTCCACCCACACAGACAGTGTGGTTGAGAAGGTGCCTTCTGGCTGTGGTAGCTACTAACAATGGTGGACAATGGTGGCTGTGGTAGCTACTAACAATGGTGGACATCTTGAAGAAGCGCAATAGCGCCTCCTCAACCTCAGGGGGTTGAATAAATTTGTCTTGGCACCTAAAACCCTCACAAACTTTTACAAATGCACAATTGAGAGCTTCCTGTCGGGCTGTATCAAATCAAATCAAATCAAATCAAATTTATTTATATAGCCCTTCGTACATCAGCTGATATCTCAAAGTGCTGTACAGAAACCCAGCCTAAAACCCCAAACAGCAAGCAATGCAGGTGGAGAAGCACGGTGGCTAGGAAAAACTCCCTAGAAAGGCCAATACCTAGGAAGAAACCTAGAGAGGAACCAGGCTATGTGGGGTGGCCAGTCCTCTTCTGGCTGTGCCGGGTGGAGATTATAACAGAACATGGTCAAGATGTTCAATGTTCATAAATGACCAGCATGGTCGAATAATAATAAGGCAGAACAGTTGAAACTAGAGCAGCAGCACAGTCAGGTGGAAGTTGAAACTGGAGCAGCAGCATGGCCAGGTAGACTGGGGACAGCAAGGAGTCATCATGTCAGGTAGTCCTGGGGCATGGTCCTAGGGCTCAGGTCAGTTGAAACTGGAACAGCAGCATGGCCAGGTGGACTGGGGACAGCAAGGAGTCATCATGTCAGGTAGTCCTGGGGCATGGTCCTAGGGCTCAGGTCCTCCGAGAGAGAGAAAGAAAGAGAGAAGGAGAGAATTAGAGAACGCACACTTAGATTCACACAGGACACCGAATAGGACAGGAGAAGTACTCCAGATATAACAAACTGACCCCAGCCCCCCGACACATAAACTACTGCAGCATAAATACTGGAGGCTGAGACAGGAGGGGTCAGGAGACACTGTGGCCCCATCCGAGGACACCCCCGGACAGGGCCAAACAGGAAGGATATAACCCCACCCACTTTGCCAAAGCACAGCCCCCACACCACTAGAGGGATATCTTCAACCACCAACTTACCATCCTGAGACAAGGCTGAGTATAGCCCACAAAGATCTCCGCCACGGCACAACCCAAGGGGGGGGGGGGGGGGCGCCAACCCAGACAGGATGACCACAACAGTGAATCAACCCACTCAGGTGACGCACCCCCTCCAGGGACAGCATGAGAGAGCCCCAGCAAGCCAGTGACTCAGCCCCTGTAATAGGGTCACCTGGTTTGGAAACCACCAAACCACCTGGTTTGGAAACTGCAACGCCCACAACCACAGGGCTCTCCAGAGGGTGGTGCGGTCTGCTCAACGCATCATCGGGGGCATATTACCTGCCCTCCAGGACACCTACAGCACCCGATGTCACAGGAAGGCCAAAAAGATCATCAAGTACAACAAACACCGAAGCCACTGCCTGTTCACCTCGCTATCATCCAGAAGGTGAGGTCAGTACAGGTGCATCAAAGCTGGGACCGAGACTGACAAACAGCTTCTATCTCAAGGCCATCAGACTGTTAAATAGCCATCACGAGGCAGCTTCCACCCTGTTACGTAACAATGCACCTTAGTCTGCTGCCCCGTATACATAGACTTGAAATCACTGGCCACTTTAATAATGGAACACTAGTCACTTTAATAATGTTTACATATTTTTGCTTTACTCATCTCATATGTATGTACTGTATTCTATCCTACTGTATTTAGTCTATGCATTACTCATCTCATATGTATATGCTATATTCTGTTCTACTGTATTTAGTCTATGCCGCTCTGACATTGCTCATCCGAGTCAGTATATCAATGTATGTTATTGATCTGTCAGTTTCCCTAGCTAATTCCCTACTTTTCACACTGACACTGTATTAACAGCTCTACAGACTACACTGTCATGGTGCACAGTCAGTACACAACACAATATTGATGATGATGATGATGATGAATGGATACATATATGTTTGAATGCCCAGACATGTTCACATTATCTCCGACATAAAATACTGCAGTTTAAAACCTCTACAGGATCGGTGTGCCCTAAAACCCTTCATACATCTCTCAAATCAACTCATTATTCCCATAACACTAGCAAAGGTTGTCACTCAACAAGCACACGTTGTCACTCATAAAACAATGACCTAAACATCACTAACAACAGTTGGACACAATGTTCTTTACAAAACAAGAATAACACCTCTCTACTGTTTAGAATTCACTGCAGTATATGTTACAGGAATGTATCAGACATGATTCACAATGCTTCAATATGTTTTGGTATTTTTTGTCATTGAGTGATTCCAAAATATAATAATTTGTACATACACCATCTACCGATACAGATACAGTAGCAATACTAGTCAACCATGTCTTATGCATTTGGCCACAGGTTCTCATCCACGTCACATCTTATATCATCTTGGGCAATACACCTAGGAAAGAATGTTTTGGAGTGCCTGGTCCATCCCTGGCAATCTTCTGCAGATATGTCCAGGCATCATTCATTGCATCCAGGAGGGACATTTGATCATGTGGATGGTGGTCATAAACCTTCTACCTCCATGATGAAAATAATTCCTCTATGGGGTTGAGGAATGGAGAGTAAGGAAGGAGGAAAAGTGACAACATCCTGGGATGGGCTGTAAATAACTCTGTGACAGCACGGGAGTGGTGAAATGTCACATTGTCCCATACAATTACAAACGTTGGCTGATTTCACCTCACTACAACCCTTTCCTCACCTGACATGACCCTTCCATAGAGGTCATCCAGGAATTAAATGAGAAGCCCGGTGTTGTAAGGCCCATTTAGCTGTTTGTGTAACAGCAATCAATCAGAGGATATTGCTGCACACATTGTGATGTTGGCACCCCTCTGGCCCGGGACATCCATTGTGGCTCTTTTCCCAATCACATTCCTTCCTCACCGCCGTGTTTTGGCCAAGTTGAAAACAGCCTCATCCACAAAGATGAATATGTGGGGTGTTTGCCTGGCTTCTATCTCCATGACTCTCTCTATTTAGGCTATTACGGTAGTTTACATTATACCTTAAAACATGCCATTGTGTGCCCTGCCCTGTTTTGTTTTGTTCAAGACCAGTTCTGTATGTTATAGTCATCTTACCTGGACTTATTGGTTCCTGAGTTGCTTGACTCGTTCAGAGTTCCTCTCAAAGTGGACAGTGTACAACTGCTTCATCCTGACTTGATGTTGTTTCAGGGCTCTAGAAATATGTGTTATGCTTGCATTGTCTGCCAACACTTGTCCCGAATCTCAGTGAGTTTTATGCCGTTGTTTCTGATGACCATATCAATGATTGCAGTTTCCTGCACAGCAGTGAAATCCTACCTCTCCCGCCTGTAGGAGGTAACCGTTGGGTCCTAAGCAGAAATACAAAAACAATCACACACACGTGGGTTTAGAGGCTTTGCTCAATTGACTTCTGTAATGTTTCAGTCAGATGCCCTTGCAGAATGCACATCTTACCTATTATTTTGCCGGAAATTTCTCAGAATAGATGCCACTGTTGAGCGTTGCAAATTTGGCTGCACTCTCAGACCAGCCTCTCTCATTGATAGACCATGATTTATTACATTATCAATTATAGTAGCTCTAATCTCATCTGAGACTACAGCTCTTGATCTTCCTCTCAGTCTTCTTCCACCGTGCGTACGTACTCCTCTCCCTCATAGCCCCTCTTTTTACTCTGTCAGCCACTTCTCTCTCTCTGGCTGGGTCCATGTTCACATTACAGTACAGCATTATTCCTAAGATGTCCCCTTTTGTATAGATGGTAATGTAATTGAAAGACTAACACCTGTGTAGGTGTTCAGCTACGATGGGAATCAGCTGTGGTTGGTCTAATTGTTTTGATAGTATTTCACTTTTTAGATTTGGAATATATATTTATTTCTTATTCAATTTTGTGTTATGTTAGGTTTTGAACTTAAGTTTAACAGTTTTGAAAAGAGTATGTAAACATGTGCAAATTAGCCTGTAGGTACATAGAGTTTGGTGGTGGTTGTGTCTAAGTGAGTAAATAATTCACGAAATTTGAAAGATGTTGTCATTGAATGCATTTTGTGCCAAAGCAATGAAAATGATCCAAAGTTTAGCCCACATAGACTGCTGTTGTGCTCACTGTGTGAAGAGTTTTGAAAAAGTGACCTAAGTATTAAGGAATGGGTCCTTGCGATTGTAAAAAACTGTAATCTAACTGCACTGTCC
Source organism: Oncorhynchus kisutch (assembly GCF_002021735.2). Taxonomy (NCBI): domain Eukaryota; kingdom Metazoa; phylum Chordata; class Actinopteri; order Salmoniformes; family Salmonidae; genus Oncorhynchus; species Oncorhynchus kisutch. Next base: position 9,320,137 of record NC_034176.2, on the reverse strand, counting down.
AATGTACATTAGCTATTACAGTGAAAGGATACAATGCTATTGTTTGAGGAGAGTGCACAGTTATGTACTTGAAAATGTATCAATAAACCAATTAGGCACATTTGGGCAGACTTGATACAACATTTTGAACAGTAATGCAATGGTTCATTGGATCAGTCTAAAACTTTGCACATGCACTGCTGCCATCTAGTGGCCATAATCTAAATTGCGTCTGAACTGCAATAATACATTGTGGCCTTTCTCTTGCATTTCAAAGATGATGAAAATAATAAAAATGTAAATGCATGTTTTTTTCTTTGGGATTATCTTTTACCGGATCTATTGTGTTATATTCTCCTACCTTAATTTCACATTTACACAAACTTCAAAGTGTTTCCTTTCAAATCGTATCAATAATATGCATGTCCTTGCTTCAGGTCCTGAGCTACAGGCAGTTAGATTTAGTATGTTTTTTTAGATGAAAAATGGAAAAAAGGGTACGAGGTAAGACCATCCATATAACATACTATGTGCCAGTGAAACTGAATATCATGCACTCAGAAATGTAATTTCTATGCTGGAGGTGTAAAACAAAAAAGGGGACATATTGCCTACAGTGTGTTATGATCTTGTGAAGGCTGGCTGAATTCTGGCATAGAGTATGTTCTTTTATCTCAGCATGTCTACAGATTCTCCCTTCTCCCTGTTGTTGTTTGTTTGTAAGTGTTGATACTGGAGACTGTTACAGTATCAGAAGAAACATTGTAACCTAGCATTTATAGCAGCTAGGTTGGATAGAAGGTTGGTTATTCTCCATACAATGTCACAATGGATGGCAGAAATGTCAAGTTATGTATCACTAGATTTGATTTATTACAGGATTAAGGGTATACTGTGAAACTTTCTTAAAGTCTGGGTGGCTTATATGGAATAGCCTACTGCTTGACAAAAGGGGTCTGTATTGAAAACATATATTTTTTTTTTTGAGTAATCGCAAATATATCGTTTTTTTCATGGCACACAAGACACCTGTGTAAATTTGTGCCTGTCTCAGTGGACTAATCCATTGAGGAAGAAGCAGGGATGCCACGGTCCAAGAATATGGGGATTGTGACTCTGATGCACAAGGCATCTCTCTACAATGAGCTCTTTCCTGCCATTTTGTGGGTATTCAGTGTTGCATAACTTCATTGTGTGCATTATTTGTTGTGTCTATCAATTCCCCATTATTTACCCTACCAGTAGAAGCCTACATTTACCGTTAATTAATACCCATCCTTTATCATCTGCAATATTTGTTTGGTTATGGTAATTTACCACATACTGCTACTACATAATACTTCATAATGGTACTACTCCATACCACTACTACATACTACCACTCCATACTACTACATACTATTACTACATACTACTACTACTACTACATACTACTACATAATACTACTACACACTACTGCATACTACCACATAATACTACGACATACTATTATATATTATTAGATACTACTACTACACACTACTACATACTACTGCATACTACTACACACTACTACATACTATTTCATAATACTACTACACACTGCTACATACTACTACATACTATTACATAACACTACTACATACTACTACTACATACTATTAGATACTATTACTACTACATACGATTAGATACTATTACATAATACTATTACACACTACTACATAATAAACTCAGCAAAAAAAGAAACGTCCCTTTTTCAGGACCCTGTCTTTCAAAGATAATTTGTAAAAATACAAATAACTTCACAGATCTTCATTGTAAAGGGATTAAACACTGTTTCCCATGCTTGTTGAATGAACCATAAACAATGAATGAACATGCACCTGTGGAACGGTCGTTAAGACACTAACAGTTTACAGACGGTAGGCAATTAAGGTCACAGTTATGAAAATGTAGGACACTAAAGAGACCTCTCTACTGACCCTAAAATAAAAAATAAAAAAAGATGCCCAGGGTCCTGTGAGACGCCTAAGACAGCGCTACAGGGAGAGAGGACGGACAGCTGATCGTCCTCGCAGTGGCAGACCACATGTAACAACACCTGCACAGGATCGGAACATCTGAACATCACACCTGTGGGACAGGTACAGGATGGCAACAACAACTGCCCGAGTTACACCAGGAATGCACAATCCCTCCATCAGCGATCAGACTGTCCGCAATAGCCTGAGAGAGGCTGGACTGAAGGCTTGTAGGCCTGTTGTAAGGCAGTCATCACGGGAAACAACGTCGCCTATGGGCACAAACCCACCGTCGCTGGACCAGACAGGACTGGCAAAAAGTGCTCTTCACTGACGAGTGGCGGTTTTGTCTCACCGGGGGTGATGGTCGGATTCGCGTTTACCATCGTAGGAATGAGCGTTACACCGAGGCCTGTACTCTGGAGCGGGATCGATTTGGAGGTGGAGGGTCCGTCATGGTCTGGGGCGGTGTGTCACAGCATCATCGAACTGAGCTTGTTGTCATTGCAGACAATCTCAACGTTGTGGGTTACAGGGAAGACATCCTCCTCCTGACAGGCTCATCCTGACATGACCCTCCAGCATGACAATCACTCGTTCTGTGAGTGATTTCCTGCAAGACAGGAATGTCAGTGTTCTGCCATGGACAAAGAAGAGCTCGGATCTCAATCCCATTGAGTACGTCTGGGACCTGTTGGATCGGAGGGTTAGGGCTAGGGCCATTCCCCCCCAGAAACGGGAACTTGCAGGTGCCTTGGTGGAAGAACATCTCAAAGCAAGAACTGGCAAATCTGATGCAGTCCATGAGGAGGAGATGCACTACAGTACTTAATGCAGCTGGTGGCCACACCAGATAATGACTGTTACTTTTGATTTTTACCCCCCCTTTGTTCAGGGACACATTATTCCATTTCTGTTTGTCACTTGTTCAGTTTATGTAAACGTGTTCAGTTTATGTCTGAGTTGCTGAATGTTGTTATGTTCATACAAATATTTGCACATGTTAAGTTTGATGAAAATAAACGCAGTTGACAGTGAGAGGACATTTCTTTTTTTTGCTGAGTTTACTACTACTACCTACTACTACATAATACTACTACATGCTATTAGATACTAATACCACACACTACTGCATACTACTACTACTACTACATACTACTACACACATCTACTACATACTACTAAATACTACTACACAATACTACTACTACATACTACTACGTACAGCTGTACTACTACATAATACTACATACTACTTCTACAGTACATACTACATAATACTATGCTTTAATTGAAGCCTTCATAAACACTTTATAAGGCATAAATTCTTCAGAAATCATCAGCATGTCATGCTGTATGAAGTGTGGCAAAGCACCCTGTGTAATGATATCACCTTTTATGCAGTATGGCTTTGCTTATTTATAACAACATCATGTGAAGCACTTATGTAGTGCTCATAAAGACTTCATGAATGACATATACAGCCTGAAATTGTATAAATTGTAGTTCATTCAAGTATGACTAGTTTTTTGCCATTTCCCCTCAGTAGTATGGGAACAGTACTTGAACAATTAATAATGTTTCCAAAATACTCTTATGTCATTGTTACAGGAATACTCTTAGGCCATTGTTACAGAAATACTCTTAGGCCATTGTTACAGAAATACTCTTAGGCCATTGTTACAGAAATACTCTTATGTCATTGTTACATAAATATTCTTAGGCCATTGTTACAGAAATACTCTTAGGTCAATGTTACAGAAATACCCTTAGGTCATTGTTACAAAAATACTTGTATGTCATTGTTACAGAAATACTCTTATGTCATTGTTACAGAAATACTCGTAGATCATTGTTACAAAAATACTCTTAGGCATTTGTTACAGAAATACTCTTAGGTCATTGCTACAGAAATACTCTCAGGTCATTGTTACAGAAATACTCTCAGGTCATTGCTACAGAAATACTCTTAGGTCATTGTTACAAAAATAATCTCAGGTCAGTGTTACAGAAATACTTTCAGGACAATGTTACAGGAATACTCTGAGCACAATGAAAATCAGATTCCCTCACAGCCTCACCAATAACAGTGTGTCTCTGAACATGCTGCATAATTGATATATATTCTAAAATACACCAGTAGCGAGCACAAGGCAGCTATTTAAAAATGTGTGTGTGTGTGTGTGTCATAGTGACAGCATTTCAAAGTAAATTAAATTATTGTATATTATTGAATAATGTAATAATCTCAATTTGGACATTTCTGAGTGGCTACAGGCAGCATAACCTGACTAGAATTGTTCATTCATCATTTATTAATTAACTAACACATTATTACAGAGTCACAAAATGTACTGTAGTGTCCTGCAGTTTGAGCTAAACCAGGGTCATAATCACACTGTTTCATTGGAGATCATTCAACCATCATAAAGGGTTTGGCTTATCATCAGTGTTTATCAGCATATAAACTTCAGTTACCAGGAAAAGCCAATACACATTATTTCATCACTCTAATGGCAAAGCCTTTTTCGTGAATGTCTGAACATATTTCTGGGTTTTGGGGATACATGTCTGCTCCTATCTTTAGCTAGCGTCCCAGATCTCCTCTTCCAGAAAGACTGCATTAGCATACTCCCTGTCGTGGATTTAAATGAATATAGAATTTGGTGTAAGGCGCATCGGAATGAAAGGAGTTTCTACTGTTGTTAAATTCAAGCGATAAAGTGGTCAAGTGCACCATTTGGAAGAAGGGTGGAGAATTAGGTCACAGATGCAGTGGAAATTAGACTAGATTGTGGATCCCCGCATGAACAGCTAACTGGCCTGTCTGGCCCAGGGCATGGAGGAACGCCATTGATTTGTAGCACTGATATTATTGGTAACACCCAGCAGGGGAGAGAAACCAGGTCAAAAGGGGAATGTTGGGATGCGATGTGGCGTGACATTGCAGATTCACAAAATAATCGCCCAGCTATTGACTCAAATCAAATGTAACCTCTATGTCTACTATTCAATGGCATTTTGGGATGTGAAATCATGCTCCCTTCTCTGCTGAAGCGCCCTTTTGATCTCATTCAAGAAAGTATCTGCTGCAATCTGTTAATGGACATGTGTGTGATGTGCACCCGGCTCCATAGTTGGATAGAGGGCGCACTTGGCCCAAAGCCTGTTTTTCACATGGGCAGCGTCATTTAGGGCTTTCACCGTTTTCAAGTAGTAATCTGGATGGGACTTTCTATGGGTTAAGGAAGGATCAAAGAGCAAACACTCCATAACTCCAGGTGGCAGTAAATCACCAACCTTGGCTTTCTACCTGTTCAGACCGCAGGCATAAAGCCAGATTTGATTTGGAGATCCATCCTGGCATGTCAACACAGCTCTCTGAAAAAAAAATTGTATATTTTTGCAACCCAATAGAAACAAGTGAAGTCACAGTGCACGACAACAAACTGTAGGGCGATGCTCAAGTTGCTCAAGTGTGTCATTCATCACAGGGATGTCGAAAGACTCATCCAAAGGGAATTCAAATAAACAACTCATAACACGCATCCAAAGTAATAAACAGTCTGATTTTCTCTTTCACTCAAGGAGCGGTCAAGAGGTGCAGGACGAGGTGAGACTCAAGCAGCTTCAAGTTCGTCAACAGAAAAGTGTGTGTGTATGGTGTGTGTGTGTGTGTGTGGGGGGGGGAGGGGGGGGGGGTTGTTCTTCTATCCTTGTGGGGACATAAAATCTCCAAAAGTCCCCAGAAGAATAGTAGAACAAAGAACATTTTCCCTTGTACAGATTTCCCACTTTCCCCATGAGGACAAAGGCTATTTCAAGCTTAATGGTTAGGGTTAGAATTAGGGTTAGGGTAAGAGGTTTAGGAGTTATGGTAGGGTATGGGTTAAGGAAAAGAGGATTTGGAATGGAAAGGTTCCCACGACGATAGAAGAACAAAAATGTGTTTGTGTCAAACCAACATTTTCTTTCACTGACTATTTGTGGAGGCAATTTTGTAAAATAGTCCACTTCAAGCCAGTCATTTTATTCTTAGCAGTCAGAAGGGGAGCAATTATTCAAAGATTTGCAGTAGGCCATAGACAAAATATATGATGACAAAATATATATAATGACATCAAAGGAACATCAAAAGGAACATGGTAAAAAACCATCATCTTCACAAAAGAGGGAACTTAAAAGCTGTGGCAATGTCTTCATTGATTTCTGTGGAATGCAGTAGTTACCATAGCACAGTTCAAATCAAATGGTAACATATTAGCTAGATATCGGCTACCTGTTTCAACTTCATTGAAATCAATCACATTTTTTATTTCAAATATCTATCATTAGCAATGTTCTCTGGACATTGAGTATTATTTTATGTTTTAAATCAAACATGGACATTTTAGCAACAAAAACTTTCCCAAAATCAGACAAAATATCAACACAGCACACTGTCAGAATGTTGTTGGTAGTGAACTTGTTATTGCAGTAAGCCTAGGCCTGAGATGACATGGTAACTAAATGTACATTTAGTATTTGCGATTTCAAATACACACAACTGGGGAAATTCATTCGGTTCAAAACAGGAGCGACAACACAACTGAAAGGCTGACATGTGCAGTACATAATATCAAATGAAGAGGGTGATAGTGTTTTCCACACATTATTTTGGTTGACTTATACCAGGGTTTCCCCAAAACTCGGACCTCGGAACCCCAAAGGGGGCACGTTTTGTTTTTTGCCCTAGAACTACACAGCTGATTCAAATAATCAGCTAATCATCAAGCTTTGATCATTTGAATCAGCTGTGTAGTGTTAACTAAACGTGCACCTCTTGGGGTCCCGAGGACCAAGTTTGGGAAACACTGGGGACTTGTATGTTTTTCTTTGCAATAATGATAGTGTCCATCTGGCATATTTCTTTGCTGTAGAGAAAAAGCAGAGAGACATGGATACTGAAAGAGGAAAATGTCCTGATATCCAGACAGGGGAAAGAAACACCTAGACACTCACAGCTGATCTTCATCACCTTCCAGCAGGGGAGAACGGCTCGTAATAATGGCCGGAACGGAGTAAATGGAATGGAAACCTTGTCTTTGTTGTATTTGATTCCATTCCACTGATTCCGCTCCAGTCATTACCACGAGCCCGTCCTCCCCAATTAAGGTGCCACCAAACACTAGCAACCTGCAAACAACTCACATGAATTGAAGTCAAAAACACTGTAGTCTATGGACTTGTTGATACAGACACCACAACACAACAATCACAATAACATGACTCTGTGTGCCAAGAGCAGGCTTAAAAAATACAACTAAAAAATGGTTATTTTTCTACAAACATCATGTCACTTTATCAAAAACATCATTCATTACTACATCTTTTGGTTCTCCAAATCATCCAATAAGGATGTAGAAAAAAATATATGGATATCGTCGAAACCATCCCATGAAATTGTCCTTCGGATGTCAAAGTTGCAACCTTACATTTCAGGAGGTTCTAGCAAGGTCTCTCCAGTCTCGTTGCACTTGTGTTATTGGGTGAACGTGTCTTGCTGCTGAGTGGACAGAAAGCCCAAGGCTCGTATTCACAAAGCATCTCAGTGTAGAAGTGCTGATATAGGATCAGGTCCCCCTGTCCTTGCTTTCTCATCTAAAAGGCTAAACTGATTCTAGATCAGCACTCCTACTCTGAGATGCTTAATGACTACGGGCCCTGGACACACAGGACTTTTAGTTGGTACAAGTGTTGATGTTCTTGCCATCGGCAGCGTCCTCCACTAGGGAGAGATGGTAGTCGGTGGACAAGGTGAAGTGTGAGACGCAGCCCACCAGACCTCCACTGTACTGCCGGTTAGTGTGCAGAGCAATCTCCTTCATCCCCCCTAGGCAGAGCAGAGACATCAGGCATTATAGTTCTAATCCTACTCATCTTCATCATCACCATAATTACAATATGGCATTTCTGACCATGACCACCCTTATCATCACCATCATAACCATTAACATCATCATCACCATCACCCAAATTGCCATCACTATCATCATGATCATTTTCTTTGTCATCATCGTCATCACCATCATAACAATTATCATCACCATCATAACCATTATCATCACAGTCATAACTATTATCATTGCTGTTATTGCTATCTTAACCATCATCATCATCATATCATGATCAACATAGGTTGTACTAGCTTACATTTAGTCTTCCAAACATCAGACAGACAGTGGAACCGCCAGACAGACAGACATTGGAACTGAGGAATTCCAGACAGACAAACAGACAGACATTGGAACTGAGGAACCGCCAGACAGACAGACATTGGAACTGAGGAACCGCCAGACAGACAGACAGACAGACAGACATTGGAACTACCAGACAGACATTGGAACTGAGGAACCGCCAGACAGACAGACATTGGAACTGAGGAACCACCAGACAGACATTGGAACTGAGGAACCGCCTGACAGACATTGGAACGGAGGATGCAATGAGAATCCAGGAGACTATCCATGGAATGAATAGTCTGAAATCTGTCTTCCGCATTTAACCCAACCCCTCTAAATCAGAGAGTTGCAGGATGCTGCCTTAAATCGACATCCACGGCGCCCGGGGAACAGTAGGTTAACTGCCTTGCTCATGGGCAGAACGAGATTTTTTTTACCTTGTCAGCTCGTGGATTCGATATAGCAACCTTTGGGTTACTGGCCCAACGCTCCTACCCGCTAGGCTACCTGCCGCGGCTGCACCTACTTCACTGCCTAGTCACTGTTAACGGGGACTAATGATGATTTAGTGTAAACTACACAATAGTTTCTTTAAAAAACGATGACATTGCACTTTGGATGAAATCTGAATCAGCGGCAATTGAGAATGGAGTTTGTGGAACTGTCAGCCAGGGAGTCACAGAACTTTCAGAGGTGGAGTGACACAATGTGCAACCCCACGAATAATATAGGTGACTAAATAGCTGTGGTGGTGACATACCGACATACAAGACCCCGTTGACGTTCAGCTGTCTCATCTTCCCAGGTGACCTGCCAGTCTGGGCCCCATAGTCATCCACTGTCAGCTTCCCAGTCTGGCCGTCCCTGAAGAACACACAACAACAGGAAGGACACACAACAACAGGAAGGACACACAACAACAGGAAGGGCACACAACAACAGGAAGGACACACAACAACAGGAAGGACACACAACAACAGGAAGGACACACAACAACATGAAGGACACACAATAACAGGAAGAACACAACAACAGGAAGGACACACAACAACAGGAAGGACACACAACAACAGGAAGGACACACAACAACAGGAAGGACACACAACAACAGGAAGGACACACAACAACAGGAAGGACACACAACAACAGGAAGGACACACAACAACAGGAAGAACACAACAACAGGAAGGACACACAACAACAGGAAGAACACAACAACAGGAAGGACACACAACAACAGGAAGGACACACAACAACAGGAAGGACACACAACAACAGGAAGGACACACAACAACAGGAAGAACACACAACAACAGAATGACACACAAGGAAAGGGAGGGGAGGGAGATGAATGGATGAGAGGATCCAGATAGAAAGAGAGTAATTACTTCTTTCATCTTTCTACTCCCCCCCTGACACTCATATAATGGATGCTAGCTCAATAAAATGGAGCTAAGCAGGTCATGAGAGAATCAATCAATTTGGACCCTAAGTCTGGATGTATTCTACATAAAGTTACATAAAGCTGTCCATTGATGGGGTCTTGGTGTACAATACATGTACATGTACTGTCATTCCTGTCATGTACTATCATTCCTGTCATTTACTGTCATGTACTGTCATTCCTGTCATTTACTGTCATTCCTGTCATTTACTGTCATTTACTGTCATTCCTGTCATTTACTGTCATTCCTGTCATTTACTGTCATTCCTGTCATTTACTGTCATTCCTGTCATGTACTGTCATTCCTGTCATGTACTGTCATTCCTGTCATTTACTGTCATTCCTGTCATTCCTGTCATGTACTATCATTCCTGTCATTTACTGTCAATCCTGTCATTTACTGTCATTCCTGTCATTTACTGTCATTCCTGTCATTTACTGTCATTCCTCAAGTCTTTTTTGTGGCCCATGAAGCCGCTCTACACTGGCCTAGAGACTGCATTGAGATACGCACACACATCAAGGCAGAGAAACACACACACGCGGGGTTAAACATAAATACACACACAGTTATATGTCTATTTCCCAGACTTGTCTAAAGAAGTCCAATTGTAGCAATGAGACAGACCTCCAAATTCTTCCCAAATGTCTTAGACACGGCCTGACTCCATACGCACAAAACATTACAACAGATACTAGATCAAATGGGAGATTCATCTACAATGTCATACAAGTTTGCCACCTGCAATAAGACACATTATGTTGTGTTCCCAGAAACCCTAGTAGAATGTAATGCATTTTTCTTCTTTTAATTTCCAAGTGAGAAAGGCATTGAAAAGCACCTGACAGCCTTCACTCTGTGCCACCTTCCATCGCTGAAGGTTCCGTTGACGATCACATTGGCCACACCACTGCCCAGGTTATAGCTACAGACACAGGAAGACAACATTGGAATGAACTACTGCTACAACCAGGAATGAAACGATGCACATTCAACAAGGCTCAACTCAAAGGGTTGGTTTCCCAGACGCTGATTATGCCTAGTCCTGGACTAACAAAATGGTGTACGGAGCCTACTTTTTAGTCTAAGAGGAGTTTTAAGGCTTAAGCTGGGATTCATCTTTTTCGTGCTATGTGCCTTTTAAAGGCAATGTTCCCGCATTTGTGGAGAACGCATTCACGGGGAACGCTGCATATGTCAATCTCTAATCGGAAATGACATTTAAATGCAAATTGCCCTATATTGCGGATCTAACTCGAATTGCAATAAATCCTGGCCTTAATCTGTATCCAGGAAACTGTCCCAAAGATACGGAAAGAAAAGGCTGGGCAATGTTTTTACCAGCCTGGTCCCAGACCTTTTGTGTTGTCCTAGCACAGCATGACCAGAGGAGGCTTTTCTTCTGCAGGAAGCATTAGGGAAAGGGAAGGTGTGGACTAGAGGTCGACAGATTCTGATTTTTCAACGCCGATACCGATTATTGGAGGACCCCCAAAAAAAAGCAGATACCGATTAATCTGACGATTTTTATATATATATTTGTAATAATGACAATTACAACAATACTGAATGAACACTTATTTTAACTTAATATAATACATCAATAAAATCTATTTAGTCTCAAATAAATAATGAAACATGTTTAATTTGGTTTAATTAAATAATGCAAAAACAAAGTGTTGGAGAAGAATGAAAAAGTGCAATATGTGCCATGTAAAAAAGCTAACATTTAAGTTCCTTGCTCAGAATATGAGAACATATGAAAGCTGGTGGTTCCTTTTAACATGAGTCTTCAATATTCCCACGTAAGAAGTTTTAGGTTGTAGTTATTATAGGAATTATAGGACTATATCTCTCTATACCATTTGTATTTCATATACCTTTGACTATTGGATGTCCTTATAGGCACTATAGTATTGCCAGCCTAATCTCGGGAGGTGATAGGCTTGAAGTCATAAACAGCGCTGTGCTTCAAACATTGCGAAGAGCTGCTGGCAAACGCAGTAAAGTGCTGTTAGAATGAATGCTTACGAGCCTGCTGCTGCCTACCACCGCCCAGTCAGAAATATGAGCCTTTGGTAATTAATATGGTCAAATCCTGAAACTATCATTTCGAAAACAAAATGTTTATTCTTTCAGTGAAATACAGAACCGTTCCGTATTTTATCGAATGGGTGGCATCCCTAAGTCTAAATATGGCCCGTACATTGCACAACCTTCAATGTAATGTCATAATTATGTAAAATTCTGGCAAATTAATTACGGTCTTTGTTAGGAAGAAATGGTCTTGACACAGTTTGCAACGAGCCAGCGGCCCAAACTGCTGCATATACCTTGACTTTGCTTGCTCAGAACGCAAGAGAAGTGACACAATTTCCCTACTTAATATTGGCTGCTAACATGAATTTCTTTTAACTAATGCAGGTTTTAAAATATATACTTGTGTATTGATTTTAAGAAAGGCATTGATGTTTATGGTTAGGTGCATTGGTGCAATGACAGTGCTTTTTTCACGAATGTGCTTGTTAAATCATCACCCGTTTGGCGAAGTAGGCTGTGATTCGATGATAAATTAACAGGCACCACATTGATTATTTGCAAAACAGGACAAGCTAGTTAAGCTAGTAATATCATCAACCATGTGTAGTTAACTAGTGATTATGTTCAGATTGATTATGTTTTTATAAGATAAGTTTAATGCTAGCTAGCAACTTACCTTGGCTCCTTGCTGCACTCGCGTAACAGGTAGTTTAATGCTAGCTAGCAACTTACCTTGGCTCCTTGCTGCACTCGCGTAACAGGTAGTTTAATGCTAGCTAGCAACTTACCTTGGCTCCTTGCTGCACTCGCGTAACAGGTAGTTTAATGCTAGCTAGCAACTTACCTTGGCTCCTTGCTGCACTCGCGTAACAGGTAGTTTAATGCTAGCTAGCAACTTACCTTGGCTCCTTGCTGCACTCGCGTAACAGGTAGTTTAATGCTAGCTAGCAACTTACCTTGGCTCCTTGCTGCACTCGCGTAACAGGTAGTTTAATGCTAGCTAGCAACTTACCTTGGCTCCTTGCTGCACTCGCGTAACAGGTAGTTTAATGCTAGCTAGCAACTTACCTTGGCTCCTTGCTGCACTCGCGTAACAGGTAGTTTAATGCTAGCTAGCAACTTACCTTGGCTCCTTGCTGCACTCGCGTAACAGGTGGTCAGGCTGCCACGCAGTCTCCTTGTGAAGTGCAATGTAATCGGCCATAATCGGCATCCAAAAATGCAGATTACCGATTGTGATGAAAACTTGAAATCAGCCCTAATTAATCGGCCATGCCCATTAACCGGTCAACCTCTAGTGTGGACTCGAGTGATGTGTGACGTCAGGGGTTCATCATTAGGGAAAGGGAAGGTATGGTCGAGTGATGTGTGACGTCAGGGGTTCATCCTTAGGGAAAGGGAAGGTATGGTCGAGTGATGTGTAACGTCAGGGGTTCATCATTAGGGAAAAGGGAAGGTGTGGTCGAGGGGTGTGTGAGGTCAGGGGTTCATCATTAGGGAAAGGGAAGGTGTGGTCGAGGGGTGTGTGAGGTCAGGGGTTCATCATTAGGGAAAAGGGAAGGTGTGGTCGAGGGGTGTGTGAGGTCAGGGGTTCATCATTAGGGAAAGGGAAGGTGTGGTCGAGGGGTGTGTGAGGTCAGGGGTTCATCATTAGGGAAAAGGGAAGGTGTGGTCGAGGGGTGTGTGAGGTCAGGGGTTCATCATTAGGGAAAGGGAAGGTGTGGTCAAGGGGTGTGTGAGGTCAGGGGTTCACCATTAGGGAAAAGGGAAGGTGTGGTCGAGGGGTGTGTGAGGTCAGGGGTTCATCATTAGGGAAAGGGAAGGTGTGGTCGAGGGGTGTGTGAGGTCAGGGGTTCATCATTAGGGAAAGGGAAGGTGTGGTCGAGGGGTGTGTGAGGTCAGGGGTTCACCTAAAAATGAGTGCTCCGTCCTGCAGTCCTAAAGACAGGAAGTCACTGTTGGGCCTCACTTGGCTGTCGCCTCGCCATAGCAACAGACCATCCTTCGCCGTGCTCTTAAAGCGCATAAACATGTTGGTCCTGATGCCCGAAACCCTGGGGTGGGAAACACACAGGATATGTCAGCACAGAGTGGCACACAGGATATGTCAGCACAGAGTGGCACACAGGATATGTCAGCACAGAGTGGCACACAGGATATGTCAGCACAGAGTGGCACAGAGGATATGTCAGCACAGAGTGGCACACAGGATATGTCAGCACAGAGTGGCACAGAGGATATGTCAGCACAGAGTGGCACACCGGATATGTCAGCACAGAGTGGCACACGGGATATGTCAGCACAGAGTGGCACACGGGATATATCAACACAGAGTGGCACACAGGATATGTCAGCACAGTGGCACACAGGTTATGTCAGCACAGAGTGGCACACAGGATATGTCAGCACAGAGTGGAACACAGGATATGTCAGCACAGAGTGGCACACAGGATATATCAACACAGAGTGGCACACAGGATATGTCAGCACAGAGTGGCACACAGGATATGTCAGCACAGAGTGGCACACAGGATATGTCAGCACAGAGTGGAACACCGGATATGTCAGCACAGAGTGGCACACAGGATATGTCAGCAAAGAGTGGAACACCGGATATGTCAGCACAGAGTGGCACACAGGATATGTCAGCACAGAGTGGCACACTCAGCACTTTCCTTAGAATCCCACAAACCCAGAGGGCTTTCTAGTTGACTGTGTTATACTCACATTGGCTGACTGTGTAGTGTACATCATCTGACTACAGCTAATATACAGAAACTATGTCATGCAGTGTAACTCAACTACTGCTGAAGTCATAGTATTTCTGTCTGAACCTAATGCTTCAGAAAGTACTATTTTAGTGGTAGTGTTTTCACTCTAAAGCACACGTGCATGCATACACACACACACACACATGCATACACACACACGTAGACAAACCTTTTCAGGATTTCACGATTGTCGTATGTGAGGTAGCTGCGGCCAATGAATTGTGGAATCTCAATGGCCTCTGTGACAGCTGAAAAGAAAATAACATTTACACAATGTGGCCACTAGATGTCCTCCTAAACATGGTACTAACTGAGGGGGAACCAGGACACAGACAACGCTGCACAGGATAATGAACAGGGGTGTATTCATTAGTGCACACTGTAGCAAAAATATTTTGCAACTGAACACATTTTGCAACGAATTTGAGAGTTTCTGATTTACAAATTCATGAGAGTTCCTTCCTGGTTTTTGTCTGTTTGTTCTGTGTGGTTCCTAGTAAATACACCCGAGGTAAACAAAAAAAGTGTACAAACAGTGTTATTAAAGTCTGAAATGGTAGATGAACAGAGGTAGCCGAGTATTTACGAACATAATGGTGATAGAAAACTTACTGTTTAAACAGTAATTCCCACATTCTGCACAGCGAAAGCAATAAACAGATAAGACGACGGTTTAGGAGAGGTTACGTTGTTCAATTATATTACATACATTAAAATGTCAATTTAAATGCAGAATATTTTACACCAACATGTTGAAAATCTACCTTGTCCTACGGAATGTAGCCTACATTCCTAGTATAACTTGTGGAAAATGTGGACGTGGGAACAATTTATTTTCCGTCTCTCACCCTTCTGGCAGTGCCGGCCATCGTAGCCGAGAGGGCAGTCACACTCGTAGCCATCCCATTTGGGCCTGCAGGTGCCGCCGTTGGCACAGGGACTCTGCACACATGGGTGGGCTGCGTTCTCCACATTCACCCCCAGAGCAAAGTCCTTGGTCAGTGGGATGCTGCGGTCATTCAGAACCAGCTGACACAACAAGTAGAGGGGAGGGTGGGGGGGGGGCAAGTAGAAGAGGAGAACATTAAATGAACAATCATTGTATTGTTTCCTTCTCCTACACAAACAAATTAATGAATGAAGTACTGAATGAATTAACAAACGAACAAATACATTAATGAATTGAGTTGACCATTGTAAAATATATGTCAACTTGCCACAGTACACACACTAACAACAATCGAGGAGAAATATACACAAAAGTCAAAATACTGTGGTCAAATGGGCCATCCCAACACTTTAATATGTATTTGCAAAGCCAAATCTGTTGTGTTTGTGGGATATCTGACTCTTTATCTGACTCTTTATCTGACTCTTTATCTGCCTCATAATCTGACTCATAATCTGACTCTTTATCTGACTCTTTATCTGACTCTTTATCTGACTCTTTATCTGACTCTTTATCTGGCTCATAATCTGACTCTTTATCTGACTCTTTATCTGGCTCATAATCTGACTCTTTATCTGACTCTTTATCTGACTCTTTATCTGACTCTTTATCTGACTCATAATCTGACTCATAATCTGACTCATAATCTGACTCATAATCTGACTCTTTGTCTTACTCATCTGACTCTTTATCTGACTCATCATTTACTAGGAACTCTGGGACACATGCAGTAAGAACCTAACAACTGGGCTGCGTTCAGTATGAAAACACATAATGCAACGTTCAATTAATAACAGAAACAGGTGATGTTCTGAACGACCAGTTGAGAAAAAAAACAGGGAGGGGTTGGGTTGTGGCTTGGGGAACGCCGTTGGAATAGCCACTGCCCTTTAAATACATTCACTCACTGCTTCAAGCCACACCTCGCCTACCTCACCAAACGAAGCAAACGTACCTCAAAGTCAAGAATGTTCAAGAAACGTGTCGTTCAGTACAAGACGTTACACAATGTAGCAAACATGTAATCGAACTGAACGGACCCCCGGAGAGACTGTGGCACCCAATTCTCCTACACAGCACACTATCTTTGACCAGAGCCCTATGGGCCATTTGGGACGCATCCGGTGTGACAGGGCAGGAGGTACGGCTGTTTCAGCCCCTCAACCTGAGTCATCTATACAGTAACAGTACCTTCTGGATGGTGCCGCTGAAGGGGCGGAGCACAGCCGCGGCGCTCTTGGTTTTGTCATATTGTGGTACTCCGCCGATGTACAGAGGAGAGCTGCACTTGATCTGAGTGAAGGCTCCCTGGAGGAGGAGGAGTCACAGTAGAGTAGAGACACAGTAGAGTTACAGTAGAGTCACAGTAGAGTAAAGGCACAGTAGAGGCACAGTAGAGTAGAGTCACAGTAGAGTTACAGTAGAGTCACAGTAGAGTAGAGTCACAGTAGAGTAGAGTCACAGTAGAGTAGAGTCACAGTAGAGTCACAGTAGAGTAGAGTCACAGTAGAGTTACAGTAGAGTCACAGTAGAGTAGAGTCACAGTAGAGTATAGTCACAGTAGAGTCACAGTAGAGTAGAGTTACAGTAGAGTCACAGTATTCACAGTAGAATAGATTCACAGTAGTGTAGAGTTACAGTAGAGTCACATTAGAGTCATAGTATTCACAGTAGAGTCACAGTAGAGTCACCGTATTCACAGTAGAGTTACAGTAGAGTCACAGTAGAGTCACAGTAGAGTAGTGTCACAGTAGAGTGGAGTCACAGTAGAGTCACAGTAGAGTAGTGTCACAGTAGAGTGGAGTCACAGTAGAGTAGAGTTACAGTAGAGTCACCGTATTCACAGTAGAGTCACAGTAGAGTAGAGTCACAGTAGAGTGGAGTCACAGTAGAGTAGAGTTACAGTAGAGTCACAGTAGAGTCATAGTATTCACAGTAGAGTCACAGTAGAGTAGAGTCACAGTAGAGTAACAGTACAGTCACAGAAGAGTCATAGTATTCACAGTAGAGTCACCGTATTCACAGTTGAGTCACTGTATTCACAGTAGAGTAGAGGTACAGTAGAGTAGAGTCCCAGTAGAGTGAAGTCACAGTAGAATTGTTCCTTACCATGCCTCCTGACCTAGTAAAACACTGTGCCCTAGAGATTTTACCTGGTCAGGCTACATGGTCAAGTGTAGGGATGTTGTGGTGACCATATTACAGGCAGTTATGAGAAATGTCAAATTCAGTTAAAATTGGACAACAAAAACGCAGTAAAATTCCACGTGAGTATTGAGTCATGGTAATCTCCTTTTATGCACTCTGGTCACAGTGGCAGAATAAATTCAACCACAAATTTGTTTCATGACAAAACCGGAGAGCCACATCTGTCCGGCGAAGTCAACAAAACATAATGCATGTAACAAACTGTTACATGACCTACAGGTAATGTTTCCCTACATTTTCAGACTATTAAAAACAACTATTGATTTAGGACCACAGGGAGTTTTTTATTTATTTTTACCTTTATTTAACTAGGCAAGTCAGTTAAGAACAAATTCTTATTTTCAATGACGGCCTAGGAACAGTGGGTTAACTGTCTGTTCAGGGGCAGAACGACAGATTTGTACCTTGTCAGCTCGGGGGTTTGAACTTGCAACCTTCCGGTTACTAGTCCAACGCTCTAACCACTAGGCTACCCTGCCGCCCCAGTTACCGCAAGTCGAAATGAAAACAGGAGCTGCCTCCCCTATTCCAGCACTATTTCAACATCATCTAATCACCTGTGCTTAGTCTAATACAGGGACAACTAAAATATACCAAAAACGATTTAGTCCAATCAACGTAAGCTATATATGACATGGCTGTCCATGGTATTGATTTCTGTGTGTGTTTGTGTGTGTGAAAACGTGTATTTACTCGTACTTGTAGGAAAACGCCAATGCCATCCTCCTCTTTCATGTTGCCTAAACAGTATATGACTCTTTCACACAGTACACGCTATTATTTTTTGTTGTCCTAGGTTACTTGGCTAAAATACTTGCTCGCTAGCTTAACTTCATGGGCAACGGCACGCCACGCCAGCTAGTTAACATTAGCATACTAAGTCTAGCTACATCTTGAACTTCCATCCTCAGGCCAGGGGCACAACAATGTATGAATTAATGGTTGGATCAGAACCACCGTTATAATCATTGGCCAGTACGGAGAATTAAATACATCCACAAGTCCATCATCATCCATGGCTACTTTAGGAAAGGGATGATTTTAGCTCGCTAGCTACCGGAAGACAACAACACAACGAGATGCAACAATTCATGTTTTTTTTCTGTCAATAATGACGTTTGGCTCGTGATGTGATTGGTCTGAAGACAAAACCAAACTGGCTTCCCTTTACTTTTTTTGTGTGCACCAGGACCAATCACAGCTGAGCTCACTCCGTTTAGCTCAACGCTGATTGGCTATTATTTGATATATTTCTTTATCAAGGGAGGCCAAATGCTCGCTGTCTTTCCTTCCGTTCAATGCTATGGGCGGCAACAATGTTTTTGCGACTTTCTCAAATCATCAGTAGTCTATAGTCTCATCATGCAGCCCATATATGTTTGATTTCTAAGACATTATAAGGTTTGTATCATTCACAACTAATGTTGCCAAAGAACTCTAAATCCAGTGTATAGCACCAGTGTATAGCACCAGTGTATAGGACCAGTGTATAGGACCAGTGTATAGCACCAGTGTATAGGACCAGTGTATAGGACCAGTGTATAGGACCAGTGTATAGCACCAGTGTATAGCACCAGTGTATAGGACCAGTGTATAGGACCAGTGTATAGCACCAGTGTATAGGACCAGTGTATAGCACCAGTGTATAGCACCAGTGTATAGCACCAGTGTATAGGACCAGTGTATAGCACCAGTGTATAGGACCAGTGTATAGGACCAGTGTATAGCACCAGTGTATAGCACCAGTGTATAGGACCAGTGTATAGCACCAGTGTATAGGACCAGTGTATAGCACCAGTGTATAGCACCAGTGTATAGGACCTGTGTATAGGACCAGTGTATAGGACCAGTGTATAGCACCAGTGTATAGCACCAGTGTATAGGACCTGTGTATAGGACCTGTTTCAAATGATCACTTTAATGCTCAACATAGCCACTTCATATGTACACATAAGCCTATCTTGTCTGCTAAATGAATAAGCCTACAGCCTAGGCATGGCACATAGCCAGATAACATACAATGGGCCAACTCATATTCTGTTTTGTCTGAAATACATTTTCTTCATATCATAATGTTTCTTTAGACCTGCCTAAAATAAATCCTGTATTTATTGTGATGGTGTATTTTATTACATTAATTTGGTTGACTTTTTAAAATGTAGATGTTTCAAAGGTCTGGCATCAGTGGCTTGTATGTGTGGAAGCCAGGAGATGCTAAACATGTTCATGTTAATTAACGGTCAATTACCGTGAAATAGACAGTCTTTCGCATGACAATAACCGGCTGACAAAATGTTTTCTGGAAATCCCAATCGAACAATTCCCAGGTATCAGGATAGAAAAGGACATCTGTAATTCTCCAACCAGGATTTCTGGAAAACCTGGGAATTTTTGGGAAAGTTATTGGAAATGTCAAATCCTAGTCCAGTCCTGTACCTCAGCTATGCCCTCCATGGGCCTCTGGTTGTCCACCTGCAGGATGCCACTCTTGGCTGTACGAGAGACCCGCAGCTCATGCCATGTGCCTATACTGACCTGCTCCTCACTCCTACACACACATGCATACACACGCACGCACACACACAGAGACACACATGCACACGCACATAAACAGACATAGACACACATACGCATACAGACACAGACACACACAGACAGGAAAAGCATTGGTCAAACAGTCATCATTTCCTATACATATGAACAAAGAGTTGCCAACACAAGTCTACAAACATTACAAAACAGTCGTAACAGAGTCATATCCTGTAAACATAGATCTTTCAATGAAGCCTGTACCTAATGACAGACCCTCCAGATCCACAGTCAAAGCGGAACTCCACGTATCCTTCCACCAGGTTGATGGCCAAGAAGTCCCTACTGCTGGCGTCGTCGCTGTAGAGCAGCGTGCCGTCAGGCCTGGCCGGCTGAAAGGTGATCTCAAACTCCATGAAGGACAGGTAACTGAGGAGGGACTGGGGCCAAGGGGCGCTGGCGTACGAAAACATGGTCTCGTTGAAGAGCGGCAGAGACAGCAGGAAACCTGGCAGTGGTTTGAGATAAAGTGACAGGTTTGGGATAGGGTGACAGGTTTGGGATAGGGTGACAGGTTTGGGATAGGGTGACAGGTTTGGGATAGGGTGACAGGTTTGGGATAAAGTGACAGGTTTGGGATAGGGTGACAGGTTTGGGATAGGGTGACAGGTTTGGGATAAAGGGACAGGTTTGGGATAAAGGGACAGGTTTGGGATAGGGTGACAGGTTTGGGATAGGGTGACAAGTTTGGGATAGGGTGACAAGTTTGGGATAGAGTGACAGGTTTGGGATAGGGTGACAGGTTTGGGATAGGGTGACAGGTTTGGGATAGGGTAACAGGTTTGGGATAGGGTGACAGGTTTGGGATTGGGTGACAGGTTTGGGATAAAGTGACAGGTTTGGGATAAAGTGACAGGTTTGGGATAGGGTGACAGGTTTGGGATAGGGTGACAGGTTTGGGATAGGGTGACAGGTTTGGGATTGGGTGACAGGTTTGGGATAAAGTGACAGGTTTGGGATAGGGTGACAGGTTTGGGATTGGGTTAGGGGAGAGGAGTTGGAAAATGTTTCAAAATCGAAACGCTGATCTTTCTAAGTAGAATACAGGGTGTGGCTGATCTATCTAAGTAGCATACAGGGTGTGGCTGATCTATCTAAGTAGAATACAGGGTGTGGCTGATCTATCTAAGTAGCATGCAGGGTGTGGCTGATCTATCTAAGTAGAATACAGGGTGTGGCTGATCTATCTAAGTAGCGTACAGGGTGTGGCTGATCTATCTAAGTAGCATACAGGGTGTGGCTGATCTATCTAAGTAGAATACAGGGTGTGGCTGATCTATCTAAGTAGCGTACAGGGTGTGGCTGATCTATCTAAGTAGCATACAGGGTGTGGCTGATCTATCTAAGTAGCATACAGGGTGTGGCTGATCTATCTAAGTAGAATACAGGGTGTGGCTGATCTATCTAAGTAGCATACAGGGTGTGGCTGATCTATCTAAGTAGCATACAGGGTGTGGCTGATCTATCTAAGTAGCATACAGGGTGTGGCTGATCTATCTAAGTAGAATACAGGGTGTGTAGCACAAGAAAGAAACATGTCTATGTCTGATGTCAAGTATAATTGAATGGGCAGAAGTCAGTATTTAATATCTAAATCTTTTCACAATTGGCATTATACAGTTTGTGTTGTAGAGAAGTACAGTATGATGCATTCCAAATAGCACCCTGTTCCCTATATGGTGCACTACTTCTGACCAGAGCCCTATGGAACCCTATTCCCTACACAGTGCACTACTTTTGACCAGAGCCCTATGGGCCATGTGTGATGCAGACTAGAGGACAGAAAGATGACTCACTCTCTTCACAGAGCATGCCTCTGAAGCCCAGAGGGCACAGACAGATGTACCCGTCCGCTCGGTTGGCAAAGCAGATTCCTCTGTTGTCGCAGGTGATCATCTCACACACGCTGTCACTGCACTCACCTGGGGAACAAACGGAAAGGATACACACAGGCGCTGCAGGGTTTAAAGACACAGTTCACAACAACAAAAAAGTGTCCACTGTTAATACAATCCCAAGAAATTGTGCAGTCAAGTTTTCACTTTCAGAACAAAGCTACATTTCTGATGATGTGTTTTGTGTTTTATGATAATGATGAACTCTCTCTTTAACTGCCCCCAACTCTAAATGAACTATCCCTTTAACTGCCCCCTAACTCTAAATTAACTATCCCTTTAACTGACCCTTAACTAAATTAACTCTCCCTTGAACTGCCCCCTAACTCTAAATGAATTATCCCTTGAACTGCCCCATCTCTAAATTAACTATGCATTTAACTGCCCCCCTAAATCTAAATTAACTATCCCTTTAACTGCCCCCTATCTCTAAATTAACTTTCCCTTTAACTGCCCTCTAATTCTAAATGAACTATCCCTTTAACTGCCCTCTAATTCTAAATGAACTATCCCTTTAACTGCCCTCTAATCCTAAATGAACTATCCCTTTAACTGCCCTCTAACTCTAAATGAACTACCCCTTTAACTGCCGTCTAACTCTAAATGAACTATCCCTTTAACTGCCCTCTAACTCTAAATGAACTACCCCTTTAACTGCCCTCTAACTCTAAATGAACTATCCCTTTAACTGCCCTCTAAATGAACTATCCCTTTAACTGCCCTCTAACTCTAAATGAACTATCCCTTTAACTGCCGTCTAACTCTAAATGAACTATCCCTTTAACTGCCCTCTAACTCTAAATGAACTACCCCTTTAACTGCCGTCTAACTCTAAATGAACTATCCTTTTAACTGCCCTCTAACTCTAAATGAACTATCCCTTTAACTGCCGTCCATCTCTAAATGAACTATCCCTTTAACTGCCCTCTAACTCTAAATGAACTATCCCTTTAACTGCCGTCTAACTCTAAATGAACTATCCCTTTAACTGCCCTCTAACTCTAAATGAACTACCCCTTTAACTGCCGTCTAACTCTAAATGAACTATCCCTTTAACTGCCCTCTAACTCTAAATGAACTATCCCTTTAACTGCCGTCTAACTCTTAATGAACTATCCCTTTAACTGCCCTCTAACTCTAAATGAACTACCCCTTTAACTGCCCTCTAACTCTAAATGAACTATCCCTTTAACTGCCCTCTAACTCTAAATGAACTACCCCTTTAACTGCCCTCTAACTCTAAATGAACTATCCCTTTAACTGCCCTCTAAATGAACTATCCCTTTAACTGCCCTCTAACTCTAAATGAACTACCCCTTTAACTGCCGTCTAACTCTAAATGAACTATCCCTTTAACTGCCCTCTAACTCTAAATATACTACCCCTTTAACTGCCCTCTAACTCTAAATGAACTATCCCTTTAACTGCCGTCTAACTCTAAATGAACTACCCCTTTAACTGCCGTCTCATCTTTCTTTGGACGAATCACCTCCTTGATTTCACCTATGTGGCGCTACAGTGTGAGTTACCACTTTGACACAGAGTGAGAACCAGTGGTGCATCTCCCTCGTTCTGTCGACTCTCATCAACATTGACTGTCCATTCAACTCCACACCCGGTATAAATGCACTAATCAATATGGTGTCTGACTGTTGACCTACAGAAAGCCAGACAACTCTCCAGCTCAAATCTGACCTGGGGACAGATTCATTCCACAGACATGGCCAAAGACATGGGATGATGGACTACAGTACATCCGAATATTCATGGAATTTGGACAAAGTGACAAATTCTGTTAGAAGTGCTAGAGCTAAAACTAGAGGTAGAAGACTATGATTATAAGACTTGAATGAAAAACAAAGAATCATCAGAAACCATTGGGAATGAAGAGGATATAAGCCAGCTGGACATCCAGACGTGTATGGATCGGACCCCCCTTACCGATGTCTGCCCCGCTCAGAGCGCTGCCTAGGGGCCAGGGTCTGAGATCCGTGGCCTTGTTGTTGATGGTCAGACTCTGGATGCAGCCCTGAAAGCCCCGGTTGCTCCCTGTGGCCCTGACCAACCAATAGGCACTGGGAGCCCCTCCCAAGTACAACGGGCTTCGGAATGTGATCTTGGTGTACTGTCCCTGTGGGGGAGAAAGAGAGGGTCAACCATTACAGTCAAGCAAATCTATAGCTAATCCTGACAAAACATAAAAAGAGAAATAGAAAAAGCGATGCACTAAAGCTCTCTAATGAGAGGGATTATCACCTGTCAATCATGGAGGTATGCATCCCAAATGACACCCTATTTCCTATACTGTGCACTACTTTTGACCAGAGTCCATAAGGAAGCCCATCGGGCTCTGGTCAAAAGTGGTCCACTATGTAGGGAATCAGGTGCCATTTGATACACAGACCATTATAGATCATACTTCTATCTCAGTGAAATATCGACCCAATCTAAAATCTTGCTGGCTCCACTGGTGTGTTCTGCCCTCACCTGTGAGCGTCCTGAAATGGGCGTATCGTTGTCCATTCTCAGCCAGCCACTCATGCCGTCCCTGAATACGGTGACAGTGTGCCACTGTCCCGGCACCATGCGAGTCTCGCTGACTATCTGTGCTGCCCCAGTGCCACAGTTAAACCTGCAAAACCACAACACATTGTCTGTCTCCCCCGCCGCAACCACACTGACCCTATCACAGCATGCCTAATCACTGTCACACAGTCTGAGATGAATTTCCCCCTAAGTACAGATCTAGGATCAGCTTCTCCTCCCCCAATAATAACCTTAATTATTAGTGGGGAAAATGCAAGACTGACACAAGATCAGCATCAAGGGGCAAATTCACCCTACACCCTGACAAACCCGCAGGCAACCACACTGGTCACACACCTGTAATGCAGCTTGCCTCGTACAAGAGCCAGAGAGGTGAAGTCTCCACGGCCATGCTCATTCTCCCCACAGTACAGCAACAAGCCATCCTCCGAGTCTGCCTAACACACAACACACACACATAGATACAGACGGAAATACACACACAGACATGCACGGACCACACACACAGACACACAACCAGTGGTATAGTACTGTACCTTGAATTCAAGGGTCATCTGAAAGGTCTGGTAAGAGTTCTTCAGAGGTTCAAAGGTCATGTGGGAGTGGCCATAGAACCTTGGGAACTGCACCGTCACTCCTGGCAAACACAGAGCAGGAAACACCAGCTCATCACTGTGTTTTACAATGGCATCCATCAAGTCAGTGTGAACATGCAACACACTCAACTGAATTCAAATACTGGGGCTCAAAAACATAGGAGTGCAAGGCAGAACCAGGTGGAAGATCATGATGGTATTCATTAGGGCACACCGTGGCAAAAGGCTGTACAACGGAAAGCAAAAAGAGCGTTGGTTATTGGACAAGCTCAGGTATAGTCCATCCTTGTTTTAGTTTGTTTCTTCTGTTTGGTGAATAATGAATACGACCCAGTTGAATTTAGGTGAAACACAAACATTTTCGAAACTCTGACCCCCCCTCCCCCCCTTCTCCCTGTGCTCTACATGATCAATTTATGTTCATGACACAGAATTAGGCCTACACCAGAGACACCCTATCCACAGACCCTATCTCCACTAGAGAGACGTTTTCAGAGAAATAGAGGACACAGATCATTTCCAGAAGGATGTCTATAGACCCAAACTCAGCCACTGTCTCTGGGGTACCCCCCCCCCCCACACACACACACACACCAATTACAGAGGATAGAACACTCCGATTGCACAGGGTTGATCCATTCTCCCACGAGGAGAGGGGTTAAAAACACTTAATAAAGTCAGTCAAATTATTATTGTCAGGGTTTATAAGACTAAGAGATAAGATGCTTTGAGTATATTTTGGAGGAGGAGCAGGAAGAGGAGAGGAGGAAGGGCAGAAAGAGGAGGAGCAGGAGGAGGGGGAGGAGTATGAAGAGGAGAGGAGGAAGGGCAGAAAGAGGAGGAGCAGGAGGAGGGGAGGAGTATGAAGAGGAGAGGAGGAAGGGCAGAAAGAGGAGGAGCAGGAGGAGGGGGAGGAGTATGAAGAGGTGAGGAGGAGGGGCAGAAAGAGGAGGAGCAGGAGGAGGGGGAGGAGCAGGAAGAGGAGAGGAGGAGAAGCATGAAGAGCAGGAGGAAGAGGAGGAGGGGGAGGAGAGGCATGAAGAGCAGGAGGAAGAGGAGGAGGGGGAGGAGAGGCATGAAGAGCAGGAGGAAGAGGAGGAGGGGGAGGAGAGGCATGAAGAGCAGGAGGAAGAGGAGCAGGGGGAGGAGAAGCATGAAGAGCAGGAGGAAGAGGAGGAGGGGGAGGAGAGGCATGAAGAGCAGGAGGAAGAGGAGGAGGGGGAGGAGAGGCATGAAGAGCAGGAGGAAGAGGAGCAGGGGGAGGAGAAGCATGAAGAGCAGGAGGAAGAGGAGGAGGGGGAGGAGAGGCATGAAGAGCAGGAGGAAGAGGAGCAGGGGGAAGAGGAGCAGGGGGAGAAGAAAGCTGGCAAGTCCCTGTCCTAATCCAAGGTCCAAGTCCTGCCATCACAGGGTTAACACCCCTGACCTGACCTGGACTGACTCACCGTAGGAGCAGATGTCACCACTGCGGCCCAGGTTGCAGTGGCAACGGGAGCCTCCGCTGTCGTAGTCACTGAGGCAGAAGCTGTCGGGGGGGCACACCGTGTCCTCACAGGCTAGGTCGTAGAGCCTGGGCACGGGGCCCATCCACTGGGTCATGGGGGGCGTGGGGGTGGTGTGAGGCAGGGTGGTGGAGGAAGGGCTGTCGGTGGTGGGGCTCATGGTGATCAGCTCAGGGGTGACGGGGGTAAGTGGGGAGCCCAGCTCTGGGTCAGATGGGGGTGAGGGGAGGAGGATGGCGTTGGGTGTGGCCGTGCCCATCCTGTAGATGACGTTCCCCCCTGGCTGAGAGGACGGCGTTCCAGACCGGGAACGGAGCTGGGATCTCTGGTTGTCACCATTGGGAATGGCAGGGAACGGCTTTAGCTTCGAAATGGCAAGATGGAGTAAGAAGGATGCCACTGCCACGGTTAGTTTAGTTTGCTGGATTAGTTATTGAACAGACTGGGTACAAGCCTAAAACAAACAGTGTTGCCAAATGTATAGTTATACTTATAGAGCTGCTTTCCTGGACCCAAATGAACCCTATTCCTGGACCCAAATGAACCCTATTCCTGGACCCAAATGAACCCTATTCCTGGACCCAAATGGACCCTATTCCTGGACCCAAATGAACCCTATTCCTGTACCCAAATGAACCCTATTCCTGTACCCAAATGAACCCTATTCCTATACCCAAATGAACCCTATTCCTGGACCCAAATGAACCCTATTCCTGGACCCAAATGAACCCTATTCCTGGACCCAAATGAACCCTATTCCTGGACCCAAATGAACCCTATTCCTGGACCCAAATGAACCCTATTCCTGGACCCAAATGAACCCTATTCCTGGACCCAAATGAACCCTATTCCTGTACCCAAATGAACCCTATTCCTGGACCCAAATGAACCCTATTCCTGTACCCAAATGAACCCTATTCCTGGACCCAAATGAACCCTATTCCTGTACCCAAATGAACCCTATTCCTGTACCCAAATGAACCCTATTCCTATACCCAAATTAACCCTATTCCTGGACCCAAATTAACCCTATTCCTGGACCCAAATGAACCCTATTCCTGGACCCAAATGAACCCTATTCCTGGACCCAAATGAACCCTATTCCTGGACGAAAAAACAATCTCAATGTATAATCTGCATTAAAAGTGCTTTTTGAACAAGGAAACCGGGAACATACGGTTGTTAAATATTTGCCCTGAGAATAGCCGGATTGGGATATGACTGAGATAAGGATAAGATTGGTAGGGTGGCTTTCCTAGGGCCCCTGGTTTCTAGGGCCCCTGTGACCGGTCTAGGGTGAATTTGCTCCTAGACACTGATCTTGGGACAGTTTCTCATTTCCCCCACTAATGGTTAAGGTTAGGATTGAGAGAGGGTAAGAGGATCCTAGATCTGTACCTAAGGAAAACATAACCCCAGAGCCCTGATGTACATGATGACCCACCTCCTCAATGAAGACATCGTAGTCAGAGTCGTCTATGTCAAATCCGTCTTCATCTTTGATCTTGCCGTCTGTGATGTAGCGCTGGCCATAGCCGCTGCTGCCAACCTCTGCTGTGCCTATGGATATGGACACTATTATGTATAGAATTAAATCGACACAGTGTACAGTACAAGTACAGTATCAGCATCATGAGACTATGACAAGAGCACAGTGAGTCACAATGTCACAGTTAGACTGACTCTCCAGACAGATGGACAGGTGGGGAACATAGAGTTCGAAATAGCTACCCATGCTAACACGGGCCTTGTGGCGAGTACTCTATCCAACTCTATGGTGGGGACTTGGTTGAGTGGGCAGCAAACACACAGGGAGCCCATGGTGCTGAGGATGATGATGATTAGCTAATAAATGTTGGTGGATGATCCCCTTTATAGGGATGGATGATATACAGTAGTAGCCTGGTCCTAGATCAGCTTGTGCTGTCGTGTCAAAGTTATGACAAGGAGTTTACATAATAGCACCCACAGATCTGGGACCAGGTTAACAGAGTAGTTGTCCCAGGTCTACCTGTCACAGTGTAGAGAGCTTTTTTCCCCCCACATACTGGAACCTGTCCCCCAGATATACAACTGACCATGCAGACAGAGACCAGGCTGAGTCCGGCCAGACAGTAGGAAACAAAAACGCCATGATGTTTAGAATCCCCAACCTAAATTATTTATTTCACATATAATGCTGTGTGTCTGTGTGTGTGTGTGCAGAACAACCTAAAAATAATTACTTCTAACCATAACGTAGGAGTGAGGTAAGGTTACTATTGACCATAATGTAGGAGTGGGGTAAGGTTACTACTGACCATAATGTAGGAGGTAAGGTTACTACTGACTATAATGTAGGAGGTAAGGTTACTACTGACCATAATGTAGGAGGTAAGGTTACTACTGACTATAATGTAGGAGGTAAGGTTACTACTGACCATAATGTAGGAGTGGGGTAAGGTTACTGCTGACCATAATGTAGGAGGTAAGGTTACTACTGAACATAATGTAGGAGGTAAGGTTACTATTGACCATAATGTAGGAGGTAAGGTTACTATTGACCATAATGTAGGAGGTAAGGTTACTATTGACCATAATGTAGGAGGTAAGGTTACTATTGACCATAATGTAGGAGTGGGGTAAGGTTACTACTGACCACAATGTAGGAGTGAGGTAAGGTTACTACTGACCATAATGTAGGAGTGGGGTAAGGTTACTATTGACCATAATGTAGGAGGTAAGGTTACTATTGACCATAATGTAGGAGGTAAGGTTACTATTGACCATAATGTAGGAGTGGGGTAAGGTTACTACTGACCACAATGTAGGAGTGAGGTAAGGTTACTACTGACCACAATGTAGGAGTGAGGTAAGGTTACTACTGACCACAATGTAGGAGTGAGGTAAGGTTACTACTGACCACAATGTAGGAGTGGGGTAAGGTTACTGCTGATCACAATGTAGGAGTGAGGTAAGGTTACTACTGACCACAATGTAGGAGTGGGGTAAGGTTACTGCTGATCACAATGTAGGAGTGGGGTAAGATTACTGCGGACCACAATGTAGGAGTGGGGTAAGGTTACTACTGATCACAATGTAGGAGTGGGGTAAGGTTACTGCTGATCACAATGTAGGAGTGGGGTAAGATTACTGCGGACCACAATGTAGGAGTGGGGTAAGGTTACTACTGATCACAATGTAGGAGTGGGGTAAGGTTACTACTGACCATAATGTAAGAGTGGGGTAAGGTTACTACTGACCACAATGTAGGAGTGGGGTAAGGTTACTGCTGATCACAATGTAGGAGTGGGGTAAGGTTACTACTGACCATAATGTAGGAGTGGAAATAAAATGGGTTGTGTTTAGTAAGGAGAAAACGTTTTCAATAAGAGTGAAAACAGAATGAGTCCTCAATGTGTTATGGTAAAGATGATTGGCATTAAAATGATCCTGTCCTCTTGATTCTTTGTTTTGTGGGAGGGAACTACAAATGGGGAGGTGTAACGCGCCCCTCCCTGCTTCCTTCCCCTCACGTGCCCCATGATTTTGGTCATGCAGGGAGGTAATTTGGAGATATGGGTGCTAGTCAAGTCCTGTACAAACCCGCCCTTCTCTACGGGGGTCAAACCTCCCCCATCCCCCCGCTCTTAATCCTGTCTGATGAGGCCAGGGCGTAACCCGATTTTCGCCCTGTGAGGGGGGGCAGGCTTGTGACGCAGTGTGTTGGGACTGCCTCTCTATCCAAACCAACAGGACTTAAGATGCTTCATTCAGTCCAGTTTAACCCTGTGATTGCCACCATGTGTCGGCGCGCCAGCCGCCCACCCACAAGGCTCTAGGAGTTGGATTGACAGGACAACAGCCCCCACAGTCCTCCTCACAACATGGCATCAGGAACCTCTCTCTGTTCTATAAAGGGTTAAACTTGTCTCCAGTACCGATTGGGAGTCTTACCTCCAACCTGTATTTATAACCGTATGTTTACCTAATACAGTGTGTGTGCAACATTTTTAAAAACACTTCCAAACTTGCACATGTACACACCAGAGTAAAGCTTACGTGCTAATGTTTGTCCATAGACTGCCAGTCTACCATGGCCCCTCTCTCCCCTATAAAGACAGTACTGATCCGGAGCCTCAGGGTTATCTCTGGCAGCCTCCTAAATGGCATCCTATTCTCTATATAGTGCACTACATTTGACCAGGGCCCATAGGGATCTGTCAAAAGTAGTGCACTATGTAGGGAATAGTGTGCCATTTGGGACTCTCTCATATCAATAGCAATCAGCCCATAAACCTCCCCACACACCATTTGTAATTTACATTATTACAACAGGAAAATACAAAACCTCTAGACCCAGTCTAAGTCTATCGCTTTATCTCCATGGACTTAAAGAAATGGACAGAAAACACATACGCACACCTCTCTCTCACACACACACACACACACACACACACACACACACACACACACACACACACACACACACACACACACACACACACACACACACACACACACACACACACACACACACACACACACACACACACACACACACACAGTGGCGGGGCAGTTACCAGGTGTGCGGATGGGGTTGTTGATGGCGCTGGGAGGGCTCACCCCATGGACGTTGGCGGCTCGGACCACAAACTGGTACTCCGTGTCGGGACTTAACCCTTTCAGTACCATGGAGTTGGCTTCAATGGGCTCCCTGATGTAGGTCCACTCTGTGTCCATCTCAGGCCTGTATAGAGGAGACCATTCATATAGGAATTACACTGGTGCACTGACTAAAACACTATTCAGGTCATGCATTGAGAGAAAAAAATTATATCTCATGAAATAATGCATTTATTATTATTTTTTAACTGGGAGGAATATGGAGTGTGCAACTTAATTCATGGTCTGCGTTAGTCTGCACCTTGTGAACGGGTGTGTTTCTCCAGCCTCGTGCTCTACTTAACTAGAGGGCCACTGACTGCATAACTTACAGGTTAGCTTACAGGGTTCTCACCACGCACTGCACACCTGTCCTGCACACTTCCAGTCCCAACATGGTTCACAGGTCAAAGTTGAGTCTAAACACACTCGTCTTAACACAGAAACACAACTCATTCTCAACTGATTGGCAGGCAACACCGGGATAGTGTTTTCAGCAAATGTTCATGTGGTCTAGAAATATAAGAGATATATTGATGTAGCTCCATTTAAACAACCATTTCTACCTTTTTTCAAAGTTGCCATTTGATATTAGAATCGGGCAACGGATCAACCCAATTCCAAGTACTTGCTTGTTCTAGCAGGCGTGAAACAGTATCTTACTCTATTGGCTGGGAACATGAGGATATTACAAATCAGACAATTGTCTTGTCAGAAGCTTGGCAGGGTGAGGAGATCAGAGTTGAACATGTACAGCTGGTACTTTTATTACGGTCCATCTCGCTTTCCTCAGTCAATGTTATTTTTTAAATCAATACTTCTCATTTTAAATGGACTGTGTGAAGAAAACAGCTGTTCAAATAGAACCACTGTGGTTCGGTAGAGTTGAGAATTCAAACGGAAACATGCATTCTAGAGTGGAACAAATCTGCAAAAAGGAATAAAAAACATTACTGTCTTCAGAGGGCTTTTCTTTTCTCTCTTCTTTCTCTCCCCAATTTCATGGTATCCAATTGGTAGTTACAGTCTTGTCCCATCGCTGCAACTCCCCTACGGAGTCAGGAGAGGTGAAGGTCGAGAGCTGTGCGTCCTCCGAAACACGACCCAACCAAGCCGCACTGCTTCTTGACACAATGCCCACTTAACCCCAGAAGACAGCCGCACCAATGTGTCGGAGGAAAACACCGTGCACCTGGCGACCGTGTCAGCGTGCACTGCGCCCGACCCGCCACAGGAGTCGCTAGTGAACAATGGAACCCTCCCCTAATCACTCCTTCCGTGGCCTCCAACTGCTCTTAAACGCTAGCAAAACCAAATGCATGCTTTTCAACCATTCGCTGCCCGCACCCGCCTGCTCGACTAGCATCACTACTCTGGACAATTCTGACCTAGAATACGTGGACAACTACAAATACCTAGGTGTCTGCCTAGACTGTAAACTCTCCTTCCAGACTATCCTACCGATCCTCAACTTTGACGATGTCATCTACAAAATAGCTTCCAATACTCTACTCAGCAAACTGGATGCAGTCTATCACAGTGCCATCCGTTTTGTTACCAAAGCGCCTTATACCACCCACCACTGTGACCTGTATGCGCTAGTTGGCTGGCCCTCGCTACATATTCTTCGCCAGACCCACTGGCTCCAGGTCGTCTATAAGTCTATGCTAGGTAAAGCTCCACCTTATATCAGCTCACTGGTCACGATAACAACACCCACCCGTAGCACGCGCTCCAGCAGGTATATCTCACTGGTCATCCCCAAAGCCAATTCCTCCTTTGGCCGCCTTTCCTTCCAGTTCTCTGCTGCCAGTGACTGGAACGAATTGCAAAAATCGCTGAAGCTGGAGACTTACATTTCCCAAACTAACTTAATCATCAGCTATCTGAGCAGCTAACATATCACTGCAGCTGTACATAGCCCATCTGTAACTAGCCCACCCAACCTCATCCCCATATTGTTTCTATTTACTCTGCAGCTCTTTTGCACACCAGTATCACTACTTACACACCATCATCTGCTCATCATCTGCTCATCTATCACTCCAGTGTTAATCTGCTAAATTGTAATTACTTTGCTACTATGGCTTATTTATTGCCTTACCTCCTCATGCCATTTGCACACACTGTATATAGACTTTCTTTTTTTCCTATTGTGTTGACTATACGCTTGTTTATTCCATGTAACTCCGTGTTGTTGTTTCTGTCGCACTGCTTTGCTTTATCTTGGCCAGGTCGCAGTTGTAAATGAGAACTTGTTCTCAACTAGCCTACCTGGTTAAATAAAGGTGTTCTCAACTAGCCTACCTGGTTAAATAAAGGTGAAATAAAAATAAAATAAAAATACCTGTGCCAATTGTGCGCCGTCCCATGGGTCTCCCGGTTGCGGCCGGCTGCGACAGAGGATGGACTTGAAACCAGACTCTCTAGTGGCACAGCTAGCACTGATGCAGTGCCTTAGACCACTGCGCCACTCGGGAGGCCGGAAGGGTTTTCAGAGGTCGACACAGTAGTGGCAAGGAATCTTAATAACCTTTACATTCCGGGTACTGACATAAATAAACCTTGTTGTCATTTTGGATATTCTTAAGATATTTACTTGGATGTACACTAAAACAGACCACATCTAGGCACATCTGGGCTCCCGAGTGGCGCAGCGGTCTAAGGCACTACATCTCAGTGCAATAGGTGTCCCTACAGTCCCTGGTTCGAATCCAGGCTGTATCACATCCTGCCATGATTGGGAGTCCCATAAGGTGGCGCACAATTGGCCCAGCGTCGCTAGGAGAGGGTTTGGCCGGGGTAGGCCGTCATTGTAAATAAGAATTTGATCTTAACTGACTTGCCTAGTTAAATAAAGGTTAAAGAAAAAAGTAGAAGACTGACTAGAATTGTTTACCGCTAAGTGTAAGCTAAATAGTCACTGTATAAACGTACCTGATGTAAGCAACAAGAAAGTGTAGAACTGGTGCACTTCCCTCACTCTCACCCTGTGTCCACGACAACGCAAGCTCTGTGTCCGATACGGCCACGACAGTGGGCTGTGTGGGAGGGGACGGAGGCATACACATCTCTGCGGATGGGAAAGAACAACCCTGTCATGTGACATTTAAATGTCCCGCTGAACTCAATGTAAGATCATGCTCGATGTACAAAGTCAAATAAATTCATCCTAGAGGGGGAATTACAAGGAAGGAAACAATAAACAACAACATGACAACAGGAAGAAAATGAATATACCACCACATCCTGTATACAATACATGATATTAATATACCACCACATACTGTATACAATACATGATATTAATATACCACCACATACTGTATACAATACATGATATTAATATACCACCACATACTGTATACCAAACATGATATTAATATACCACCACATCCTGTATACAACACATTATATTAATATAGCACCACATCCTGTATACCAAACATGACATTAATATACCACCACATCATGTATACAATACATGATATTAACATACCACCACATCCTGTATACCATACATGACATTAACACAGGGTTGCTTGTACTTTTTCTGTACACAACAACAACAAAAAGTTGACACTAGAAAATTCAGGGGATCCAACTTATAAAAATGTATATTCCATATATATTCCTTGTGTATTACCGCTGTAGGTTCATTATTCACAGAATGTTAGGTCCCGCTGGTTATCCTTACACACAATCATGTATAAGGTGTAAAAGGATCTTAGTTGACACTAAAAGGTAGTGTTAAAAAAAAAAAAAGATTACAGATTTTCACAAGGGACCTAATTTGAGTTTCAGACCCCACGTTTGGGAACCACAGCATTAACACATACACATCAAAATATGTATGTGACCAATAAAAATAACTTTTTATTGGTCACATACACATGGTTAGCGGATGTTACTGGTCTCATACACATGGTTAGCGGATGTTACTGGTCTCATACACATGGTTAGCGGATGTTACTGGTCTCATACACATGGTTAGCGGATGTTACTGGTCTCATACACATGGTTAGCGGATGTTACTGGTCACATACACATGGTTAGCGGATGTTACTGGTCACATACACATGGTTAGCGGATGTTACTGGTCACATACACATGGTTAGCGGATGTTATTGGTCACATACACATGGTTAGCGGATGTTACTGGTCTCATACACATGGTTAGCGGATGTTACTGGTCTCATACACATGGTTAGCGGATGTTACTGGTCACATACACATGGTTAGCGGATGTTACTGGTCACATACACATGGTTAGCGGATGTTACTGGTCACATACACATGGTTAGCGGATGTTACTGGTCACATACACATGGTTAGCGGATGTTACTGGTCTCATACACATGGATAGCGGATGTTATTGGTCACATACACATGGTTAGCGGATGTTACTGGTCACATACACATGGATAGCGGATGTTACTGGTCACATACACATGGTTAGCGGATGTTACTGGTCACATACACATGGATAGCGGATGTTACTGGTCTCATACACATGGTTAGCGGATGTTACTGGTCTCATACACATGGATAGCGGATGTTATTGGTCACATACACATGGTTAGCGGATGTTACTGGTCACATACACATGGTTAGCGGATGTTACTGGTCACATACACATGGATAGCGGATGTTACTGGTCACATACACATGGTTAGCGGATGTTACTGGTCACATACACATGGATAGCGGATGTTACTGGTCACATACACATGGTTAGCGGATGTTACTGGTCACATACACATGGTTAGCGGATGTTACTGGTCACATACACATGGATAGCGGATGTTACTGGTCACATACACATGGTTAGCGGATGTTACTGGTCACATACACATGGTTAGCGGATGTTACTGGTCACATACACATGGTTAGCGGATGTTACTGGTCACATACACATGGATAGCGGATGTTACTGGTCACATACACATGGATAGCGGATGTTACTGGTCACATACACATGGTTAGCGGATGTTACTGGTCACATACACATGGTTAGCGGATGTTACTGGTCACATACACATGGTTAGCGGATGTTACTGGTCACATACACATGGATAGCGGATGTTACTGGTCACATACACATGGATAGCGGATGTTACTGGTCACATACACATGGTTAGCGGATGTTATTGGTCACATACACATGGTTAGCGGATGTTACTGGTCACATACACATGGATAGCGGATGTTACTGGTCACATACACATGGATAGCGGATGTTACTGGTCACATACACATGGTTAGCGGATGTTATTGGTCACATACACATGGTTAGCAGATGTTATTGGTCACATACACATGGTTAGCGGATGTTACTGGTCACATACACATGGTTAGCGGATGTTACTGGTCACATACACATGGTTAGCGGATGTTACTGGTCACATACACATGGATAGCGGATGTTACTGGTCTCATACACATGGTTAGCGGATGTTATTGGTCACATACACATGGTTAGCGGATGTTACTGGTCACATACACATGGTTAGCAGATGTTACTGGTCACATACACATGGTTAGCGGATGTTACTGGTCACATACACATGGTTAGCGGATGTTATTGGTCACATACACATGGTTAGCAGATGTTATTGGTCACATACACATGGTTAGCAGATGTTATTGGTCACATACACATGGTTAGCAGATGTTATTGGTCACATACACATGGTTAGCAGATGTTATTGGTCACATACACATGGTTAGCGGATGTTATTGGTCACATACACATGGTTAGCGGATGTTACTGGTCTCATACACATGGTTAGCAGATGTTACTGGTCACATACACATGGTTAGCGGATGTTACTGGTCACATACACATGG
Organism: Oncorhynchus kisutch; assembly: GCF_002021735.2. Classification (NCBI taxonomy): domain Eukaryota; kingdom Metazoa; phylum Chordata; class Actinopteri; order Salmoniformes; family Salmonidae; genus Oncorhynchus; species Oncorhynchus kisutch. Next base: position 9,282,897 of record NC_034176.2, on the reverse strand, counting down.
TTAGCGGATGTTATTGGTCACATACACATGGTTAGCGGATGTTACTGGTCTCATACACATGGTTAGCAGATGTTATTGGTCACATACACATGGTTAGCGGATGTTATTGGTCACATACACATGGTTAGCAGATGTTATTGGTCACATACACATGGTTAGCAGATGTTATTGGTCACATACACATGGTTAGCGGATGTTATTGGTCACATACACATGGTTAGCGGATGTTACTGGTCTCATACACATGGTTAGCAGATGTTACTGGTCACATACACATGGTTAGCGGATGTTACTGGTCACATACACATGGTTAGCGGATGTTATTGGTCACATACACATGGTTAGCGGATGTTACTGGTCTCATACACATGGTTAGCGGATGTTATTGGTCACATACACATGGTTAGCAGATGTTACTGGTCACATACACATGGTTAGCGGATGTTACTGGTCACATACACATGGTTAGCGGATGTTACTGGTCACATACACATGGTTAGCAGATGTTATTGGTCACATACACATGGTTAGCGGATGTTATTGGTCACATACACATGGTTAGCGGATGTTACTGGTCACATACACATGGTTAGCGGATGTTACTGGTCACATACACATGGTTAGCGGATGTTACTGGTCACATACACATGGTTAGCAGATGTTACTGGTCACATACACATGGTTAGCGGATGTTACTGGTCACATACACATGGTTAGCAGATGTTATTGGTCACATACACATGGTTAGCGGATGTTATTGGTCACATACACATGGTTAGCGGATGTTACTGGTCACATACACATGGTTAGCGGATGTTACTGGTCACATACACATGGTTAGCGGATGTTACTGGTCACATACACATGGTTAGCGGATGTTACTGGTCACATACACATGGTTAGCGGATGTTACTGGTCACATACACATGGTTAGCAGATGTTATTGGTCACATACACATGGTTAGCGGATGTTACTGGTCACATACACATGGTTAGCGGATGTTACTGGTCACATACACATGGTTAGCGGATGTTACTGGTCACATACACATGGTTAGCGGATGTTATTGGTCACATACACATGGTTAGCGGATGTTACTGGTCACATACACATGGTTAGCGGATGTTACTGGTCACATACACATGGTTAGCGGATGTTACTGGTCACATACACATGGTTAGCGGATGTTATTGGTCACATACACATGGTTAGCGGATGTTATTGGTCACATACACATGGTTAGCAGATGTTATTGGTCACATACACATGGTTAGCAGATGTTATTGGTCACATACACATGGTTAGCAGATGTTATTGGTCACATACACATGGTTAGCAGATGTTATTGGTCACATACACATGGTTAGCAGATGTTATTGGTCACATACACATGGTTAGCGGATGTTATTGGTCACATACACATGGTTAGCAGATGTTATTGGTCACATACACATGGTTAGCAGATGTTATTGGTCACATACACATGGTTAGCGGATGTTATTGGTCACATACACATGGTTAGCGGATGTTATTGGTCACATACACATGGTTAGCGGATGTTATTGCGAGTGTCGTGAAATGCTTGTGCTTCTAGATCCGACGGTGAAGCAGTATCTAAGAGGTAATATCTAACAATTCTACAGCAAAACCTAATATCTAACAAATTCCACAACAAAACCTAATATCTAACAAATTCCACAACAAAACATAACAATCTAGTAAAGGAATGGGATAAGAATATATAAATATATAAGCAGTGACAGCACACCTCAGACAGGTCTAGCCTGTAGAGTAAAAAAAGAATACAGCACAGTATTGTGGTCACCTTTGCTGTCACCTCTGCTGTCACCCTTGATTACCTTGTGAAGAAGTGCTGATGTCCCTGGGCATGCTAGGTCGGCCCTCGCCTGCCCATCCATACGCACCAACACTAACTCTGTACTGGGTGGCAACTTTAAGGTTACCAATGTCCACATCCTAGGAGAAAGGGTGCGAGAGAGTGAGAGAGTGCATAGTAAGCTTGTCTGCTCTGAAACTTCCATTCACACACAGCACCAGTCAAAAGTTTGGACACACCTACTCATTCAACGGTTATCTTTATTTTTGCCTTTTTCTACATTGTAGAATAATAGTGAAGACATGAAAACTACGAAATAACACATATGGAATCATTTAGTAACCAAAAAAGTGTTAAACAAATAAAAAATATATTGTAGATTCTTCAAAGTAGAATGCATACTCTTTGTCACGTCTGCTCCTGGCGCTCGAGGGACTCAGGTTGCCCTGCATCCCGCCTACCTCGCTGCAGCGGGAATGACAGGTGTCTTGCCTCAGCCGGATTGTCTGGCTTCCATGCCTCATCCGGCTCGCCAGGCTCTCACGCTCCTGCCAGTTTGTTGGGCTCCCACGCCCCAACCGGCTTGCCCAGCGCCCATGTCTCGGCCGGTTCACCCAGGTGGGATGCCGGGTGGTACCCCAAGAGGGGGGGGGGGTTACTGTCACCTCTACTCCCGCTATTCCCTCTTCCCTGGTGCTTGAGGGTGCCAGGCTGCCCTGCATCACGTACTCCTTCCATCCATTACGCACACCTGCCTTCCCTCGTCATGAGCATCAGCGATATTGGACCTGGACTCAATTATCACCTGTTTATTTCCTCCCCTATATTTGTCAGTTCCCCAGCTCTGTTCCTCGCTGTTGCATTGTATTGTTTTTATCTTTAGTATTAGTTTGCTGACGCTGTTCCTGTCTTGTTCCATGTCTGTTATTTATTAAATGTTTTACTCCCCATACCTGCTTCGTCTTTCCAGCGTCATTCCATGTGACACTCTTGGCATTCTCTCAACCAGCTTCACCTGGAATGCTTTTCCAACAGTCTTGAAGGAGTTCCCACATATGCTTAGTACTTATTGGCTTCTTTTCCTTTACTCCGTGGTCCAACTCATCCCAAACCATCTCAATTGGATTGAGGTGGGTGATTGTGGAGGCCAGGTCATCTGATGCAGCACTCCATCACTCTCCTCCTTGGTCAAATAGCCCTTACACAGCCTGGAGGTGTGTTGGGTCATTGTCCTATTGAAAAACAAATTATAGTCCCACTAAGCGCAAACCAGATGGGATGGCATATCGCTGCAGAATGCTGTGGTAGCCGTGCTGGTTAAGTGTGCCTTGAATTCTAAATAAATCACTGACAGTGTCACCAGCAAAGCACCATCACACCTCCTCCTCCATGCTTCACGGTGGGAACCACACACCTCCTCCTCCATGCTTCACGGTGGGAACCAGATTTCCAAAGGACAGAAGTCTTATTATTATTATTATTGGTGTCCTTTAGTAGTGGTTTCTTTGCTGCAATTTGATCATGAAGGCCTGATTCACGCAGTCTCCTCTGAACAGTTGATGTTGAGATGTGTCTGCTACTTGAACTCTGTGAAGCATTAATTTGGACTGCAATTTCTGAGGCTGGTAACTCTAATGAACTTATCCTCTGTAGCAGAGGTAACTCTGGGTCTTCCTTTCCTGTGGCGGTCCTCATGAGAGCCAGTTTCATCATAACGCTTGAACAGTTTTTGCAACTGCATTTGAAGAAACTTTAAAAGTTCTTGAAATTTCCCCGATTGACTGACCTTCATGTCTTAAAGTAATGATGGACTGTAGTTTCTCTTTGCTTTTTTGAGCTGTTCTTGCCATAATATGGACTTGGTATTTTACCAAATAGGGCTATCTTCTGTATACCAACCCTACCTTGTCACAACGCAATTGATTGGATCAAATGCAGAAATTTCACAAATTAACAAGGCACACCTGTTAATTGAAATCCATTCCAGGTGACTACCTCATGAAGCTGGTTGAGAGAATGCCAAGAGTGTGCAAAGCTGTCATCAAGGCAAAGGGTTGCTACTTTGAAGAATCTCAAATATAAATATATTTTGATTTGTTCAACACTTTTTGATTACTACATGATTCCATATGTGTTATTTCATAGTTTTGATGTCTCCACTATTACTCTACAATGTATAAAATAGTACAAATAAAGAAAAATCCTTGAATGAGTAGGTGGGTCCAAACGTTTTACTGCTACTGTACATACAAAGACTGTGGATAAGATTACATTAGACAACAATTATGTAATGTTAAAGTTTTACAGTCAAATATGTTTGGCACAAGTAGCACAGTTCTGTCTGAATACTACTTACAAAACTTGCTTGTCCATCCAATTGCCCCTAAGAGAGAATAAGAGGCAAAATAATAAATAAGTAATTATGTTGGATTAAGTAGGATAAAACAGTTTGTTTTCCAAGAAACACTATGTGACCTCCTCAAAACGGATTTAAAAAAACTTGTACTTTTAAAAGAATTCCACCAGATTCCTAATCATCTACTTCTATCACCCATGTATTTGTTCAATTACTGTCAGGACAAATCCATACTGTAAAGGACGTCCATACTGTTACTGTAAGGACACGTCCATACTGTTATGGTTACTGTAAAGGACACGTCCATACTGTTATGGTTACTGTAAAGGACACGTCCATACTGTTATGGTTACTGTAAAGGACACGTCCATACTGTTATGGTTACTGTAAAGGACACGTCCATACTGTTACAGTTACTGTAAGGACATGTCCACACTGTTATGGTTACTGTAAGGACATGTCCACACTGTTATGTTTACTGTAAGGACATGCCCACCATACTGTTACTGTAAGGACATGTCCATACTGTTATGGTTACTGTAAAGGACACATCCATACTGTTATGGTTACTGTAAAGGACACGTCCATACTGTTAGATTTACTTTAAGGACACGTCCATACTGTTATGGTTACTGTAAAGGACACGTCCATACGGTTATGGTTACTGTAAAGGACACGTCCATACTGTTATGGTTACTGTAAAGGACACGTCCATACTGTTATGGTTACTGTAAAGGACATGTCCATACTGTTACAGTTACTGTAAGGACATGTCCACACTGTTATGGTTACTGTAAGGACATGCCCACACTGTTATGGTTACTGTAAGGACATGTCCACACTGTTATGGTTACTGTAAAGGACATGTCCATACTGTTACAGTTACTGTAAGGACATGTCCACACTCTTATGGTTACTGTAAGGGCACGTCCACACTGTTATGGTTACTGTAAGGACATGTCCACACTGTTATGGTTACTGTAAAGGACATGTCCATACTGTTACAGTTACTGTAAAGGACATGTCCACACTGTTATGGTTACTGTAAGGACATGTCCACACTGTTATGGTTACTGTAAGGACATGTCCACCATACTGTTACTGTAAGGACATGTCCATACTGTTATGGTTACTATAAGGACATGTCCACACTGTTATGGTTACTATAAGGATATGTCCACACTGTTATGGTTACTGTAAGGACATGTCCACACTGTTATGGTTACTATAAGGACATGTCCACACTGTTATGGTTACTGTAAGGACATGTCCACACTGTTATGGTTACTGTAAGGACATGTCCACACTGTTATGGTTACTATAAGGACATGTCCACACTGTTATGGTTAGTGTAAGGACATGTCCACACTGTTATGGTTACTGTAAGGACATGTCCACACTGTTATGGTTACTATAAGGACATGTCCACCATACTGTTACTGTAAGGACATGTCCATACATATACAGCTAACAGTATCACTGACATCACTCTGAGGAGAGGACACGTTACTTACGGTGGTCAGCATGTCCAGACTGAGAGGCACCTCCAGCGTCACGGCAGTACTCACTGGCCGACTGTTCCTCATCTCTGTGTAGAACACCTGACAAACACACACATACACACGAACGCACACACACACACACACACACACGCACACACAGCCTGGGTTCAAGATTGTGCAGTATACTATCGTCAGGCTTAGAAAATGTACAAGGTGGCAACAAGGTGAAGTGCCCTTCTGTGAAGTGGAGAGAATGGTAAGTGGGGTAGTGTATGGCAGAGGGTGTGTGTGTGTGTGTGTGTGTGCGCATATGAATGGCATGTATGCAGGTGTGTGCATGTACTTGTGTGTGTACTTGTGTGTGTACAGGTGTGTGTGTGTGTGTGTGTGTGTGTGTGTGTGTGTGTGTGTGTGTGTGTGTGTGTGTGTGTGTGTGTGTGTGTGTGTGTGTGTGTGTGTGTGTGTGTGTGTGTGTGTGTGTGTGTGTGTGTGTGTGTGTACATGTCTCACAGCTAAAGCCTGGGTCCAGTACAATAAGCTTCTCTTTATGTGAATGAGGAGCAGAAATATAATCCTGTCCTCTCTTTATGTGAATGAGGAGCAGAAATATAATCCTGTCCTCTCTTTATGTGGAAGAGGAGCAGAAATATAATCCTGTCCTCTCTTTATGTGGAAGAGGAGCAGAAATATAATCCTGTCCTCTCTTTATGTGGAAGAGGAGCAGAAATGTAATCCTGTCCTCTCTTTATGTGAATGAGGAGCAGAAATGCTTCTTGATCCACGATGGTAATGAGGCCTTAGCTGACGTTCACTACAAGGTCATCAGACTGCTGTCAAATAAGAGACACCGTGTGTCACAAATGGCACACTATTCCCGACTTAGTGTACTACTTTGAGTAGTGATGGGGGGAAACATCGATACAGTTACATATCACAATGTTAAACGTTGATTTGTAAAAAATGATATAGACACACTGAACACACAGATCCATAGATTATGGCCTAATGAATTTATTTTAATTGACTGAATCCTTTATATGAACTTTAACTCAGTGAAATCTTTGAAATTGTTGCATGTTGGTTTATATTTTTGTTCAGTGAATATACAGTTAATTCGGGAAAGTATTCAGACCCATTTTGTTACATTACAGCCTTATTCTAAAATGTATTAAATCATTTTTTCCCCTCATCAATCTACACACAATACCCCATAATGACAAAGCAAAATTTGTCATTAAATTGCTCATTTATTTTAAATGACATTTACATAACAATTCAGACCCTTTACTCTTACTTTGTTGAAGCACATTTGGCAGCGATTACAGCCTCAAATCTTCTTGAGTATGATGCTACAAGCTTGACAGACCTGTATTTGTGGAGTTTTTCCCATTCTTCTCTGCAGATCCTCCCAAGCTCTGTCAGGTTGGATGGGGAGCGTTGCTGCGCGGCTATTTTCAGGTCTCTCCAGAGATGTGCTATCAGGTTCAAGTCCAGGCTCTGGCTGGGCCACTCAAGGACATTGAGAGACATGTGCCGAAGCCTCTCCTGCATTGTCTTGGCTGTGTGTTTAGGGTCACTGTCCTGTTGGAAGGTGAACCTTCACCCCAGTTGAGGTCCTGAGTGCTCTGGAGCAGGTTTTCATCAAGGATCTCGCTGTACTTTGCTCCGTTCATCTTTGCCTCGACCCTGACTAGCTACCAGTCCCTGCCACTGAAAAACACCCCACAGCAAGATGCTGCCACCACCGTGCTTCACCATTCGGATGGTGCCAGGTTTCCTCCAGACGTGACGCTTGGCATTCAGGACAAAGAGTTCAATCTTTGTTTCATCTGACCAGACAATCTTGTTTCTCATGGTCTGAGAGTCTTTAGGTGCCTTTAGGCAAACTCCAAGCGGACTGTCATGGGCCTTTTACTGGGAAGTGTGTTCCGTCTGGCCTCTCAACCATAAAGGCCTGATTGGTGGAGTGCTGCAGAGATGGTTGTCCTTCTGGAAGGGTCTCCCATCTCCACAGAGGAACTCTAGAGCTCTATCAAAGTGACCATCGGGTTCTTGGTCACCTCCTTGACCAAGGCCCTTCTCCCCTGATTGCTCAGTTTGGCCGGGTCGGCCAGCTCTAGGATGAGTCTTGGTTGTTCCAAACTTATGCCACTGTGTTCTTGGGAACCTACTGCAGACATGTTTTGTTACCCTTCCCCAGATCTGTGCCTCAAAAGAATCCTCTCTCAGAGCTCTACGAACAATTCCTTTGACCTCATGGCTTGGTTTTTGCTCTGACATGAACTGCCAACTGTGGGACCTTACATAGACAGGTGTGTGCCTTTCCAAATCATGTCCAATCAATATAATTTACCACAGGTGGACTTCCATCAGGTTGTAGAAAAATCTGAAGTATGATCAATGGAAACAGGATGTACCTCAGCTCAATTTGAGTCTCAGGGTCTAAATACTTATTATTATTTCTGTTTTTTATTTTTAGTCAATTTTATAAAATGAGCTTTGTCATTATTGGGTATTGTGTGTAGATTGCTGAGGAATTTTTATTTATTTAATCCACTTTAGAATAATAAAAAGTTAAGGGGTCTGATGACTTTCCCAAAGGCACTGGATATATATATATATTTTGCTAGGTAGCGTTAGCAAGAGCTAATAGGCTATACCTACACCTAAACTATATTTTTGATCCTGTAGCATGTTATCCATCTTCTTTTTAAATAGTGGGCCAACATGTCTTTTATTTCCATGAGTGCTCTGTGACTAATCAAAACTCATGTTCTCATGGTCTCTCTGCAGCAGACATCCACCACTGTGCTTATTATGGAAAGGGGGATACCTAGTCAGTTCTACAACTGAATGCATTCAACTGAAATGTGTCTTCCTCATATAACCCTGAATCAGAGAGGTGTGGGGGGGCTGCCTTAATCGACATCCACGTTTTCCCGGTACATATAGTGAGCAATATGTTTGGAACATCAAATCGCAATAAAATCACAGTATCGAATCGCAATACATATCGTATCGGTACCTAAGTATCGTGAGATCCCGGGCAATTCCCAGCCCTACTTTTAACAGGGGCCCAGAGGGCTCTGGTCCAAAAAGTAGTGCACTATAAAGGGAACAGGATGCCATTTGGAATGCAACCATTCACACAGTTGCAGATAGAGACAGTTATACTTGATCTCATCTCATGTAACATTAAACAAATAAGTCTGCTTGAAAACATCCATCTGATCTGGGTAGTGAACTGCACACCACGTTCCATGTACTGTGTATGGTCACGTTCCAGACCCACGACATTGCTGTCGAGCTGATGCGGGTATCAGATTGCAATATCATATGATATGTTAAACCAGGCACTGTGAGATGTGACAGACGACTGCAAAGTGGTCGGCCAGAAACGTGACCACTGTGTCGGTGTATGTAAGCCAACTGTTACCTTGTAGCCTGTGATGGTGCTAACATGACGCCGGGGCATCTTCCACCGCACACTGAAGGCTGTGCAGTTCACCATCTCCAACTGGATGTCCAAAGGAGGGCTGAGGCGCTCTGTATGGGACAGGAAATGATGTCATCACAATGGGTCAAAGTGAAAAGGCAGTGGGACTCATTAGGCCAAAATACCAGCAACAGTTTGTGAAAACCTTGTGAAGACTTACAGAAAACGTTTGACCTCTGTCAATTGCCAACAAAGGGTATATAACAAAGTATTGAGATCAACTTTTGTTATTGACCAAATACTTATTTTCCACCATCATTTGCAAATAAATTCATTAAAAATCCTACAATGTGATTTTCTGGATTTTTTTTCTTCTCATTTTGTCTGTCATAGTTGAAGTGTACCTATGATGAAAATTACAAGCCTCTCTCATTTTTTTAAGTGGGAGAACTTGCACAATTGATAGCTGACTAAATACTTTTTTGCCCCCCACTGTAATAGTGATCTACAACCAATATGTAACTATAAATACAGTACAAATACTGTCCTTCTGTGAATGAGTTCAAGCACACATTCTGTTATAAAAAATGATGTATTTGACTGCCGCAACAGATACACTGCTAATATTTGACATGACAATGCATCTGCAGACTACCAGAATTTTCAGAAGACCTAATGAATCTCTTCATATAATGCCCTTCTGAGTAAACACCCATAGAATAAAGCTCTGATGCAAGTCTGGGGTGTGGAAGTGACCACAATAATGGTGTATTCCACACACCAGACTTCCGAGGTGATTTCATTTATATTTCAGACAGCACCTTTAATAAGGCTTATTGACACAAAAGATGCATTTGCTCTGCCATGGCTAGTAATCACAATCAGCCCCATTCTTCATGGTAAATTCCTTGTGATGCTGATGGTCTCATTGGTCTTTGCCTAATTATTTTCACTGATGTGAAAGTGTGGAGAGTTAACACTTGTGTCATCAGTATGGCTCCTAAAGAGGACACATAACTGGGTACCCTTTCTGTCTGAATGGGATCTCTGAGCGCTGAAATGGAATCCTATTCCCTATATAGTGCACTACTTTTGACCATTACCCATGGGTAGTGCACTATGTAGGTAATAGGGTGCCATTTTGGGATACAGACAGACCCAGGCAGCCAGAATAAAACACTACATAGTAGATACATGTACCAAAACTTCCACTATGACTCACTCGCTGGAACCTAATGTCAGCACTGCACTTAGAACAGACCTTTCCAGAGCAGTGAGAAGAGAGGAGGGGAGGGGAGAGGAGAAGAGGGCCAAGCAAGGACAGATTTCCACTGGGGTAAATGTCTGATAGGGAGCAGACCTCCATGGCCAAATGGAAAGGACATGTAGGGAGCCTGCACTGCTCTCTGAGCAGATAATGCAGTATGTGAAGTTGACTTGTTCCTGTCCCCAGGTGCACTTGGGTAGGTCATGTAGAACTGATTCTTAGAATCAAATTTAATAGAATTGAAATTATAGAATAGAATAGAATGCTCACGGATCTCCATGCAGACAGTACATGATGTGATAATGTGGGGGTCTGCAGTAAGATGTAGTGGTTTAAGATAGTTTTTAGGATGTTACAAAGCATTTCCCGGTACGTTACACCAAGACGGTGCAGCGTCTAGGATTTTTTAAAAGACAGTTATGTCACACAAGAGTTTGTCAATCATCTTTTTGTTTCCCTTTCCTCAAGCTACTATGTTTTTCTGAAGAAGACTAAAAGGCAACTTTGCAAGCCTTTAAGGCAGGGTTCCCCAACTGGCCATTTGAGGCAGGGTTCCCCAACTTGCCTTTTTAAAGAGGGTTCCCCAACTGTCCTTTAAAGCACGGTTCCCCAACTGGCCTTTTTAAAGAGGGTTCCCCAACTGTCCTTTAAAGCAGGGTTCCCCAACTGGCCTTTTAAGGCAGGGTTCCCCAACTGGCCATTTGAGGCAGGGTTCCCCAACTGGCCATTTGAGGCAGGGTTCCCCAACTAGCCTTTTAAGGCAGGGTTCCCCAACTGGCCATTTGAGGCAGGGTTCCCCAACTAGCCTTTTAAGGCAGGGTTCCCAACTAGCCTTTTTAAAGAGGGTTCCCCAACTGTCCTTTTAAGGCAGGGTTCCCCAACTAGCCTTTATATCTGTTTGGGCTTCTTGCGGTCAATTTGAAGTCTACAAACTATTTGTAATTATGTTCCGGTTCGCTGACCAGCCGCTCAAATAAACATCGGGCAAAAACGGTGGCTGAGTCTAGTGGATGATCCTTTAGCTTTAAGGCTAAATTAGTCCGTCATTTTTCAGATGCCGCTGTACTCCTACACTCTTAGAAAAAAGGGTTCCAACAGGGTTCTTCGGCTGTCCCCATAGGAGAACTATTTTTGGCTCCAGGTAGAATAATTTGGGGTTCATGTAGAACAATCTGTGCGAAATGGTTCTACCTGGAACCAAAAAGGATTCTTCGAGGAGTTCTCCTATGGGGAAAGCCAAATTAATAATTTTAGGTTCTAGATAGCACCTTTTTCTTCTAAGAGTGTCGACTGTCTCAAATGGCACACTATTCCCTATGTAGCACTATGTAGCACAATGTAGGAAAAGGGGTGCATTTTGGGACGCTGCCCCAGTCTTGTGCTTTAGAGGGGATGTGATTCATGTGGACACGTCCCTGTCAACCTCCTCGTAGAATGTGATCAGAATGACTGGAAACACACCGCAGAATACAAAGACATACAGCCGTCGCAGCCCGAAAGAGATCAGGATACAAGCTGTGTGTCAGAAACAACTGCTCTGAGCACAGTCTACACTACAGGGAGATATAATAGTCTCAATCCAAAAGCCTTAGAGGTCAGGCGGACAGAGCAACACACTATCAAAGGAACTAGAGAAAGGCACAGTAGACGAGAACCCAAACATTGTAGCACTTAATATCCATGAAAGACATATTTGTTGTTGTTGTTGATGAAGGTATGCTCTGATACACTCCTGCTGACCAACATCAGGTCACCAAGCTGCAGTAAAATGAACACACTGCAACATTCTGAATGCTCCTCTATAGGGATAATGATCATTGATGGCCAGTGAGCAGGCCACAAGTTAACGGTTACTAATTGAGATAAATGTCAAATGAATAACTGACTTAAATAACACCTGTGAGGTGTTATAAAAGTAGGCGGGGTTTCTGTATAAGCACTTTGTGACAACTGCTTATGTAAAAAGGGCCTAAGGATAAATACATCGATTGATTGATTTAACAACAGAGTAAGGCACATCCAAGGATGTCGTTCTTTGACTGCAGTAAGAGTGACATTTTAACTTGGTAGTCATTATAGTAGGTCTGATGCAGTAAGTTTACATCTCATTATACAGTAGGTCTGGTGCAGTAAGTTTACATCTCATTATACAGTAGGTCTGGTGCAGTAAGTTTACATTACATTATACAGTAGGTCTGGGGCAGTAAGTTTACATTACATTATACAGTAGGTCTGGTGCAGTAAGTTTACATCTCATTATACAGTAGGTCTGGTGCAGTAAGTTTACATCTCATTATACAGTAGGTCTGGGGCAGTACGTTTACATTACATTATACAGTAGGTCTGGGGCAGTAAGTTTACATCACATTATACAGTAGGTCTGGTGCAGTAAGTTTACATCACATTATACAATAGGTCTGGTGCAGTAAGTTTACATTACATTATACAGTAGGTCTGGGGCAGTAAGTTTACATCACATTATACAGTAGGTCTGGGGCAGTAAGTTTACATTACATTATACAGTAGGTCTGGGGCAGTAAGTTTACATCACATTATACAGTAGGTCTGGTGCAGTAAGTTTACATCACATTATACAGTAGGTCTGGTGCAGTAAGTTTACATCTCATTATACAGTAGGTCTGGTGCAGTAAGTTTACATTACATTATACAGTAGGTCTGGGGCAGTAAGTTTACATTACATTATACAGTAGGTCTGGGGCAGTAAGTTTACATTACATTATACAGTAGGTCTGGGGTAGTAAGTTTACATTACATTATACAGTAGGTCTGGGGTAGTAAGTTTACATCTCATTATACAGCAGGTCTGGGGCAGTAAGTTTACATTACATTATACAGTAGGTCTGGGGCAGTAAGTTTACATTACATTATACAGTAGGTCTGGGGCAGTAAGTTTACATTACATTATACAGTAGGTCTGGGGCAGTAAGTTTACATTACATTATACAGTAGGTCTGGGGCAGTAAGTTTACATTGCATTATACAGTAGGTCTGGGGCAGTAAGTTTACATTACATTATACAGTAGGTCTGGTGCAGTAAGTTTACATTACATTATACAGTAGGTCTGGTGCAGTAAGTTTACATCACATTATACAGTAGGTCTGGGGCGGTAAGTTTACATTACATTACACAGTAGGTCTGGTGCAGTAAGTTTACATTACATTACACAGTAGGTCTGGTGCAGTAGGTTTTGCCAGAGTAATATCCGTCACTCTGCAATCATGCCACTTTGTTAATAAGTACGAGAGGGCACATTTTTATGTTTTTTTACGTTTCAAGGGCTGTGCATTTTTTATGGTGCCTGTCATACAGTGGTTAGACAAACTGTAGCTGGTAAGGGATGTGTAAAATGGAGGATGGGAGGTGTTAAAGCCTCTGTGTGTGCCCCTTTAATAACAAATGCAGCATGTGTGCTCAGCCCAGGATTCTTTGGGTATCCAAATGTCCTCATGTGGTAAATCAAGTCATACAACATATACACCAAATATACCATGTTCCTCTATTCTCTCCTCCACTACTACTCAGGATAAATTGTGTACTTCTGCAAATCCCCTTCCTTACTGACAGGAACAACACTGACATGTGTCTGGCACTTGGCAGCTAGTATGAGAATGTGCCTGTCACCTAGTATGATGACACAGACGTGTAACCGATTAGCGTTATGAGTTTATTACCATATAGTAATATGGCTAATTGTCTGACTGTATTCCAAAACATGTAACAATTCATGTACTATATGGAAATGACAATCAGAAAATTGGTCATAGTTCCTTTTGATTCTGCTGTAATTGATGTAGGCCAAATGAATATTCACAAAATGATAATATGTATGATTTTGTCTTTGATGTTTATTAAAATCAGGAGAAACATCTCTTGACCTAGGCCTACATATCAATCGAGAATATGATCAATAGTCAACTTACCCGATCTTCGAACGTTTGTCCTTTTCGCAGAAAAAGAAACGTTGATCATGCATATTGAAAAAAACAATATATAAAAAACGCTCCTCTGTTTACTGGTAAACTCCATATCTTTGTCTAAAGTTAAAAAGGTCAAATGGTCATTTTAGGCTACATGCAACAACAAAAAACTCCTTGCGCTTAATTATAAGAACTGACGAGAGACGCAACTGATCAAAGTTTCTGATGACAAAGACAACTAGTCATTCAAAGTTCCTCAGAACCTGCTCTCAAAGAACGCAAATGAAAAGGAAATTATGTTTGGAAGGCAACTGAGGTTTGACACGGGTAAGATTGCAAGCTATTAAGATCAGTTGAACGCACCACGAGTTACTGTGACATTGTCGACGCACAAATGGAGACAAGTGCCCTGCGTAAACGTAAAAAAAAACACAATCTGGAATTCCGAGTGGGTACTAATTTTACGCGCGACACTCTTCTTCTTGTCATTCGTCTTGTGATTTAGAAGTTTGCGAAATGGCAGAGGAGAGCCGAAACGTGGGGACATTTAGAGCTAAGAGGATAACAGGAGTCTAATCCACCCAGCTGGAGACTTGGCAGCTCACTACAGCCACTCAGACTAATATAGAAACACACTGACCGCGCGCGTAATAGAAAACAAATAAACAATGAATTAATGAATTCAATTCAATATTTCATATGAACTTTTAAAGAGAATTCGCCTTTTTTGCACAAATATTGTAAAAAAAAACAATTGAGCATATAAAGGTATTGTAGTCTTCCATAGGCTATGCTACTGTATGAAGTGCTGACTCTAATTTCAAAACAATGACCCGCTGACTCGCGTATAACACATTTGACCAAGTAAGAGGACTGATTGGTAAACTCAATTTTCTTGTTGGGAAATTACTTGGGTTCTCTCGCTGTGTGTTAATGCTCACTAATAGATACGTTTTCTGGGGAGATCAGACATATGGCTTAAGTAAATTTGCCAATTCCCTCCTCCCCCAAAGAAGAATCCCATGAAGAACTCATGTCTTATTTCCCGGGGAAATGTATTGTTACGTTATTGAAAACAGAGGCCATCTTGCAAAGCCGTGTAGCAAATGAATCATCTCTAATCGAAATGAAGGAACATGTGAAATGTAGAATTAGGAGGTTAATATTTGCTGTAGCGCAGCATGTTGTCTAGTATAGCGTTCACACACACACACACACACACACATAACTACCTCCGATCAATTTAATAACATAATAAATCCAATCAAAGCTCTTCATAAAATAGAAGATGTCTACTCTGTTGTGATAATCCTGCTCATCATAAAGTTCAGAGGCCTCCTTTCAAATGTCCCGTATCAAACCGTTTTAATTATTCCATAAAATAAGACCCAAATGGCATCCTATTCCCTATCTATATATTACGCTACACTACTTTTGACGAAGGCCAATAGGGCTCTGGTCACAGTAGTGCACAATATTGGTAATAGGGTGCCAGTCAGGACGTAAATCCATGTCAAACACATTCTATTATTCTAACATGGCACAGATACACCTTGTTCGGTGTGGAATCCATGTTGTGGGATTAGTCTGTTAAATCTACACTGAGAATGTCAATGACTGTTCTGGGGTCAGTCTTATCAACACTCCTCTTCAACCTCTATTATTTTCCCCTGCAGGTCACCACAACCATAACCTTCCTTGCCTGGGAAGGAAATGAGGAATCACAAGGAGAAGTCAAGAGGAAATTGTTGAATTCATTACCGAAGCACAGAAATATTCTACTATTTTTCCTCTATAAGGTTATAGGAGAGTCAAGTTGATCTCTTATTTGAAACCAAGATAAGAAAGTTGAATAGAAAGAAAAAAAAAGGAAAGAAAGTCAAATAGAATACAGTCTAGGGTTAGTCTACACTGAGTGGACAAAACATTAAGAACACCCACAGTCTAGGGTTAGTCTACACTGAGTGGACAAAACATTAAGAACACCCACAGTCTAGGGTTAGTCTACACTGAGTGGACAAAACATTAAGAACACCCACAGTCTAGGGTTAGTCTACACTGAGTGGACAAAACATTAAGAACACCTACAGTCTAGGGTTAGTCTACAATAAAAATATGAAGAACACCTGCTCTTTCCATGACATAGACTGACCAGGTGAATCCAGGTGAACCCTATGATCCCTTATTGATGTCACTTGTAAATCCACTTCAATCCGTGTAGATAAAGGGGAGGAGACAGGTTAAAGAAGGATCTTTAAGCCTTGAGACAACTGAGACATGACTTGTGGTATCTGTGCCATTCAGAGGGTGAACGGACAAGACACAATATTTAAGTGCCTTTGAACAGGGTATGGTAGTAGGTGCCAGGCAGGAGCACTGGTTTGTGTCAAGAACTGCAACGCTGCTGTTTATTTAACACTCAGCAGTTTCCCATGTGTATCAAGAATGGTCCACCCCCGAGAGGACATCCAGCCAACTTGACACAACTGTGGGAAGCATTGGAGTCAACATGGACCAGCATGCCCGTGGAACACTTTCGACACCTTTTATAGAATCCAGGTCCAGATGAATTGAGGCTGTTCCGAGGGCAAAAATGCAAGTATTCAGACCTCTTGACCTTTTTCACATTTTGTTAGGTTACAGCCTTATTCTAAAATAGATTTTTCAGAAATGTTAGCTGATTTATATTGAGAAAAAAAATTGAAATATCACATTGACAGTGGCAAGAAAAAGTATGTGAACCCTTTGGATATACCTGGATTTCTGCATAAATTGGTCATCAAATTTGATCTGAACTTCATCTAGGTCACAACAATAGACAAACACAGTCTGCTTAAACTAATAACACACAAACAATTGTACGTTTTCATGTCTTTATTGAACACAACGTGTCAACATTCACAGTGCAGGGTGGGAAAAGTATGTGAACCCTTGGATTTAATATTTAATAACAGGTTGAACCTCCTTTGGCAGCAATAACCTCAACCAAACGTTTTCTGTCGTTGCGGATCAGACCTGCACAACCTTCAGGAGGAATTCTGAACCATTCCTTTTTACAAAACTGTTTCAGTTCAGCAATATTCTTGGGATCTCTGGTGTGACCTGCTCTCTTGAGGTCATGCCACAGCATCTCAATTAGGTTGAGGTCAGGACTCTGACAGCGCCACTCCAGAAGGCGTATTTTCTTCTGTTGAAAACATTTTGTTATTGATTTACTTCTGTGTTTTGGGTCACTGTCCTGTTTCATCACCAAACTTCTGTTGAGCTTCAATTGGCGGACAGATAGCCTAACATTCTCCTGCAAAATGTCTTGATAAACATGGGAATTCCTTTTTCCACCGACGATAGCAGTCTGTCCAGGCCCTGAGGCAGCAAAGCAGCCTCAAACCATGATGCTCCCTCCACCATACTTTACAGTTGGGATGAGGTTTTGATGTTGGTGTGCTGTGCCTTTTGTTCTCCACACAGTGTTGGGTGTTCCTTCCAAACAACTCAACTGTAGTTTCATTAAACTGCTCTTGCAGTTGACTGCTCTTGCAGTCATCTTTGCAGGACGGCCACTAGGGAGAGTAGCAACAGTGCTGAACATTCTTCATTTTAGAGACTTTTGTAACCCTTTCCAGCTTTATGCAAGTCAACAAATCTCAATCTTAGGTCTTCTGAGATCTCTTTTGTTCACGGCATGGTTCACATCTGGCAATGCTTCTTGTGAATAAAAAACTCACATTTTGTGAGTGTTTTTTATAGAGCAAGGCAGCACTAACCAACATCTCCAATCTTGTCTCATTGATTGGACTCCAGGTTAGCTGACTCCTGACTCCAATTATCTTTTGGAGAAGTCATTAGCCTTTGGGTTCACCTACTTTTTCCAACCTACACTGTGAATTTTTAAATTGTGTATACAACATAGAAAAATAGAATCATTTATTAGTTTAAGCACACTATGTTTGTCTATCGTAGTGACTTAGATGAAGATCAGATCAAATTTGATGACCAATTTATGTAAAAATCCAGGTAATTCCAAGGGGTTCACATACTTTTTCTTGCCACTGAACATAAGTATTCAGACCCTTTACTCAGTACTTTGTTGAAGCACCTTTGGCAGTGATTACAGCATAGTCTTCTTGTATTTGGGGAGTTTCTCCCATTCTTCTCTGCGGATCCTCTCAAGCTCTGTCAGGTTAGATGGGGAACATTGCTGCACAGGTATTTTCAGGTCTCTCCAGAGATGTTCGATCCGGTTCTAGTCTGGGCTCTGGCTGGTCCACTCAAGGACAGTCAGAGACTTGTCCCGAAGCCACTCCTGCGTTGTCTTGGCTGTGTGCTTAGGGTCATTGTCCTGTTGGAAGGTGAAACTTTGCCCCAGTCTGAGGTCCTGAGTGCTCTGGAGCAGGTTCTCATTAAGGATCTCTCTGTACTTTGCTCTGTTCATCTTTGCCTCGATCCTGACTAGTCTCCCAGTCCCTGCCGCTGAAAATCATCCCCACAGCATGATGCTGCCACCAACAGGGATGGTGCCAGGTTTCCTCCAGACGTGACGCTTGGCATTCAGGCCAAAGAGTTCAATATTAGTTTCATCAGACCAGAGAATCTTGTTTCTCATGATCTGAGAGTCTTTAGGTGCCTTTTGGAAAACTCCAAGCGGGCTATCATGTGCTTTTTACTGAGGAGTGGCTTCCGTCTAGCCACTACCATAAAGGCCTGATTGGTGGCGTGATGCAGAGATGGTTGTCCTTCTGGAAGGTTCTCCCATCTCCACAGAAGAACCCATCGGGTTGCTTAGTTTGCTCTAGGAAGAGTCTTGGTGGTTCCAAACTTCTTCCATTTAATAATGAAGAAGGCCACTGTGTTCTTGGGGACCTTCAATGCTGCAGAAATGTTTTGGTACCCTTCCCCAGATCTGTGCCTTGACATAATCCTGTCTCGGAGCTCTACAGACAATTCCTTTGACCTCATGGCCTGTTTTTGGCCCAGCGTCGTCCGGGTTTGGCCGGAGAAGGCCGTCATTGTAAATAATAAATTGTTTTTAAAACACTTGCCTAGTTAAATAAAGGTTAAATAAAACATTTGTTTTAATTATGTATTGATAATTACACCATACTTAAATTATATATTTTTGGAATACCTATTATTCTTGTATTGGATTGACTATTCACAAGATACATTCGTCGAACTATTGTTCACAACCATACTGAATACACCATCCTCATAGAGAAAGCCTCTATGGCCTCTACTTCTCCAGTCACATTCCTACAGCAGACATCAAATCAGACACAATTCATTATTTTGCACACCAATGTCTTTGTTCATTATCACATCTTTATAGGATCCTGTGGTGCCCTTGGCTACTAATGTGGCCTCCTTGTATTCAATTTAGAACTCTCCCGAGCAAAATGCTAAAGAGCAAGCATATGTCCCAAATGACACCCTATTCCCTACGTAGTGCATTACTTTTTACCAGAGCCTTATGGGCCATGATCAAAAGTAGTGCACTAAATAGGGGGAAAGGGTTCCATTTGGAATGCAATGATCTCTAACGCCTTGCATACACATCATATCTCCCTGCAAATTAAGACGTCAAATTCAGGAACCAGCACCAAACAAACTAGCTTGATGATTTGTGCAATTGTTATAAGCTCTGAGGAGAAAAGATAACATTGTTGTTAGTCATTCAAGTTCCATACCCATAAACCACCCAGTCATCAATCAGTGTTATGGCTTTTTCTCATCTGTCTTCACACAGCAGTATGGTTTCTCTGTCTCTAAAGGGTGGTAGACGGTGCTCTGGGTTTGGCAGAGTGAGAGTTCACAGTAGTATGGTTTCTCTGTCTCTAAAGGATGGTAGACGGTGCTCTGGGTTTGGCAGAGTGAGAGTTCACAGTAGTATGGTTTCTCTGTCTCTAAAGGCTGGCAGACGGTGCTCTGGGTTTGGCAGAGTGAGAGTTCACAGTAGTATGGTTTCTCTGTCTCTAAAGGATGGTAGACGGTGCTCTGGGTTTGGCAGAGTGAGAGTTCACAGCAGTATGGTTTCTCTGTCTCTAAAGGCTGGCAGACGGTGCTCTGGGTTTGGCAGAGTGAGAGTTCACAGTAGTATGGTTTCTCTGTCTCTAAAGGCTGGCAGACGGTGCTCTGGGTTTGGCAGAGTGAGAGTTCACAGTAGTATGGTTTCTCTGTCTCTAAAGGATGGTAGACGGTGCTCTCGGTTTGGCAGAGTGAGAGTTCACAGCAGTATGGTTTCTCTGTCTCTAAAGGCTGGCAGACGGTGCTCTGGGTTTGGCAGAGTGAGAGTTCACAGTAGTATGGTTTCTCTGTCTCTAAAGGGTGGTAGACGGTGCTCTGGGTTTGGCAGAGTGAGAGTTCAAAGTAGTATGGTTTCTCTGTCTCTAAAGGCTGGCAGACGGTGCTCTGGGTTTGGCAGAGTGAGAGTTCACAGTAGTATGGTTTCTCTGTCTCTAAAGGATGGTAGACGGTGCTCTCGGTTTGGCAGAGTGAGAGTTCACAGTAGTATGGTTTCTCTGTCTCTAAAGGATGGTAGACGGTGCTCTGGGTTTGGCAGAGTGAGAGTTCACAGTAGTATGGTTTCTCTGTCTCTAAAGGCTGGCAGACGGTGCTCTGGGTTTGGCAGAGTGAGAGTTCACAGTAGTATGGTTTCTCTGTCTCTAAAGGATGGTAGACGGTGCTCTGGGTTTGGCAGAGTGAGAGTTCACAGCAGTATGGTTTCTCTGTCTCTAAAGGCTGGCAGACGGTGCTCTGGGTTTGGCAGAGTGAGAGTTCACGGTAGTATGGTTTCTCTGTCTCTAAAGGCTGGCAGACGGTGCTCTGGGTTTGGCAGAGTGAGAGTTCACAGTAGTATGGTTTCTCTGTCTCTAAAGGATGGTAGACGGTGCTCTCGGTTTGGCAGAGTGAGAGTTCACAGCAGTATGGTTTCTCTGTCTCTAAAGGCTGGCAGACGGTGCTCTGGGTTTGGCAGAGTGAGAGTTCACAGTAGTATGGTTTCTCTGTCTCTAAAGGGTGGTAGACGGTGCTCTGGGTTTGGCAGAGTGAGAGTTCACAGTAGTATGGTTTCTCTGTCTCTAAAGGCTGGCAGACGGTGCTCTGGGTTTGGCAGAGTGAGAGTTCACAGTAGTATGGTTTCTCTGTCTCTAAAGGATGGTAGACGGTGCTCTGGGTTTGGCAGAGTGAGAGTTCACAGTAGTATGGTTTCTCTGTCTCTAAAGGATGGTAGACGGTGCTCTGGGTTTGGCAGAGTGAGAGTTCACAGCAGTATGGTTTCTCTGTCTCTAAAGGCTGGCAGACGGTGCTCTGGGTTTGGCAGAGTGAGAGTTCACAGTAGTATGGTTTCTCTGTCTCTAAAGGATGGTAGACGGTGCTCTGGGTTTGGCAGAGTGAGAGTTCACAGCAGTATGGTTTCTCTGTCTCTAAAGGCTGGCAGACGGTGCTCTGGGTTTGGCAGAGTGAGAGTTCACAGTAGTATGGTTTCTCTGTCTCTAAAGGCTGGCAGACGGTGCTCTGGGTTTGGCAGAGTGAGAGTTCACAGTAGTATGGTTTCTCTGTCTCTAAAGGATGGTAGACGGTGCTCTCGGTTTGGCAGAGTGAGAGTTCACAGCAGTATGGTTTCTCTGTCTCTAAAGGCTGGCAGACGGTGCTCTGGGTTTGGCAGAGTGAGAGTTCACAGTAGTATGGTTTCTCTGTCTCTAAAGGGTGGTAGACGGTGCTCTGGGTTTGGCAGAGTGAGAGTTCAAAGTAGTATGGTTTCTCTGTCTCTAAAGGCTGGCAGACGGTGCTCTGGGTTTGGCAGAGTGAGAGTTCACAGTAGTATGGTTTCTCTGTCTCTAAAGGATGGTAGACGGTGCTCTCGGTTTGGCAGAGTGAGAGTTCACAGTAGTATGGTTTCTCTGTCTCTAAAGGATGGTAGACGGTGCTCTGGGTTTGGCAGAGTGAGAGTTCACAGTAGTATGGTTTCTCTGTCTCTAAAGGCTGGCAGACGGTGCTCTGGGTTTGGCAGAGTGAGAGTTCACAGTAGTATGGTTTCTCTGTCTCTAAAGGATGGTAGACGGTGCTCTGGGTTTGGCAGAGTGAGAGTTCACAGCAGTATGGTTTCTCTGTCTCTAAAGGCTGGCAGACGGTGCTCTGGGTTTGGCAGAGTGAGAGTTCACGGTAGTATGGTTTCTCTGTCTCTAAAGGCTGGCAGACGGTGCTCTGGGTTTGGCAGAGTGAGAGTTCACAGTAGTATGGTTTCTCTGTCTCTAAAGGATGGTAGACGGTGCTCTCGGTTTGGCAGAGTGAGAGTTCACAGCAGTATGGTTTCTCTGTCTCTAAAGGCTGGCAGACGGTGCTCTGGGTTTGGCAGAGTGAGAGTTCACAGTAGTATGGTTTCTCTGTCTCTAAAGGGTGGTAGACGGTGCTCTGGGTTTGGCAGAGTGAGAGTTCACAGCAGTATGGTTTCTCTGGTTCTAGGGGGTGATAGATGGTTGCCTGGCTACCCAAACTCCTTGCTACGGCCAAACGCTACGCCACAGACGCTAGTTTCTTCTCCGCAATGACAATGAATCTAGATATGAGTACGTCCCTAATGATTTCTAGAATGGAAATCCATTCTAGACCATCTGATTGGTCCCAGAAACGGATGAGTTGGGGCAGAGCCAGGACACACGTGGGTAAATCGCTGTTTAAAAAATTCGGCATTGGCATTGATACTCTGATTGGTTAGAGATGATCCAATCGCTGATGACTTTGTTTTGTACAACACCCCTCATTTTGACATCACCACAAACAACTTCAATGATGGCAGTCTCAAGTTGAAGCTTGTAGAGAACGATAGAGCAGAAGAAGAATTCAGTTTGAGTCGTCAGATAGATGGTGGGGTGGCGTCACAACAGTATGGTAGATATAGAAGCCTCTGTCCTGGTTATGCTGGCCAGCAGGGCTGGACTGTTGTGAAAAATAGGCCCAGGCATTTCTAATTTCCTTTTTACCTTAAGGCCCCCACAACCGGACCTGTTTTTTCCTCGAGGCCCCCACTATTAGCCAGATAATGTTAATTCTACACAGGTAAAGGCAGGTAGTGGTTAAGCGCGTTCGGTCAGTAACCGAAAGGTTGCTGGTTCAAATCAATGAGCCGACTAAGTAAAAAATATGCTGATGTGCCCTTGAGCAAGGCACTTCCCCCTAATTGTGCCTGTAAGTCGCTCTGGATAAGAGTGTCTGCTAAATTATTAATATTATAATGTAAAATGTAAAACCTCCCAGAGTCCATTTCTTCTGGCCAGGCCTAACCCTGCTGGAAACAGGACATCTGCTCTGATGAGATACAGCCAAGGAACCCAATGCACAGGTTCTAGACTACACAACCTGGAGGAGAAACCACGAAATCTGGCAATATTTAACATGTCTTATTGAGAAAGTTTATATAAACTAAAAGAAGAGGACACCTAAAAACGTCTGACCACCATCTTTCTGTGTCATCCTCAATGATTTTATGTCTGCACCTTGTCTGTGATATGTGTTTATAAAATGATCAAATAAACATTTGACACAACAACAAAAAACATGGTTAGCAGTGCTGCACTGTCATGGAGTTATAATTTGATTAAGGTCATTGCTGGGAATACGGCGTTTTCGCCCCCGTCCCGCCCCTCTAGAAATATATTTCTCAAAACTATAGATCCAAGTGATCAAGTTTATGCGCATGTGTTATTTTACGCACCATTTCTTTCTATGTAGTTAACCGCTCACACCTCCTTTCACATCTCTCTCTTTACTCACCCTCTTCTGAACCACTAGCCTATGTCTCTGAATCATATTTCTGAACAGCTGAAATAAAAACCCTGCAGCGATATGAACGAACATTCAAGCATTTTGAAGGCTACAACCTTCTCCGTCTGCTGTAACGGATATTGCGGTTAAACAAGCAGGGCGCGGTCTCTACACATTGCATTGGAGCAAAAACAATCTTCGTTTTGTGTGATGATGTAGGTATCTTTGTCATCTTTGTAGTTGCTGCCATATCGTAGCCACTAGTCAGAGTTCCTGAAAATAACATGACAACAGTGACCGCCTGTCTGCCTCCTGCTTAGCCAATGTTTGCCGTGATGATGAAAATAATAAGACTACATCGCTAGTTAGACTGCGTGTCTGTGGGCGCGTTTAAGTGGTAAGGCGAAAGCAACTGACTAGACTAAAGTCAAGGAGTGTAGTCGTGGAAGGTGCATCTGCGACAGCCGAAAGTTGGACACTAATGTGGTTTCCCAAGGCAAGGCTCAGATCAACATGGCAGCGTTTTTTTCTTAAAGTTTTTCTTTATAATATTGAATAAACATGCCTCCATACACTCACAAAAATGTAAATCATACACTACAAGACCAACAGCATGTGGACACCTGCTTGTCAAACATCTCATTCCAAAATCATGGACATTAATATGGAGTTGGTCCCCCTTTGCTGCTATAACAGCCTCCACTCTTCTGGGAAGGCTTTCCACTAGAAGTTGGAACATTGCTGCAGGGACTTGCTTCCATTCAGCCACAAGAGCATTAGTGAGGTCGGGCACTGATGTTGGGGAATTAGGCCAGGCGATGGGGTTGTGGTCAGGGCCCTATGCAGGCCAGCCAAGTTCTTCCACATCGATCTCGACAAACAATTTCTGTATGAACCTCGCTTTGTGCACAGGGGCATTGTCATGCTGAAACAGGAAAGGGCCTTCCCCAAACTATTGCCACGATGTTGGAAGCACAGAATCGTCTAGAATGTCATTGTATGCTGTAGCGTTAAGATTTCCCTTCACTGGAACTAAAGGGGCCTAGCCTGAACCATGAAAACCTGACATTGCTTCCAGAGGCAGGTTGGAACTCAGTAGTGAGTGTTGCAACCTAGGACAGACCATTTTTATGAGCTAATGTAACGGATGTGAAACAGCTAGCTAGTTAGCGGTGGTGCGCGCTAAATAGCGTTTCAATCGGTGACGTCACTTGCTCTGAGACCTTGAAGTAGTGGTTCCCCTTGCTCTGCAAGGGCCGTGGCTTTTGTGGAGCGATGGGTAACGATGCGTCGTGGGTGACTGTTGTTGATGTGTGCAGAGGGTCCCTGGTTCGCGCCCGGGTATGGGCGAGGGGACGGTCTAAAGTTATACTGTTACACTAAGTGCTTCAGCACTCGGCAGCTCCCTTCTGTGAGCTTGTGTGGCATACCACCACGCAGCTGATCCATTGCTGCTCCTAGAAGTTTCCACTTCACAATAACAGCACTTACAGTTGACCGGGGCACCTCTAGCAGGACAGAAATTTGTCAAACTGACTTTTTGGAAAGGTGGCATCCTATGACGATGTCACGTTGAAAGTCAATGAGCTCTTCAGTAAGGACATTCTACTGCCAAGGTTTGTCTATGGAGATTTCATGTCTGTGTGCTCGTTTTTATACACCTGTCAGCAACG
This sequence comes from Oncorhynchus kisutch, assembly GCF_002021735.2. Classification (NCBI taxonomy): domain Eukaryota; kingdom Metazoa; phylum Chordata; class Actinopteri; order Salmoniformes; family Salmonidae; genus Oncorhynchus; species Oncorhynchus kisutch. The sequence continues at coordinate 9,257,130 of NC_034176.2, read as the reverse complement.
GGTGTTACTGAAATAGCCAAATCCACTCAGTTGAAAGGGTGTCCACATACTTTTGTGCCTTCAGTAAGTATTCAGATCCCTTGACTTTTCCCACATTTTGTTACATTACAGCCTTATTCTAAAATATATTAAACAGTTTTCTTCCCCTCATCATTTTATACACAATACCCCATAATGACAAAGCAAAAACACGTTTTTAGCCATTTTTGCTCATTTATAATTTTTTTTTATTAAAGAACATAAATATATCACATTTACATAAGTATTCAGATGTTTTCCTCAGTACTTTGTTGATGCACCTTTAGCACTGATTAGAGCATCGAGTCTTCTTGGGTATGACACGACAAGCTTGGCACACCTGTATTTGTGGAATTTCTCCCATTCTTCTATGCCGATCCTCTCAAGATCTGTCAGGTTGGATGTGGAGTGTTGCTGCACAGCTATTTTCAGGTCTCTCCATGTTCGGGTTCAAGTCTGGGCTCTGGCTGGGCCACTTAAGGACATTCAGAGATTTGTCCCGAAGCCACTCCTGTGTTGTCTTGGCTGTGTGTTTAGGGTCATTGTCCTGTTGGAAGGTGAACCTTCACGCCTGTCTGAGGTCCTGAGTGCTCTGGAGCAGGTTTTCATCAACAATCTCTCTGTACTTTACTCCATTCATCTTTCCCTCAATCCTGACTAGTCTCCCAGTCCCTGTTGCTGAAAAACATCCACACAGCATGATGCTGCTACCATCATGCTTCACCATAGGGATGGTGACTGGTTTCTTCCAGACGTGACGTTTGGCATTTAGGCCAAAGAGTTCAATCTTGGTTTCATCAGACCAGAGAATCTTGTTTCTCATGGTCTGAGAGATTTCAGGTGCCTTTTGGCAATCTCCTAGAGTGATGTCATGTGCCTTTTACTGAGGAATGGCTTCCATCTGGCCACTCTACCATAAAGGCCTGATTGGTGGAGTGCTGCAGAGATGGTTGTCCTTCTGGTAGGTTCTCCCATCTCCACAGAGGAACTCTAGAGCTCTGTCTGAGTGACCATCGGGTCATTGGTCACCTCCCTGACCAAGGCCCCTCTCCCCCAATTGCTCAGTTTTGCCGGACGGCCAGCTCTAGGAAGTGTCTTGGTGGTTCCAAACTTCTTCCATTTAATAATGATGGAGACCACTGTGTTCTTGGGGATCTTTAATGCTGCAGAAATGTTTTGGTACCCTTCTCCAGATCTGTGCCTCGACACAATCTTGTCTCTGAGCTCTACGGACAATTCCTTCGACCTCATGGCTTGGTTTGCTCTATCCCGGAAGCTTATAACAAATCCCGCTATGCCCTCCGACAAACCATCAAACAGGCAAAGCATCAATGCAGGACTAAGATCGAATCATACTACACCGCTCTGATGCTCATCGGATGTGTCAGGGCTTGCAAACCATTACAGACTAGAGAGGGAAGCAAAGAGCTGCCCAGTGACACGAGCCTACAGTACTAGACGAGCTAAACTACTTCTATGCTCTCTTCGAGGCAAATGGCACTGAAACATGCATGAGAGCACCAGCTGTCCCGGAAGACTGTGTGATCACTAGGGAAGAGTATCGTTAAGATTTTAACGGTATTGCTACTCTTACCGATACTGCTTATCAATCTGTACTTTAACGGTATTCCTATCGGTTCTTTTTGTTATTTTTTACGAGAAAAAATAAATAAAAAATTAAGAACAGAATTAACGTTGCTTTATTTTCTGAAATGTTAAATAAAATAAACAATTATTTACAGCAAAAGAAACAGCAATGTTTTGAACAAATCACCATTATAGACTGTAGTTTGTGATGATGGAAATGTAAAACAAATGAAATAAACTATATTTTCCTGCAAAATAAAAGACAGTCGTACAGAGCAACACGGGTGGGTCATGCATGTAGGCTGCAGAAGATAAGACAGTCGTATAGAGCAACACGGGTGGGTCATGCAGGTAGGCTGCAGAAGATAAGACAGTCGTATAGAGCAACACGGGTGGGTCATGCATGTAGGCTGCAGAAGATAAGACAGTCGTATAGAGCAACACGGGTGGGTCATGCATGTAGGCTGCAGAAGATAAGACAGTCGTATAGAGCAACACGGGTGGGTCATGCATGTAGGCTGCAGAATATAAGACAGTCGTATAGAGCAACACGGGTGGGTCATGCATGTAGGCTGCAGAAGATAAGACAGTCGTATAGAGCAACACGGGTGGGGCATGCAGGTAGGCTGCAGAAGACAAGACAGTCGTATAGAGCAACACGGGTGGGTCATGCATGTAGGCTGCAGAAGATAAGACAGTCGTATAGAGCAACACGGGTGGGTCATGCATGTAGGCTGCAGAAGATAAGACAGTCGTATAGAGCAACACGGGTGGGTCATGCATGTAAGCTGCAGAAGATAAGACAGTCATATAGAGCAACACGGGTGGGACATGCATGTAGGCTGCAGAAGACAAGACAGTCGTATAGAGCAACACGGGTGGGGCATGCAGGTAGGCTGCAGAAGATAAGACAGTCGTATAGAGCCACACGGGTGGGTCATGCATGTAGGCTGCAGAAGATAAGACAGTCGTATAGAGCAACACGGGTGGGTCATGCATGTAGGCTGCAGAAGATAAGACAGTCGTATAGTGCAACACGGGTGGGTCATGCATGTAGGCTGCAGAAGATACGACAGTCGTATAGTGCAACACGGGTGGGTCATGCATGTAGGCTGCAGAAGATAAGACAGTCGTATAGAGCAACACGGGTGGGTCATGCATGTAGGCTGCAGAAGATAAGACAGTCGTATTGAGCAACACGGGTGGGGCATGCAGGTAGGCTGCAAAGGACTAGCAGTTCTTAGCAGTTCTTCTGGAGAAAGATCAACATATTTGCCTTCTCTGGCAGAAGTCGGGACCTCTCCTGGTTTATTGTGTTCCCTGCAGTTGAAAATACCCTCCTGCAAGGTGTGGAGGCTTGAACACAGAGGTAGCTTGTTGCAATGTTTGTGAGGAGGGGCAGAGTAGCTCTCTCCTCCCACCACCACTAAATCACCGGCTCTTCAGCCATGGGGATGGGAGGCAGGCCTTTGTAGAGCTCCACCTCAGAGAGGTTCTCCCATAACTTCTCTTTGATGGTTGCCACAAACGTTGTATCTTCATGCTTCACAGTGAAGTGCTCTTCCAGTTTGTGGAGGATGGGTTTGATCTGTCCACAGGTCGCATTATTTTCACATGACACACACAGTGTGGATGTATAGAGGATTCTCATGAGCTGGACAAACTCCTCAGCCTTATGGAAGTCTTCATCCTTCAGACGGTCCAGGTTGTCCTTGGTCATTGCTTTTCGCAATCATGGGTCCAAGGCTGCTGCCTGGATCGCTGGATACTGCTCCATGAATCTCTCTATCATTAGATAGATTTCCATCAGGTCTTGACATCAAGGATGAGTGAGTGAAACAACAAAAAACAACATACATTTAATTACAGCACACTTGAATATTTAATTAAATTGTTAAATGTGGGAATTTCAAAATAATACTTCAATAGATTGAACTGGATTCTTACCAAGGAGCTGCTGCTTTTCCTTCAAAACTGTTTTGGACCCCGAGCATCTCTGATTGGGGCTGGATATCGAGGATGTCTTAAACCACACGACCTGCTCTGATTGGGGCTGGATATCGAGGATCTCTTAAACCACACGACCAGCTCTGATTGGGGTTGGATATCGAGGATCTCTTAAACCACACGACCACTGCTCTGTTTCGGACTGCCCATTTATCAATTTATCATTTGGTAGATTTTCTGCGCTGCCAGATTCGATGTGTGTGCAAAGCATCCTATTTTTAGCATGTGTAGCCTCTTGATGGCAACATCCATATTGCCAGCATTATCAACAGTCACAGCTCTAATCTTGCTCGGCTCCGTCTCAAACTCTTCCAGCATGTCTGAGTTCTCCTCTGCCACAACTTCGCCAGTTTGCGATTTGTACACTGCCCTGGTGTGAAGGATCTTCTATTTTACACTGCCCTGGCTTGTGTAGTGCAGTGTAACAGTGAGATAGTGGTCCTGACAGAGCGCTGGTCCACCCGCCTGATGCGATGGCTATCTTTGGCACGTCCTTCAGCTCAGTGATGACATTGGCCTTTTCTAGGTAGGAATTAAATGTAAATTAAAAGTGTCACTGAGGTAACTCCTGGACGGAGGGGTATATTTGGGGTTGAGTGCCTTTGTCACGCTGGTATAAATGCCACGGAAGGAGTGTTGTGTGGCATTGAAGCTCGTCTGGCTGTTAGTTAACACAGTGTCTAAAGAAGGGCCAGAGCTATACAGAATGGTGTCGTCTGCATAGAGGTGGATCAGAGAATCACCAGCAGCAAGAGCGACATCATTGATGTATACAGAGAAGAGAGTCGGCCCGAGAATTGAACCCTGTGACACCCCCATAGAGACTGCCAGAGGTCAGGACAACAGGCCCTCTGACTTGACACACTGAACTCTATCCGAGAAATAGTTGTTGAACCAGGTGAGGCAATCATTTGAGAAACCAAGGCTGTTGCGTCTGCCGATAAGAATGTGGCGATTGACAGAGTCTAGCCATTGCTTTCCTAACTGCCTGTGTATATTGGTTCCTTTCTTCCCTGAAAAGTTGCATATCGCGGGGGCTATTTGATGCTAATGCAGAACGCCACAGGATGTTTTTGTGCTGGTGAAGGGCAGTCAGGTCTGGAGAGAACCAAGGGTTATATCTGATCCTGGTTCTACATTTTTTTGAAAGGGGCATGCTCATTTAAGGCACTTTTAAAGAATGATCAGGCATCCTCTACAGACGAGATGAGGTCAATATCCTTCCAGGATGGCCAGGTAGATTGGAAAGGCCTGAAGTGTTTTAGGGAGTGTTTGACAGTGATGAGGGGTGGTCGTTTGACCGTAGACCCATTACGGATGCAGGCAATGAGGCAGTGATCGCTGAGATCTTGGTTGAAAACAGCAGAGGTGTATTTGGAGGGCAAGTTGGTTAGGATGATATTTATGAGAGTGCCCATGTTTACAGATTTGGGGTTGTACCTGGTGGGTTCATTGATAATTTGTGTGAGATTGAGGGCATCAAGCTTAGATTGTAGGATGGCCGGGGTGTTAAGCATGTCCCAGTTTAGGTCACCTAGCAGCACGAGCTCTGAAGATAGATGGTGGGCAATCAATTCGCATATGGTGTCCAGGGCACAGCTCGGGGAAGAGGGTGGTCTTTCGCAAGTGACAATGGTGAGAGACTTGTTTCTAGAAAGATCCATTTTTAAAAGTAGAGGCTCGAATTGTTTGGGTACAGACCTGAATAGTAAGACAGAACTCTGCAGGCTATGTCTGCAGTAGATTGCAACACCGCCCCTTTTGGCAGTTCTATCTTGTCGGAAGATGTTATAGTTAGGGATGGAAATTTCAGGGTTTTTGGTGGCCTTCCTAAACCAGGATTCAGACACGGCTAGGACATCCGGGTTTGCAGAGTGTGCTAACGCAGTGAATAAAACAAACTTAACATGCATGCAACCAAGGCTTTTACGGTCACAGAAGTCAACAAATGAGAGCACCTGGGGAGTGGGAGTGGAGCAAGGCACTGCACAGCCTGAATTAACCTATACATCACCAAAGGAACAGAGGAGTAGGATAGGGGTATGACTAAAGGCTAACAGATCTGGCCATCTAGTATGTTCGGAACAGAGAGTAAAAGGAGCAGGTTTCTGGGCGCGATAGAATAGAATCAAGGCAATGTACAGACAAAGGTATGGTAGGATGTGAGTACATTGGAGGTGAACCTAGGCATTGAGTAATGATGAGAGAGATATTGTCTCTAGAGATGTTTAAACCAGGTGATGTCACCGCATATGTGGGAGGTGGAACAACTTGGTTGGTTAAGGCATATTGAGCAGGGCTAAAAGCTCTACAGTGAAATAAGACAATCAATGGTCTGGTGTCATCGCTAACCAGGACAGTAATGGACAAGGCATATTGATATTAGGGAGAGACATGCGTAGCCGAGTGATCATAGGGGTCCAGTGAGTGGTTGGGCTGGCTGGAGACATGGCGATTCAGACAGCTAGCAGGCCGGGGCTAGCAAGCTAGCAGAAGGGCCTTAGAAGGACGTCGCGACGGAGCAAAGTCTGTTTTAGCTTCCGCCTACGTGATGTTGGTTCCTGTTTCAGTCATGTCTTTGGTCACGTTCGCATGGGTCAAACAAAAACACCTTAATGATTGGTTGACGATAGAGCCTCCCACAATGCAGGCGATGGCTGAAGGCTGAAGAGCAACTTCAGAAACTTGCAGTAGACTGCAGTCAACCTTTGAACTTTGATCACATGATTTCCGTTAAATTCATGCAAATCGGACAATTTTTATCCCCATAATTCAACACGTTTTAAAAGGCCTTGCAAAAGTAATATGCTCGGACGTGCCCTGTGTCTTGCCTATGTTTGATATGTTGCCTCCCCACTTGAGTTTTGCATTGGGGCAAAAAACTATTTGTGAGTTTGTGCAAAGATGTTGATCATGTCTATTATGTACAACATGTAAATACAACCACCGACTTTTTCCTAATTTGTGTTGCTCAACTCAGCACGTCAAGGCCACTACATCTCCAGTTGAGCAATTCAGCGCGTCAAGGCCACTACGTCTCCAGTTGAGCAACACAAATTAGGGAAAAAGTCGGTCATTGTACTCAATAAAAGTTTTTATTAAAAGTATGAATTTCAGCACCTCCATGAAGAACTGTAGTTGTACAGGACAAACATAGGTACAGGTAAGCATTTTCAGAATTTACCATTATTTTAAAAAAATATGTTTTTTGTATTTTACCCCCTTTTTCTCACCAATTTTGATCTTGTCTCAAGGTCGAGTCATGCGTCCTCCGAAACATGACCCGCCAAACTGCACTTCTTAATACCCGCCCGCTTAACCCGGAAGCCAGCTGCACCAATGTGTCGGAGGAAACACATTCAACTGATGACCGAGGTCAGCCTGCAGGCGCCCAGCCTGCCACAAGGAGTCACTAGAGCGACATGAGCTAAGTAAAATCTCCCTGGCCAAACCCTCCCCTAACCTGGACGACGCTGGGCCAATTGTGCGCCACCCTATGGGACTGCAGATCACGGCCAGGTTGTGATACAGCCCCGGGATCGAACCCGGGTCTGCAGTCACGCAGAATTTACATTTTTACAAGAATTGACTGATGATGGCTCAATGTTGTTGCTAGCAAATCGCATGACCAGTTAAGCCTAACTCCCTTCCTAAAAAAAAAGAACATGAAATCGTGCTTCTGCTTAATAGCCTACTGAGGCATGGAACGCAATATCCGAGTCGACCATGTCCTTTGTATACAACATGAAGTTGGTAGGCTACACCAGACCAAGGTGTTCATTGCCGATCAAGAAAGGGGAAGCGGCAGGGGACCGAGCACTGAGCAGCAGCTAAATAGGCAGAAGAGTGGGTATAGAAACCAGAACTGCCACCACTCTGTTTTATTAAACACAACAAACACATTATGAATATTAGGATTGTTGTTATGATTATTTCCCGAGGAATGACCTTAACTGACCCTGAGGATTAGTAGTAGTAGATTAATCCTCCATCGTGCAAGTAAGGGTGTAATAATTGGTTGACCTGCATTTACAGAGGTTGACCCACTAGTGATGTCATGATGTAATCAAAGAATGAAATCGTGAAGAAAATTTTTTCTCAAATCCTGCACGTGTATTATAGAACTCTATCAAAACAGAAAAACAAGTATGTTAGTAAGAGTCTGCTTCGGGAACAAGTGCAATGTGTATGGAGATGGAGAGATCCCAGCTAACCAGTTTTGGTTCCCAGAACATTGTGGAAAAACGAAGGAGAACCTTTAGGCAACGTTACAGGAACGTTCTGTACTCGCTGGGATAGACCTTTACTCTGTCTGAATGGGACAGCTTGTAGTTCACAGGATCATCATACAGACAGGCTGATAGAATCCTACTTCTTTCCCTGTGGATTACTTCCTAATATATCACTGTCAATAAATCTCACAAGGGAGATTATACAGTACATTGGAAAGATTAGAAGGTGCCCTAGTGTCAAGGTGACCATGTGCTTGTGTATTGGTTAAATTAACTCCTCAGCTTGAAATACCACCACCCGTGCTATCAAATTGCAAGCTTTTCGGTGGCGCAGCAGACTAAGGTGTTGACAAGAGGGCAGTCACATGTGTTCCCGAGACAGAGGATCCAATATTGAATGCCAGTGTGGGCTCATGAGGAATGAAGTGGTACTGTTAAGCAAGCAGCGTGGCGCCTGTTACACTCAGGCCTCTGTATCGTCTGCATGCAATGATATGAACAGGCGTATCACACATCTGTTTGTAGCCTACAAGCAGATAGGTGTTTGCCCCCTGTAAATCCAGTCTCTGACTTGTTTCTTATCTATATATTTATTTGTCTCAGAAAGAACAAGCAAAGCCAGAATGTAACAGGCCTAGATACACAACCGCTGGTCTCTAAAAGGAAACGAGATGACACAGTAAACCCTTCATGAAATTCTAACTTCAACTCCTTCTCTGCTATGTGATACTATTTGCTTCCATATAAAATATCCTAGTCTGCCCTCTAGTGGACTTGAACTGTAAATGTAAATGTTTCTGAAGGTAAAAACCCCTGTGGGTCCCAGTGAATCAATAAACCAATTGACTCAACCATAAAAAACAACAACAATACCCCTTGCCTATAGAATGACATGCTAAACTACTGCTACATGTACATTCATATTAGATATGAATAGGAGAAAACTGTAGGCTCGGATGGTGATGAGTGAGCTATGCCCGTTCAATGGGAAGTCATCATTTGGCCACCGTGGTTGCAAAATAGCACCACTTGACCTTGTCCTCCACAGCCACGTTATGTTTCCACCTACAATCTGGTTTGGTCTAGCTTGCATCCAAAATTGTGCCCTATTCCTTACATGTAAGGGCTGTCCCTACTACAGCAACCCTTGTCTGCTACCTGAACGTCTCAACAACACAAAGACCCACATGATATCTGCTGGGAACGCAGCCCTCCAATGGGAATAACAGCGATTGCTGTCAAGATAACACTTCTAGCTAACTAATGAACGTCCATGTTGAGATCTTGAGAGGATAGTTAGTTGTGGCTATTATTCCCTTCCATCTCATATGTCTCAAATGAATAGCAACACTTCACGGCGCAGCGCCTTCCCCCTATTTGACCTAGATAGTTTGTGTGTATGTATTGATGTGGAGGCTACATGAGCCTTTAAAAACATGTATGTAGTTCTGTCCTTGAGCTGTTCTTGTCTAATGATGTTCTGTATTATATCATGTTTCATGTTGTGTGTTGGACCCCAGGAAGAGTAGCTGCTGCTTCCGCAACAGCTAATGGGGATCCTAATAAAATACCAAATACCAAGATGTCATAAAATCAAGGCAGAATTACAAGAAACCTTCAGGACCATTTTTTAGGCCTACTTGAAGACTAATAAAACATCAACAGTAATAATGGGATGATCTAATGATATTTATTTGCTGTAAAGCATCTTCGTCTTATTAACTTCAACTTATTAACTTTCAACTCTATCACTTTCCCTGGTGTGTTATCGTCATCACATTCATAATAAACTTCGTAATGGCTGCACTTCAAAACGGCTGCGTTTCAAAATGGCTGCGCTTCCAAAATGGCTGCACTTGAAAACACGCAGATGGAAGCATACAGACATACCCACACATACAGTCCATTCTGAAAGTATTCAGACCCCTTCCCCTTTTCCACATTTTGTTACGTTACAGCCTTATTCTAAAATGGATTAAATCCAAAATGTATCATCAATCTATACACAATACGCCATAATGACAAAGTGAAAACGGGTTTTTAGAAATGTTAGCAAATGTACTAAAAATAAAATAATACAGAAATACCTTATTTACATAAGTATTCAGACCATTTGCTGTGAGACTCGAAATGGAGCTCAGGTGCATCCTGTTTCCATTTATCATCCTTGAGATGTTTCTACAACTTGATTGGAGTCCACCTGTGGTAAATTCAATTGATTGCACATGATTTGGAAAGGCACACACCTGTCTATATAAGGTCCCACAGTTGACAGTGCATGTTGACAGGATTGTGTTGAGGCAAAGATCTTGGGAAGGGTACAAAAAACAGGTATGTGGCATTAAGAACACAGTGGCCTCAATCATTCTTAAATGGATGAAGTTTGGAACCACCAAGACTCTTCCTAGAGCTGGCCGCCCAGCCAAACTGAGCAATCGGGGGAGAAGGGCCTTGGTCAGGGAGGTGAACAAGAACCTGATGGTCACTGACAGAGCTCCAGAGTTCCTCTGTGGAGATAGGAGAACCTTAGAAGGACAACCATTGCTGCAGCACTATACCAATCAGGCCTTTAGGGTAGAGTGGCCAGACAGAAAACACTCCTCAGTAAAAGGCACATGGCAGCCTGCTTGAAGGCAGGCTGCTTGATTTTCTGGTCTGATGAAACCAAGATTGAACTCTTTGGCCTGAATGCCAAGCATCATATCTGGAGGAAACCTGGTACCATCCCTACAGTGAAGCATGGTGGTGGCAGCATCATTCTGTGGAGATGACTGGGAGACTGGTCAGGATCGAGGGAAAGATGAACGGAGCAAAGTACAGGGGGATCCTTGATGAAAACCTGCTCCAGAGCGCTCAGAACCTCAGGCTGGTGCAAAGGTTCACCTTCCAACAGGACAACGATCCTAAGCACACAGCCAAGACAATGCAGGAGTGGCTTCGGGACAAGTCTCTAAATGTCCTTGAGTGGCCCAGCCAGAGCCCGGACTGGAACCCGATCGAACATCTCTGGAGAGACCTGAAAATAGCTGTGCAGCAATGTTCACCATCTAACCTGACAGAGCTTGAGAGGATCCACAGAGAAGAATGGTGACAAGCAGACAAGCTTGAAGACTCGAGGCTGTAATTGCTGCCAAAGGTGCTTCAACAAAGTACTGAGTAAAGGGTCTGAATACTTATGGAAATGTGTTTTTATTTTTAATACATATTTAATACATATTTAATACATATACATATATTTTTCAAAAAAATCAAAAAAATGTTTTTTTTTGCTTTGTCATTATGGGGTATTGTGTGTAGATTGGTGAGGGGGGAGGAAACAATTTAATACATTTTCGAATAAGGCTTTAACGTAACAAAATGTGGGAAAAATAAAGGGCTCTGAACACTTTCCGAATGCACTGTGTATACATTCATGTTACATACACATCACAAATGCTGCTCACATACTCTTATTTAGTATTGCTAATACTGCCCAATTTAAACACCGGCGCCCACAACCCCTCTCTTTCTCTATATGTTTATTAAATATTGGACTATAAATTGTGTCTTCCTGTATTATACTTCTACTGAAATGTTCATTATATTCTAATGAGCCATTTGACTTCATGTTCGTATTCTTATCTTTTATTATGTCTTATTGTTGTTGCGTTGTCGAGACGGAACTTGCAAGTAAGCATTTCGATTGGACGGTGTATCTAGCATGTGTATCCTGTACATTCGACTAATTAAAATTGAAACTACAGTATGTGAGGTAAAAGCAACATGACCTCTGTGTCTGTTAGCAGAACAGCAACAGAACATGGTATGTCTCTCAGTAGGCCTCCTGACTCAAGTCTACTACAAAATACTGTTGTACTTCTGCTCCTGAACCCAGGGAACCAGCTGGATCTTCATACCAGTACATGTGGTGTGGATTACATCAACATCACCAGCGGCCACATTCTTCCCCCGTTTAATCACACCCCCATTACAACTGTCAGATCGTCCCTCTAGGAAGCTGAGTACAGCAGGGGTGCATCCCAAATGGCACCATATCCCCTATATCGTACACTACTTTTAACCAGGTTCCCACCTAAGTTCACTATTGTATCTAGGGAATAAGGTGACATTTGGAACGTATCCCCAGGAGTTTCATGTTAGAGGCATAATGGAGGTAAATGCCCCTTACAATTAGCCGTGTAAGTGAAATAATACCTAGACTGCCTGTCGGCCTCCGTCAGTCTTGTTGTGTCCCAATTATCTTTCCTGAGCACGTGCACTTGTTCATTTCCCTTCATGGATTTGAAGGGAAATGAACGATGTACGGAAACTCCCACTTAGCCTATGCCTACACCAATCCAACGCTTCTAAACTTGTGGGGAGTAGAAAACGATTGCACACTTCAGGAGGAAAGAGATATCATTGGGACACCCCCATTGAGTCCAGCAGGGGAGGAAGTGGGTGTCTTCTTTGTGGAGTTGAAGCATGAGGGTGATTGCTTAGTTTTTTTCTTTCTTTTTTTCAATCAGCAAGGAGTCTAATTGGTGAAGAGGGGACTCTAACGACTAGACTTGCTGTTGCACCCATCGACAATGTACAGTACTTTATATGGGAATTGCATTTGTATAACCAGTGTGTCCCACTGGTTGATGCTTATTTATAAAAACCCTCTTAGGCCTCACTCCCCCCTATCAGAGATCTACTGCAGCCCTCATCCTCCACCTACAACACCCGTTCTGCCAGTCACATTCTGGTAAAGGTCCCCAAAGCACACACATCCCTGGGTCGCTCCTCTTTTCAGTTCGCTGCAGCTAGCGACTGGAACGAGCTGCAACAAATACTGAAACTGGACAGTTTTATCTCCATTGGGTTGTCTCTCTTTATGTAGTGTTGTGTTGTCATGTGTTGCTGCCATGCTATGTTGTAGTCTTAGGTCTCTCTTTATGTAGTGTTGTGTTGTCATGTGTTGCTGCCATGCTATGTTGTAGTCTCAGGTCTCTCTTCATGTAGTGTTGTGTTGTCATGTGTTGCTGCCATGCTATGTTGTAGTCTTAGGTCTCTCTTCATGTAGTGTTGGGTTGTCATGTGTTGCTGCCATGCTATGTTGTTGCCTTAGGTCTCTCTTTATGTAGTGTTGTGTTGTCATGTGTTGCTGCCATGCTATGTTGTAGTCTTAGGTCTCTCTTTATGTAGTGTTGTGTTGTCATGTGTTGCTGCCATGCTATGTTGTAGTCTCAGGTCTCTCTTCATGTAGTGTTGGGTTGTCATGTGTTGCTGCCATGCTATGTTGTAGTCTCAGGTCTCTCTTCATGTAGTGTTGGGTTGTCATGTGTTGCTGCCATGCTATGTTGTAGTCTCAGGTCTCTCTTCATGTAGTGTTGTGTTGTCATGTGTTGCTGCCATGCTATGTTGTAGTCTCAGGTCTCTCTTCATGTAGTGTTGTGTTGTCTCTCTTGTCGTGATGTGTTGTCTCTCTTGTCGTGATGTGTTGTCTCTCTTGTCGTGATGTGTTGTCTCTCTTGTCGTGATGTGTTGTCTCTCTTGTCGTGATGTGTTGTCTCTCTTGTCGTGATGTGTTGTCTCTCTTGTCGTGATGTGTTGTCTCTCTTGTCGTGATGTGTTGTCTCTCTTGTCGTGATGTGTTGTCTCTCTTGTCGTGATGTGTTGTCTCTCTTGTCGTGATGTGTTGTCTCTCTTGTCGTGATGTGTTGTCTCTCTTGTCGTGATGTGTTGTCTCTCTTGTCGTGATGTGTTGTCTCTCTTGTCGTGATGTGTTGTCTCTCTTGTCGTGATGTGTTGTCTCTCTTGTCGTGATGTGTTGTCTCTCTTCATGTAGTGTTGGGTTGTCTCTCTTCATGTAGTGTTGGGTTGTCTCTCTTCATGTAGTGTTGGGTTGTCTCTCTTGTAGTGTTGTGTTGTCTCTCTTGTCGTGATGTGTTGTCTCTCTTGTAGTGTTGGGTTGTCTCTCTTCATGTAGTGTTGGGTTGTCTCTCTTCATGTAGTGTTGGGTTGTCTCTCTTCATGTAGTGTTGGGTTGTCTCTCTTGTAGTGTTGTGTTGTCTCTCTTGTCGTGATGTGTTGTCTCTCTTGTCGTGATGTGTTGTCTCTCTTGTCGTGATGTGTTGTCTCTCTTGTCGTGATGTGTTGTCTCTCTTGTCGTGATGTGTTGTCTCTCTTGTCGTGATGTGTTGTCTCTCTTGTCGTGATGTGTTGTCTCTCTTGTCGTGATGTGTTGTCTCTCTTGTCGTGATGTGTTGTCTCTCTTGTCGTGATGTGTTGTCTCTCTTGTCGTGATGTGTTGTCTCTCTTGTCGTGATGTGTTGTCTCTCTTGTCGTGATGTGTTGTCTCTCTTGTCGTGATGTGTTGTCTCTCTTGTCGTGATGTGTTGTCTCTCTTGTCGTGATGTGTTGTCTCTCTTGTCGTGATGTGTTGTCTCTCTTGTCGTGATGTGTTGTCTCTCTTGTCGTGATGTGTTGTCTCTCTTGTCGTGATGTGTTGTCTCTCTTGTCGTGATGTGTTGTCTCTCTTGTCGTGATGTGTTGTCTCTCTTGTCGTGATGTGTTGTCTCTCTTGTCGTGATGTGTTGTCTCTCTTGTCGTGATGTGTTGTCTCTCTCTCTTGTCGTGATGTGTTGTCTCTCTTGTCGTGATGTGTTGTCTCTCTTGTCGTGATGTGTTGTCTCTCTTGTCGTGATGTGTTGTCTCTCTGTCGTGATGTGTTGTCTCTCTTGTCGTGATGTGTTGTCTCCTTTATGTAGTGTTGGGTTGTCTCTCTTCATGTAGTGTTGGGTTGTCTCTCTTCATGTAGTGTTGGGTTGTCTCTCTCTGTAGTGTTGGGTTGTCTCTCTTTGTCGTGATTGGGTTGTCTCTCTTGTCGTGATGTGTTGTCTCTCTTGTCGTGATGTGTTGTCTCTCTTGTCGTGATGTGTTGTCTCTCTTGTCGTGATGTGTTGTCTCTCTTGTCGTGATGTGTTGTCTCTCTTGTCGTGATGTGTTGTCTCTCTTGTCGTGATGTGTTGTCTCTCTTGTCGTGATGTGTTGTCTCTCTTGTCGTGATGTGTTGTCTCTCTTGTCGTGATGTGTTGTGTTGTCTCTCTTGTCGTGATGTGTTGTTCTCTCTTGTCGTGATGTGTTGTCTCTCTTGTCGTGATGTGTTGTCTCTCTTGTCGTGATGTGTTGTCTCTCTTGTCGTGATGTGTTGTCTCTCTTGTCGTGATGTGTTGTCTCTCTTGTCGTGATGTGTTGTCTCTCTTGTCGTGATGTGTTGTCTCTCTTGTCGTGATGTGTTGTCTCTCTTGTCGTGATGTGTTGTCTCTCTTGTCGTGATGTGTTGTCTCTCTTGTCGTGATGTGTTGTCTCTCTTGTCGTGATGTGTTGTCTCTCTTGTCGTGATGTGTTGTCTCTCTTGTCGTGATGTGTTGTCTCTCTTGTCGTGATGTGTTGTCTCTCTTGTGTGTTTTGTCCTATATTTATATGATTATTTATTTTTAATCCCAGCCCCCGTCCCCACAGGAAGTCCCTTTTGGTAGGCCGTCATTGTAAATAACAATTTGTTCTTAACTGACTTGCCTAGTTAAATAAAGGTTAAACAAATAAAAATGTTTTAAAAAGTGTCACTTTGGTAATTCATAACACTGCATCTCCAGATCTCAACCCAGTGAACCCTGAGACAATGGAATGTCCGGATTCTGCCCCTCTCACAGCTTTCGTCAATTATTAACATTTGGTGAATAAACACGATTTAACTGGAGAAATATGTCTTACTGATAGAAAAGTAGTAATAGTTTTCTCTGACTGGGAGATTTTCATAGGAAAAACAATGAATGTATTTTCTACAGACAGAAATACACAAAATACTGACGTTTACTGGCCTCAGTGAGTGACTGGAGGAAAAATACACTGAGAACGAATGTGATAGAATAGATTCCAAAATGTGGATCTATATATCCTTCTACAGGATTATACAGGATTATACAGGATATAACTTCCCTGAAACAATTGATCTTCAGGCCATTAGGATCCAAAGGCCTTGACAACATTACAGCCTTTAGTTCTCTCTGGACTTTGTAACAAACATATGAGGTGAATGTAGTGGTGTAAAGTACTTAAGTAAAAAATACTTTAAAGTACTACTTACAGTAAGTCGTTTTTTGGGGGGTATCTGTACTTTACTTTGCTATTTATATTTTTGAAAACTTTTACTTCACTACATTCCCAAAGAAAATGTACTTTTACTCCATACATTTTCCCTGACAACCAAAAGTACTTGTTACATTTTGAATGCATAGCAGGACAAGAAAATATTCAAATGCACTCACTTATCAAGAGAACAGGTGGTCATCCCTACTGCCTCTGATCTGGTAGACTCACTAAACACAAACGCTTTGTTTGTAAATTATGCCTGGTTATCTGTACATTTTGAAAACAAGAATATGGTGCTGTCTGTTTTACTTAATATATGAAATTTGAAATGATTTTTTACTTTTACATTTGATACTTTAGTATATTGAGAACTAAATAGTTTTGGATTTTTACTCAAGTAGTATTTTACTGGGTGACTCTCACTTTTACTTGAGTAACTTTCTTTTAAGGTATCTGTCCTTTTACTCCAGTATGAGAATTGGGTACTTTCTCCACCACTGGGTGAATGATGTTGATGAAGCCAGCATGATCTAAGGCATTTACAAAAAACAGCATCAAGCGTGGAGCAGAGCAACCACTAAACATTGACATCTCTCTCTGGGAAAAACAAATGCTGAGCCAGAGCAGGTCAAAACTGGGAGTTGATACTTCACCTTCAAATTTAGCCAAATGGGTTGGTCCATCTTCAGCCCAATGAGCCAATCTAAATTGGGGGTTTTGTACAAAATGATGATTAATTAGCTGATGAGAGTAGAGAGGACTGTACCGTGATGACAGTAGAGAGGACTGTACCATGATGACAGTAGAGAGGACTGTACCATGATGAGAGTAGAGAGGACTGTACCATGATGAGAGTAGAGAGGACTGTACCATGATGAGAATAGAGAGGACTGTACCATGATGAGAGTAGAGAGGACTGTACCATGATGGGAGTAGAGAGGACTGTACCATGATGACAGTAGAGAGGACTGTACCTCTGATGACAGTAGCGAGGACTGTACCATGATGACAGTAGAGAGGACTGTACCATGATGAGAGTACAGAGGACTGTACCATGATGAAAGTAGAGAGGACTGTACCATGATGAAAGTAGAGAGGACTGTACCATGATGACAGTAGAGAGGACTATACCTCAAATGCATGCCTGATATGACAAAGATCCTTTCATCATCCTCTCCTTCATTTTTTATTCCGTTATTTGTAATTATGTGACATCAAGTAAGCCTTATTTGAGCCAGAATGGCCCATCGGTCATCTCCTGTTTCTGTAGCGTGAGTGAGGCAGCTTGATGTACAAGTACACCCCCTGGACAAGGTGAAATGGAAGGCACAAAAGCTTTGTGATAAACCAAGGCCTATCTTGACCACTAAGCTACAGAGACACAGAAACAGCTCCAACTCTAGCCCTGCAATTTGGATGCCTGTCAGGCACTGTGGCTGCTGGTGCGTTTAAAACCTTGGAAACTGGCCAACACTAGTAAACTACTTTAATTGACTTCTACAAGACTACACAAGCATATAGTACTTTGACAAATAGAAAAGGCAAACACTAATCATTTGTGTCCTTTGTACATGTGGAACATGACAACACAGGGATATCTCGCTGAGATATACCCCAAACCAGGGGTATTCAACTCTTACCTTACGAGGTCCTGAGCCTGCTGGTTTTCAGTTCCACCTGATAATTAATTGCTAATACCTGGTGTCCCAGGTCTAAATCAGTCCCCAATTACAGGGGAACAATGAAGAAAAGCAGCAAAACTGGCTTCGAGGTCTAGAGTTGAGATTGAGGGCCCTAAACTATTAAGCTAAATGTGGATAGGCCTATCTCAGAACACCTTATTAAAGTTACACAGAGAGACAGGGTTGTGTTTGACGAGAAACAAAGACCTCCTGTGGAAAATGTTCTTATATTAATGATGTCTTGTCTAATACCACACAAGCCATCTAAAGGATAAAGACAAACAGACTACAAAAGGGAAGCATAGCCGTGAGCTGCCCAGTGACACGAGCCTACCAGATGAGCTAAATTACTTCCATGCTCGCTTCGAGGCAAGCAACACTGAAGCATGCGTGAGAGCATCAGCTGTTCCAGAAGACTGTGTGATCACGCTCTCCACAGCCGATGAAAGTAAGACCTTTAAAAAAGGTCAACATTCACAAGGCCGCGGGGCCAGACAGATTACCAGGACGTGTACACTGAGCAAGCTCTGACCAAGCGCTGTGCCCAAGAACACTAAGGTAACCTGCCTAAATCACTACCGACCCATAGCACTCACGTCTGTAGCCATGAAGTGCTTTGAAAGGCTGGTCATGGCTCACATCAACACCATTATCCCAGAAACCCTAGACCCACTCCAATTTGCATACCGCCCCAACAGATCCACAGATGATGCAATCTCTATCGCACTCCACGCTGCCCTTTCCCACCTGGACAAAAGGAACACCTACGTGAGAATACTATTCATTGACTACAGCTCATCATTCAACACCATAGTGCTCTCAAAGCTCATCACTAAACTAAGGATCCTGGGACTACCCTCTGCAACTGGATCCTTGACTTCCTGACGGGGTGCCCCCCTGGTGGTAAGTGTAGGTAACAACACATCTGCCACACTGATCCTCAACACGGGGGACTCAGGGGTGCATGCTCAGTCCCCTCCTGTACTCTCTTTTCACCCATGAATGCATGGCGAGGCACGACTCCAACACCATTAAGTTTGCCGACAACACAACAGTGGCAGGCCTGATCATCGACAATGATGAGACAGCCTACTGTATAGGGAGGAGGTCAGAGACCTGACAATGTTGTGCCAGGACAACAACCTCTCCCGCAACGTGATCAAGACAAAAGAGATGATTGTGGACTACAAGACAAGGAGGACCGAGCACGCCCCCATTCTCATCGACGGGGCCGTAGTGGAGCCGGTTGAGAGCTTCAAGTTCCTTGGTGTCCACATCACAAACAAACTAAGATGGTCCAAACACACCAGACAGTCGTGAAGAGGGCACGACAACGCCTATTCCCCTTCAGGAGACTGAAAAGATTTGGCATGGGTCCCCAGATCCTCAAAAGGTACAGCTGCACCATCAAGAGCATCCTGACTGCTCAGCCTCCGACCGCAAGGCACTACAGAGGGTAGTGCGTACGGCCCAGTACATCATTGGTGCCAAGCTTCCTGCCATCTAGGACCTCTGTACCAGGCGGTGTCAGAGGAAGGCCCTAAAAATTGTCAAAGACTCCAGCCACCATAATCATAGACTGTTCTCTCTGCTACCGCACTGCAAGCGGTAGAGAGCGCCATGGTCTACTACACCTGTTGTATTCGGTGCATGTGACAAATAACATTTGATTTGATATAAATGTTTATTCCTCTGTAAAAACACAAGTTACTTCTTATCATAAATGATTTGAGTTTCCAAAATGGACTCTTCTAAAGGGCAATTCCTTCATCATGTATTTATGTTGTGGGTTGGTTATGGACTCTTCTAAAGGGCAATTCCTTCATCATGTATTTATGTTGTGGGTTGGTTATGGACTCTTCTAAAGGGCAATTCCTTCGTCATGTATTTATGTTGTGGGTTGGTTATGGACTCTTCTAAAGGGCAATTCCTTCATCATGTATTTATGTTGTGGGTTGGTTATGGACTCTTCTAAAGGGCAATTCCTTCATCATGTATTTATGTTGTGGGTTGGTTATGGACTCTTCTAAAGGGCAATTCCTTCATCATGTATTTATGTTGTGGGTTGGTTATGGACTCTTCTAAAGGGCAATTCCTTCATCATGTATTTATGTTGTGGGTTGGTTATGGACTCTTCTAAAGGGCAATTCCTTCATCATGTATTTATGTTGTGGGTTGGTTATGGACTCTTCTAAAGGGCAATTCCTTCATCATGTATTTATGTTGTGGGTTGGTTATGGACTCTTCTAAAGGGCAATTCCTTCATCATGTATTTATGTTGTGGGTTGGTTATGGACTCTTCTAAAGGGCAATTCCTTCATCATGTATTTATGTTGTGGGTTGGTTATGGACTCTTCTAAAGGGCAATTCCTTCATCATGTATTTATGTTGTGGGTTGGTTATGGACTCTTCTAAAGGGCAATTCCTTCATCATGTATTTATGTTGTGGGTTGGTTATGGACTCTTCTAAAGGGCAATTCCTTCATCATGTATTTATGTTGTGGGTTGGTTATGGACTCTTCTAAAGGGCAATTCCTTCATCATGTATTTATGTTGTGGGTTGGTTATGGACTCTTCTAAAGGGCAATTCCTTCATCATGTATTTATGTTGTGGGTTGGTTATGGACTCTTCTAAAGGGCAATTCCTTCATCATGTATTTATGTTGTGGGTTGGTTATGGACTCTTCTAAAGGGCAATTCCTTCATCATGTATTTATGTTGTGGGTTGGTTATGGACTCTTCTAAAGGGCAATTCCTTCATCATGTATTTATGTTGTGGGTTGGTTATGGACTCTTCTAAAGGGCAATTCCTTCATCATGTATTTATGTTGTGGGTTGGTTATGGACTCTTCTAAAGGGCAATTCCTTCATCATGTATTTATGTTGTGGGTTGGTTATGGACTCTTCTAAAGGGCAATTCCTTCATCATGTATTTATGTTGTGGGTTGGTTATGGACTCTTCTAAAGGGCAATTCCTTCATCATGTATTTATGTTGTGGGTTGGTTATGGACTCTTCTAAAGGGCAATTCCTTCATCATGTATTTATGTTGTGGGTTGGTTATGGACTCTTCTAAAGGGCAATTCCTTCATCATGTATTTATGTTGTGGGTTGGTTATGGACTCTTCTAAAGGGCAATTCCTTCATCATGTATTTATGTTGTGGGTTGGTTATGGACTCTTCTAAAGGGCAATTCCTTCATCATGTATTTATGTTGTGGGTTGGTTATGGACTCTTCTAAAGGGCAATTCCTTCATCATGTATTTATGTTGTGGGTTGGTTATGGACTCTTCTAAAGGGCAATTCCTTCATCATGTATTTATGTTGTGGGTTGGTTATGGACTCTTCTAAAGGGCAATTCCTTCATCATGTATTTATGTTGTGGGTTGGTTATGGACTCTTCTAAAGGGCAATTCCTTCATCATGTATTTATGTTGTGGGTTGGTTATGGACTCTTCTAAAGGGCAATTCCTTCATCAGGGGCGGGGCGTAGCCTAGTGGTTAGAGCGTTGGACTAGTAACCGGAAGGTTGCGAGTTCAAACCCCCGAGCTGACAAGGTACAAATCTGTCGTTCTGCCCCTGAACAGGCAGTTAACCCACTGTTCCCAGGCCGTCATTGAAAATAAGAATATGTTCTTAACTGACTTGCCTGGTTAAATAAAGGTAAAATTAAAAAAAATTAAATCATGTATTTATGTTGTGGGTTGGTTATGGACTCTTTTGTACTGTATCTGGGAAAATATAGTGTCACGTTCTGACCATAGTTCTGTTATTTTATTCTTTGTTTTAGTATGGTCAGGGCGTGAGTTGGGGTCGGCAGTCTATGTTTGTTTTTCTATGTTGGTTTTTGAGTTCGGCCTAGTATGGTTCTCAATCAGAGGCAGCTGTCAATTGTTGTGAGTGTTTGCTCCACACGGTACTGTTTCGGGTTTTCGTTCGTTCACTTTATTGTTTTGTATTTCAGTGTTCAGTTCGTTTCATTAAATATTACATCATGAACAGTTACCACGCTGCGCTTTGGTCCGATCCTTCTTCCACCTCTGAATGCCGTTATACAGTGGGGCAAAAAAGTATTTAGTCAGCCATCAATTGTGCAAGTTCTCCCACTTAAAAAGATGAGAGAGGCCTGTAATTTTCATCATAGGTACACTTCAACTATGACAGACAAAATGAGAAAGAAAAATCCAGAAAATCACACTAGGATTTTATTGAATTTATTTGCAAATTATGGTGGAAAATAAGTATTTGGTCACCTACAAATAAGCAAGATTTCTGTCTCTCACAGACCTGTAACTTCTTCTTTAAGAGGCTCCTCTGTCCTCCACTCGTTACCTGTATTAATGGCACCTGTTTGAACTTGTTATCAGTATAAAAGACACCTGTCCACAACCTCAAACAGTCACACTCCAAACTCCACTATGGCCAAGACCAAAGAGCTGTCAAAGGACACCAGAAACAAAATTGTAGACCTGCACCAGGCTGAGAAGACTGAATCTGCAATAGGTAAGCAGCTTGGTTTGAAGAAATCAACTGTGGGAGCAATTATTAGGAAATGGAAGACATACAAGACCACTGATAATCTCCCTCGATCTGGGGCTCCACGCAAGATCTCACCCCGTGGGGTCAAAATGATCACAAGAACCACACGGGGGGACCTAGTGAATGACCTGCAGAGAGCTGGGACCAAAGTAACAAAGCCTACCATCAGTAACACACTATGCTGCCAGGGACTCAAATCCTGCAGTACCAGACGTGTCCCCCTGCTTAAGCCAGTACATGTCCAGGCCCGTCTGATGTTTACTAGAGAGCATTTGGATGATCCAGAAGATCGGGAGAATGTCATATGGTCAGATGAAACGAAAATATTACTTTTTGGTAAAAACTCAACTCGTCGTGTTTGGAGGACAAAGAATGCTGAGTTGCATCCAAAGAACACCATACCTACTGTGAAGCATGGGGGTGGAAACATCATGCTTTGGGGCTGTTTTTCTGCAAAGGGACCAGGACAACTGATCCGTGTCAAGGAAAGAATGAATGGAGCCATGTATCATGAGATTTTGAGTGAAAACCTCCTTCCATCAGCAAGGGCATTGAAGATGAAACGTGGCTGGGTCTTTCAGCATGACAATGATCCCAAACAAACCGCCCGGGCAACGAAGGAGTGGCTTCGTAAGAAGCATTTCAAGGTCCTGGAGTGGCCTAGCCTGTCTCCAGATCTCAACCCCATAGAAAATCTTTGGAGGGAGTTGAAAGTCCGTGTTGCCCAGCAACAACCCCAAAACATCCCTTCTCTAGAGGAAATCTGCATGGAGGAATTATTTTCCACCATAATTTGCAAATAAATTCATTAAAAATCCTACAATGTGATTTTCTGGATTTTTTTCCTAATTTTGTCTGTCATAGTTGAAGTGTACCTATGATGAAAATTACAGGCCTCTCTCATCTTTTTAAGTGGGAGAACTTGCACAATTGGTGGCTGACTAAATACTTTATTTGCCCCACTGTATATAGGGCTAGAATTTTTATCCTGGATGACATGAATCCAACTACAGATGTTTTTTGTCAGTGGAAAGTGAAAGCCCCGGGGGTAGTTTCACCTCGTACAGATCTAGGATCAGCTTCCCCTCTCCCAATCCTAACCTTAACCATTAGTGGAGGAAATAGAAACCTGACCCCAGACATTCATAGAAACCTGACCCCAGACATTCATAGAAACCTGACCCCAGACATTCATAGAAACCTGACCCCAGACATTCACAGAAACCTGACTCCAGACATTCATAGAAACCTGACCCCAGACATTCAAGAATAATTAATTATATTTCTAGGATTGTCAAACATTCCTTAACCATGTGCCCACATTTGTTGTTCAGTTAAATCCTGCAACTGTTTTCACTATCCTATCTGACATTTCGGCCATTCTTATCTTCACATTATCAAGCCATGTGTTGAGATAACCATCAATATGTCATATCAGATCCTAAGTTACAGTTACAATTCCTTTGAAATTGCTGTAATCAGATGAACTCACATAACATGACATTGTAATGACACCGTGTGCGTGTTCCAAATGGCACCCTATTCCCTTTATAGTGCACTACATTTGTAGGGCTCTGTTAGAAAGTAGTGCACTGTATAGGGAATAGGGTGCCAATTAGTGTTCCAAGTGGCACCCTATTCCCTTGATAGTGCACTACATTTGTAGGGCTCTGGTAGAAAGTAGTGCACTGTATAGGGAATAGGGTGCCAATTAGGATGCATACGGCCTTTGACAAAACCATGGCATTTTGATGTACTGTATAGTGTTTGATGTTGAGGGAGGAAAATGCTGTTCTAAATATAACGTGTGTACAAATGGCTTTTCAATTGACCAGTCGTGCTCTTTACGGCTGGGTGGGTGTACACGGTAGATTCACCGTAAACAAGTTTAACGACATCTGGCAAAAGGACACTTGACACGCACGCAATGACACACACAGTCCCTGACCACTCTGTTCTTTGACCTGGTATATGGAGACCGTGATACGGAATCAGGAGGCGACTCCCCCTATACAGCTTCATTCATGGCAAAGTCCTAAGCTTAGTCATTAACACTCCTCCTACCCCTCTTCTCTCTATCCAGTGTTTCCAACAGGGTTTCCTATAGGCGGGGCAAAGGCTTTAAGCAATATTCCAAACTGCCAAATATTGACACCGAACTGAAATTCTCAAGTCAAACTTTTGAATTGAGAAAGGTCTTCTCCCTGTATAAAGGACTTCTCCCTGTATAAAGGACTTCTCCCTGTATAAAGGACTTCTCCCTGTATAAAGGACTTCTCCCTGTATAAAGGACTTCTCCCTGTATAAATAAGTCAATGGCATTGCTTCAACTAAGTTCCTTAAAGACTAAGACAGGTTGTCTTCCTTCTCATGGAGGTGTGTTTTAGGTTAAATGTCTAAATTACACCGATTCTTGGCAGGCTGTTCAGTCCAGTGAAGTCATATGATACCCACCTGAGGTAAGCGATATGCGTCCACAATTACTCCCCTGGTGGAAAACGTTATCTGCTGGTCAAGCTCCGTTTAGAGTTCAAGCTCAGAAGGCAGAGAAATAGGTCGCTTGGTGAATTTTAGTGGGAACGTGACCAAATATTTCAATACAATCTTCGAAGAGTTGATTCCTTTCTCTTTCTAAACATGCCTCATCCAACGTAAATCTATAGCTCAGAAATCCAAGCTGAAGGCATCTAGTGCTCTGTGAGGAACTGCTCCTGTCCTTCTGTGCGCAGGCATTTTGGTAGAGGGACTTGTTAATGAGCTCCCTCACTCTCGCCGTACGAATGAAGCAACTGTTGTAACAGAGTGAGCCCTCTCCTTTACTATCAGCACACAGTGAGCGTAACCCCTTAACAAACTGTAAACCTCACATTTCATTTGGACCTTTATCCATATGACAACATGGATGATGATTGTGGCTGTCCTGGGCCTGTATAAGATGGATGTCACATCAGGATGACATAGGGGGCCGTTCGGGGACTGTAAAGTGTTGTTCGGGGCCTTATTTGTGGAGTAAGTGTTGTTCGGGGCCTTATTTGTGGAGTAAGTGTTGTTCGGGGCCTTATTTGTGGAGTAAGTGTTGTTCGGGGCCTTATTTGTGGAGTAACTGTTGTTCGGGGCCTTATTTATGGAGTAACTGTTGTTCGGGGCCTTATTTGTGGAGTAACTGTTGTTCGGGGCCTTATTTGTGGAGTAACTGTTGTTCGGGGCCTTATTTGTGGAGTAAGTGTTGTTCGGGGCCTTATTTGTGGAGTAAGTGTTGTTCGGGGCCTTATTTGTGGAGTAAGTGTTGTTCGGGGCCTTATTTGTGGAGTAAGTGTTGTTCGGGGCCTTATTTGTGGAGTAAGTGTTGTTCGGGGCCTTATTTGTGGAGTAAGTGTTGTTCGGGGCCTTATTTGTGGAGTAACTGTTGTTCGGGGCCTTATTTGTGGAGTAAGTGTTGTTCGGGGCCTTATTTGTGGAGTAACTGTTGTTCGGGGCCTTATTTGTGGAGTAACTGTTGTTCGGGGCCTTATTTGTGGAGTAACTGTTGTTCGGGGCCTTATTTGTGGAGTAACTGTTTTTCTGGGTGATTTGAGATGGGTTTTTTGTGCTTCCAATGACTGTGTTTTTGTATTTTAATGTACAGTGCATTTGGAAGGTATTCAGACCCCTTTCCCTCATCAATCTACACATAATAGCACATAATGACAAAGCAAAAAACTGTATTGAATGTTTTAGCACATTTTTTTTTCTCACATTTACATAGGGCAGCAGTGTAGCCTAGTGGTTAGAGCATTGGACTTGTAACCGAAAGGTTGCAAGTTCCAATCCCTGAGCTGACAAGGTACAAAATCTGTCGTTCTGCCCTTGAACAGGCAGTTAACCCACTGTTCCTAGGCCGCAATTATTTGGCCTGCCATTTCTAAGGCTGGTAACTGTAATGAATTTATCCTCTGCAGCAGAGGTAACTTCCAGAGGTCTTCCTTTCCTGTGGCGGTCCTCATGAGAGCCAGTTCTTGAAATGTTCCAGTTTGACTAACCTTGATGTCTTAAAGTAATAATGGACTGCTAAATTTGATCTGTTCTTGCCATAATATGGACTTGGTCTTTTACCAAATAGGACTATCTTCTGTATACCAACCCTACCTTGTCACAAAACAGCTGATTGGCTCAAACGCATTAAGAAGAAAAGAAAATCCACAAATGAACTTGAACTCAAGGCACACCTGTTAATTGAGATGCATGAAGCTGGTTGAGAGAATGCCAAGAGTGCGCAAAGCTGTCATCAAGGCAAAGGGTGGCTACTTTGAAGAATCTAAAATATATTTCAATGACAGCCTACCAAAAGACAAAAAGCCTCCTGCAGGGACAGAGGCTGCGATTAAAAGATTTAAAAATAATAATAATGGGCAAAACACATCACAACAAGAGAGACACCACAACACTACATAAAGACAGACACCACAACACTACATAAAGACAGACACCACAACACTACATAAAGACAGACACCACAACACTACATAAAGACAGACACCACAACACTACATAAAGACAGACCTAAGACACCACAACACTACATAAAGACAGACACCACAACACTACATAAAGACAGACACCACAACACTACATAAAGACAGACCTAAGACACCACAACACTACATAAAGACAGACCTAAGACACCACAACACTACATAAAGACAGACCTAAGACACCACAACACTACATAAAGACAGGCACCACAACACTACATAAAGACAGACCTAAGACACCACAACACTACATAAAGACAGACACCACAACACTACATACAGACAGACCTAAGACACCACAACACTACATAAAGACAGACCTAAGACACCACAACACTACATAAAGACAGACCTAAGACACCACAACACTACATAAAGACAGACCTAAGACACCACAACACTACATAAAGACAGACCTAAGACACCACAACACTACATAAAGACAGACACCACAACACTACATAAAGACAGACACCACAACACTACATAAAGACAGACCTAAGACACCACAACACTACATAAAGACAGACACCACAACACTACATAAAGACAGACACCACAACACTACATAAAGACAGACACCACAACACTACATAAAGACAGACCTAAGACACCACAACACTACATAAAGACAGACACCACAACACTACATAAAGACAGACACCACAACACTACATAAAGACAGACACCACAACACTACATAAAGACAGACCTAAGACACCACAACACTACATAAAGACAGACACCACAACACTACATAAAGACAGACACCACAACACTACATAAAGACAGACCTAAGACACCACAACACTACATAAAGACAGACCTAAGACACCACAACACTACATAAAGACAGACCTAAGACACCACAACACTACATAAAGACAGACACCACAACACTACATAAAGACAGACACCACAACACTACATAAAGACAGACCTAAGACACCACAACACTACATAAAGACAGACACCACAACACTACATAAAGACAGACACCACAACACTACATAAAGACAGACACCACAACACTACATAAAGACAGACCTAAGACACCACAACACTACATAAAGACAGACACCACAACACTACATAAAGACAGACACCACAACACTACATAAAGACAGACACCACAACACTACATAAAGACAGACCTAAGACACCACAACACTACATAAAGACAGACACCACAACACTACATAAAGACAGACACCACAACACTACATAAAGACAGACACCACAACACTACATAAAGACAGACACCACAACACTACATAAAGACAGACCTAAGACACCACAACACTACATAAAGACAGACACCACAACACTACATAAAGACAGACACCACAACACTACATAAAGACAGACCTAAGACACCACAACACTACATAAAGACAGACACCACAACACTACATAAAGACAGACCTAAGACACCACAACACTACATAAAGACAGACACCACAACACTACATAAAGACAGACACCACAACACTACATAAAGACAGACACCACAACACTACATAAAGACAGACCTAAGACACCACAACACTACATAAAGACAGACACCACAACACTACATAAAGACAGACACCACAACACTACATAAAGACAGACACCACAACACTACATAAAGACAGACCTAAGACACCACAACACTACATAAAGACAGACACCACAACACTACATAAAGACAGACACCACAACACTACATAAAGACAGACCTAAGACACCACAACACTACATAAAGACAGACCTAAGACACCACAACACTACATAAAGACAGACCTAAGACACCACAACACTACATAAAGACAGACCTAAGACACCACAACACTACATAAAGACAGACACCACAACACTACATAAAGACAGACACCACAACACTACATAAAGACAGACCTAAGACACCACAACACTACATAAAGACAGACACCACAACACTACATAAAGACAGACACCACAACACTACATAAAGACAGACACCACAACACTACATAAAGACAGACCTAAGACACCACAACACTACATAAAGACAGACACCACAACACTACATAAAGACAGACACCACAACACTACATAAAGACAGACACCACAACACTACATAAAGACAGACCTAAGACACCACAACACTACATAAAGACAGACACCACAACACTACATAAAGACAGACACCACAACACTACATAAAGACAGACACCACAACACTACATAAAGACAGACCTAAGACACCACAACACTACATAAAGACAGACCTAAGACACCACAACACTACATAAAGACAGACCTAAGACACCACAACACTACATAAAGACAGACCTAAGACACCACACCACTACATAAAGACAGACCTAAGACACCACAACACTACATAAAGACAGACCTAAGACACCACAACACTACATAAAGACAGACACCACAACACTACATAAAGACAGACACCACAACACTACATAAAGACAGACCTAAGACACCACAACACTACATAAAGACAGACACCACAACACTACATAAAGACAGACACCACAACACTACATAAAGACAGACACCACAACACTACATAAAGACAGACCTAAGACACCACAACACTACATAAAGACAGACCTAAGACACCACAACACTACATAAAGACAGACCTAAGACACCACAACACTACATAAAGACAGACCTAAGACACCACAACACTACATAAAGACAGACCTAAGACACCACAACACTACATAAAGACAGACCTAAGACACCACAACACTACATAAAGACAGACACCACAACACTACATAAAGACAGACACCACAACACTACATAAAGACAGACCTAAGACACCACAACACTACATAAAGACAGACACCACAACACTACATAAAGACAGACACCACAACACTACATAAAGACAGACCTAAGACACCACAACACTACATAAAGACAGACCTAAGACACCACAACACTACATAAAGACAGACCTAAGACACCACAACACTACATAAAGACAGACCTAAGACACCACAACACTACATAAAGACAGACCTAAGACACCACAACACTACATAAAGACAGACACCACAACACTACATAAAGACAGACACCACAACACTACATAAAGACAGACACCACAACACTACATAAAGACAGACCTAAGACACCACAACACTACATAAAGACAGACACCACAACACTACATAAAGACAGACACCACAACACTACATAAAGACAGACACCACAACACTACATAAAGACAGACCTAAGACACCACAACACTACATAAAGACAGACCTAAGACACCACAACACTACATAAAGACAGACACCACAACACTACATAAAGACAGACCTAAGACAACAACATAGAATGGCAGCAACACCATGCACAGTAATCACATGGAAATGAAAGATATCCTAAATGCTCATGACCTCAAAACAACTGTAAAATAGGCCTATAGTGCCAAATCATAGTATCTCCAGGAAATGTGTAATATGCATCTTTCAACTAACTGGAGTTATGAGTCTCTTCTTTAATCCGATGTGTGCAACCACATCATATTAACAACATTTGAGAGTGGATTCATAAATACAGTTGCCTACGGTTTTCAGTATTTCTCTTGAAGACAACCACTGCAATCTACTTCAATAAAGTATGTCGGGCCATTTCTCATGTTGGATAGTGACCGAGAGCAGCACACCAGAGAGGGCGGATTGCGAGACGTCAGCACTCCCCAACCCCACTGTATAAATCTGCTCCACCCGCTGACTCCCTCGACACCAAGACCAGTAGGAGCTGCGCGGATTTCTGAACAATGAGGACCACCAACACTAATCTCGAAGCTAGTTTACTTCACACTAACTGGTTTACCTACCCTGAGAAAGCCTTAAACGAAATGGAATTGTACTAAACAACAACTATGGTGTAGATGAAGCATTTTCTTCTTCTTTGGACATAATTCACATTGGACATCGCATAGGCTACCAGTTGATTCCATTCTTAGTTCTCGAACAATCATGGCACGTTCGGTTTTACTGTTGCATGGCACATTTGCTTATTAACCAGTTTTTATGTTTTATTTTTTTTATGCCAAGCAGTTATTATTGGACAATTTGTAGAAGTGTAGAGTAGTAGAGTGACTGACATCTGGAATTGAGGGGAAAAAACGGTCGCTTCGCAGCGCATGGACAGGTTGTCATCGTGAAATTGGATTGAAATTCTATATTATCCTAATTGTTAAATCTTTCAATGGGTTGTAGATATTGAACTCTAAAACATATTAATTTGTATTCAGCATCTTAAAAAAGTTGGCATGGACCTGATATAAATTGAGGATAACCATCACCCATAGGTTTATCGCCAAGGGAAAATGTTTACTCGGTATTTATGTTCCAACGGGAATTTCTTTGACCCAGGGCAGGTTCCACAACTGGACTAAGTTCTACAATGAAGTTATGGGACACCTTTACCACCTGTTTCGTGCTGCTGAGCAGCGTACATACGAGCCCTCTCCGGAACCGACCGTCCACAAAAAGAACACGCGCTTCAGAGAGTCTCCATGACTTCCCGCCAATGCAGCTCAGTATATTTTCAACCAAAAGTCCAGAAACAGCCGACAGGGAAGAGCGATCTGTAGAAACACAATGTAAGTTCAGACATTCTCATTTCTGGAATTAAATCTTGCTACGTAAGTAGGCCACATCACTGACTTGGCTGCAATAGGCCTGCCTCTTGGTCAGACTGGTTTTGCACTACACATTTAATAGTGTTATTTGTTTCAGACGCACGAATATTAGAATAGATCACTCCCAATGACATAAATACAAATACCAATTGAAGGTCCTGAGTTCCCGCACTAACACCCTGGACCAGAGCTAGGTATCAGCTAGGTGCACGTATCTTATCATCTGACCAACATTCAGATGACAGGACCAGTCAATAACTCTAAAATCACACGACTCTCTGTCAGATGTAAAGATGCACTCAAATATATTGACTCCCTTGCACAATTCGCTAATAATTCTAAATAGCCATTCAAACAGTTTTGAAAAGAGAAAACAGAACAATCTGCTCCATTGCCACAATATTTGACCACATCTATAGGACAATCTCAAAGAACATATCTTGTAGCCTATTGGTACACAAAATATTGTAGTTTTATGGGAATTCCCCCTTCTCACTTTGTGTGCATAAATATATACAATTTCTGTGAGAAGTTTTATACTGCTGCGGATGAGGTATGTACCCAGTCTTTTCAGGATGTGCATAGTATATACACCGCAGACTCTAATTTGCTCATTTCTCTCTCTAACAGATAACATGGTTGAGCTTCAGCCAGAGCAGTTTGAGGATGTGGTGGATTTCATCAAAGTCACCATCAGTAGACTGAAAAGCTCGCTACACCTGGGCACGGGATCAAGGATACGAATGAAACGAGAGAGAAGGAAAGGAGGGAAGGGAGCAACCAGAGGAAAGGACCAGAGGGAGAGGTCTGGGAGCGGACGAGGGAGAGGGCGAGGGAAAGGGGCCAGAGGACAAGGCTGTCTGCTCAAACAGATCCACCTGAATGTGACTGACCTGGGCTTAGGTTATCAAACCAGCGAAGAAATGATCTTCCGGTACTGCAGCGGACCTTGCAGGAACTCGGAAACGAACTACGATAAAATCCTCAACAACCTCACCCAAAACAAGAGGCTCCTGCCGGAAACGCCACCTCACGCTTGCTGTCGACCAGTCGCCTTTGACGATGACCTGTCCTTCCTGGATGACCACTTGATGTACCATACAATGAAGAAGCATTCTGCCCGAAGGTGTGGCTGTGTCTGACCTCCAGCCTCTTGTGTCACTAAGAAGAGAGTCAATAGTAGTGAGAGAACATGGCTTGGATCAAAACCAAGATACATATTGTAGAGGCCATCCTGGATCCATTAAAGGCACATGAAATGAAAGGGCCTACCAAGGGCCTACCAATGCTTTGTGTTGTTGATAGGATGATTTACGAGGCATGCCATACCTCTCCATTGATTATCAGACCACTAACTGATGACGTCAAAATCAGGATGATTATATCCCACCACTAACTGATGACATCAAAATCAGGATGATTATATCCCACCACTAACTGATGACGTCAAAATCAGGATGATTATATCCCACCACTAACTGATGACGTCAAAATCAGGATGATTATATCCCACCACTAACTGATGACGTCAAAATCAGGATGATTATATCCCACCACTAACTGATGACGTCAAAATCAGGATGATTATATCCCACCACTAACTGATGACGTCAAAATCATACTGACTCTATGGATGGTTTTAGATGGACAATGGACTTAACATGTACAAATAATACTGAAGCACAGTGTGTACAATATTTAGAAAGATTTAAATAACTTATTCTTATTTATTACAGTTTTTTTTTATAATAAAGGAATTATCTTCTTGTTATTTATTTCTATGTCATTTCCTCGATAAGTGATAAGGTTTATTAAGTAATGGATAAAAGTGCCATATTATAGGGTTTTGGGAAGAGTAGGCTATTCTATATCCTGGGCCCAGTTTTTTTTATGCATAGAAACAGAATGAATAGAACAGACAAATCGTTGACTTGAATGTGGGCTCGCGTTCTATTTCTATGCATTTAATCCTATCCGATGGGCGAAAACCGCATAGATAACTATTGAAAATCTGGGCCCTGGGTACAGTACCAGTCTGTTTAGCATGGCCTGTGTGTCGTCTATTATTGTCCTCCCGCATCCTGCTCGACTTCGATATAAACATAGTGGTTCCACATCATCATCATCATCAAAAAACATACCAAATCAAATGTATTTATAAAGCCCTTCGTACATCAGCTGATATCTCAAAGTGCTGTACAGAAACCCAGCCTAAAACCCCTCAAACAGTAAGCAATGCAGGTGTAGAAGCACGGTGGCTAGGGAAAAACTCCCTAGAAAGGCCAAAACCTAGGAAGAAACCTAGAGAGGAACCAGGCTATGAGTCCCCATGCCAGCCAAAAGAGACCTGCTATCCTGCTCTGGTCTTCAAGGTTTGTGTGCTTGTGCTTTAGTCAGTTGATTGTGTGTTTTTTTGTTCAGACTAGTGCGCTTGTCTGTATTTCAATTATATTATTCTGGTTTAAAAAAAAGGGAAGGTGTTCTTTATTATTCAGGGTTGAAGAGTTGTGTGCTGATCTTATTAAGTTGTATTACTGAACCAAAGTTCTCAAAACTATTTTTTTATACAATATTCGTTTTTTATAACTTTTTATTGGTTCTAACCGCTGTGTCTTTGGGTGACAAACTGCATGTTAATTCATAGGCCTATGTCATCTTTAAATTAGAACACTTTTCTTTTCCATTTTAGATTATTAGTCATTTAAAATAGTTTGCTGGTTGTAAATCAATACCTGGGAATCTTCCGGCTAGCATTTTTTGAAGAATATATCAACGCCAGTGGAAACAGATTGTAGAGAGGCGAATTAAACAACATGGTAGGTGAATGAGAGGAGAAACACTCTCTTTTCCCATGCTTTCGAATACACCACTAATAGGCCTACAGTCCAATTCAACTTTGCTACATTTTCCAAAACTACTAGCCAAAATATTTTGGACGGCACTACATAGGTCTATCCAGCAAACTAATTTCAAAAGGGTGTGTATGAAATGACTACACCCTAGGTTTGACAACACCTTTCAGATCCTTCGCTGTACAGATCCTCAGATTAGTACTATCGAATCTGTCCTTACACATTGCATTGTTAGGCTCGGGGCTGTAGCCTGTAGGGGCTGTAGCCTAGTGGTTAGAGCATTGGACTAGTAACCGGAAGGTTGCAAGTTCAGACCCCCGAGCTGACAAGGTACAAATCTGTCGTTCTGCCCCTGAACAGGTAGTTAACCCACTGTTCCTAGGCCGTCATTGAAAATAAGATTTTGTTCTTAACTGACTTGCCTAGTAAAATAAAAATCAGTCCTGTGCCTCAATCAGGGCCCACTGCCCTCAATGGATGCCCTAATGACATCATTTCCCTCTTCACTCCTTATGGAATCTTATAACATGTCTGTCATTTCTGGTCCTGATGACATGGTGTGTGAGGGTAAAGCTTTGTGGATTATACTACAGGGCTACTTCACTGGGCATTACACTCCTCCATGGGTTTGGTTTAGTGACGTCTGATCCCCTGACTGGCTACATGCTAACCACTGGGGACTTTGCTATGATCCTTTAAAAGTATAATATTGATCTGAACAATTATTTTGTACGCCTGATTCCCACTATAGGGCCGACCCGAATCGCACTGCGCTGGCTTAGACACCGTTCTTAACACGTTGTCCTCTCCAACACTGTTCCAACAACTATGGTGGATGTGTAACCAGGCCAGACCAGTACATCTCGGCTTGGCCCTGTACTGTGAACCAGACTTTACTATCTACAAATACATAGGCAGGTCTACACAGTGGCAGGTCTACAAAGAGAAAGGTCTACATAGAGAGATGTCCACACAGAGAAAGGTAGGTCTACACAGAGAGAAGTAGGTCTTTATAAATACATTTGATTGATTGATAGGTCTACACAGAGGTAGGTAGGTCTACACAGGGGTAGGTAGGTCTACACAGAGAGAGGTAGGTCTACACAGAGAGAGGTAGGTCTACACAGAGAGAGGTAGGTAAACACAGAGAGAGGTCTACACAGAGGTAGGCAGGTCTACACAGAGAGAGGTAGGTCTACACAGAGAGAGGTCTACACAGGGGTAGGTCTACACAGAGAGAGGTAGGTCTACAAAGAGGTAGGCAGGTCTACACAGAAAGAGGTAGGTCTACACAGAGAGAGGTCTACACAAAGAGAGGTAGGTCTACACAAAGAGAGGTAGGTCTACACAGAGGTAGGCAAGTCTACACAGAGAGAGGTAGGTCTACACAGAGAGAGGTCTACACAGGGGTAGGTCTACACAGAGAGAGGTAGGTCTACACAGAGGTAGGCAAGTCTACACAGAGAAAGGTAGGTCTACACAGAGAGAGGTCTACACAAAGAGAGGTAGGTCTACACAGAGGTAGTCAGGCCTACACAGAGAGAGGTCTACACAAAGAGGGGTAGGTCTACACAAAGAGAGGTAGGTCTACACATAGGTAGGCAGGTCTACACAGAGAGAGGTAGGTCTACACAGAGAGGTCTACACAGAGGTAGGCAGGTCTACACAGAGAGAGGTAGGTCTACACAAAGAGGTAGGTCTACACAGAGGTAGGCAGGCCTACACAGAGAGAGGTCTACACAGAGGTAGGCAGGTCTACACAGAGAGAGGCAGGTCTACACAGAGAGAGTTAGGTCTACACAGAGGTAGGTAGGCTTACACAGAGAGAGGCAGGTCTACATAGAGAGAGGCATGTCTACATAGAGAGGCAGGTCTACACAGAGAGAGGCAGGTCTACACAGAGAGAGGTAGGTCTACACAGAGGTAGGTAGACACAGAGAGAGGTAGGTCTACAGAGAGAGAGGTAGGTCTACAGAGAGTGGTAGGTCTACACAGAGAGTGGTATCCACAAAAGTAGGTCTACATAGAGGCAGCCGTTTCAAACGACATTGTCTGTGTCATCAGTGTTGTCTGTTTCATCAGTGTTGTCTGTTTCATCAGTGTTATTTTAGACCAGGAGAGAAAACCACACAAAGGGACTAAAATAAAGTGCAAAGCAGTAGGAAGAAGAATGGAGAAGGGAGAGAAGGGAAAATGAAGTCCAATCTTATCAGATGGGGGAAACAGGGAAGCTTCCATGTGAATGTAGCGACAACACGAGAGGGAGGTAAAGATGGAGGGCTGTAGAAGAGGTGGAATAGAAAACATGAGATGTAGTGTGGTTGACATGTGATTCAGCCCTCCCCGTCCCCATGGCCTTGACACAATGACTCAGCCCCATCGACACAACAGAGGAAACAATTACACGTCCAGGAACAAAGAGGTGACCAGATCGTTAGATGAGCTACACCACGGACTATTGTTAGGGTATCGTAGGACACTTGTAAATGCGGGACAATACCCGACGACAGAACCTAGACACCGAGTCCAACCAGCTATCTGGTAACAGAACACAGGTGGTGGTAAAGCAGGTGCTAAATACATGTATGAGCGACAACACACTCCTTGTCCCCGGGGGTGTATTTCAAAAGAGCTTTTTCCTATACAAACGGCAATTTCTATAATCAGGACAAAATGGTTGATGATCAGTAGACTTGGCTCTCTCTCTGACGCTGCCATGCGTCAATGTGTGAAAAGACAAAGAATGTGGAAAAAATTACCCCGAACATGAGGTGGGAGGATGATAACATCAGATCGGGGGGGGGAGGTTAGATCTCACCCACAGCCATACAGTGAGTCAACCTCACCATTACTCTTACATGCACCCCCACCCCCCACCCCCTCTCACTACAGAGGTCAAACCCAGAGCAAGCCACGGTATCTCTCACGCAACACCACTTGTCTACTTAAATGACTTGTCTAGTTTCCTTAGAGGTTATTTGTTTATTATCCTGATTTATTTTTTACATTGGAACAAGGTTTCGTAAAAATATAGATATTACATGATTATGGAGAAATTACTTCCAACTTTACAGTATTAATACTTGTTTTGGCTGCCTGGTATTTTCTGATGAGGTGTAAACTGGAAATGTAATGTAACCTTTTTCAGGTGAGCGTCAGTCAGATGTCTGACTCAAAGCAGGCTTATTAAATATTCAGGTGTGCCAAGCCGGGGGAAACCTGAGTGTCTCACACCTGTGTAACGCTAAGGTGTCTCCCACAGTACAACCAGCTCCCCTCTTACACATAGACTGACTGAATTCAGTCAGAATGTGTCAAGTTCCCCCCATGGACTGCCATGCACTGCTGTGTTTCATTGTCATTATACTATGTGTGTGTGTGTGTGTGTGTGTGTGTGTGTGTGTGTGTGTGTGTGTGTGTGTGTGTGTGTGTGTGTGTGTGTGTGTGTGTGTGTGAATATATCTGTCTGTGATGTTTTCTGTGTGTGTGTTTTTTTTCTCGCATGTTTGTGACTGTGATTTAATGCCCTTGAATTTAAGTAACACACGCACAAACACACACACACACACACACACACACACACACACACACACACATACAAACACAGAGAGAGAGAGAGAGACAAAGAGAGAGGAAGAGAGAGACAGACAGAGAGAGAGGAAGAGAGAGACAGAGAGAGAGGAAGAGAGAGATAGAGAGAGAGGAATAGAGAGACACAGAGAGAGGAAGAGAGAGACAGAGAGAGAGGAAGAGAGAGACAGAGAGAGAGGAATAGAGAGACAGAGAGAGAGGAATAGAGAGAGAGAGTGAGGAAGAGAGAGACAGAGAGAGAGGAATAGAGAGACAGAGAGAGAGGAAGAGAGAGACAGAGAGAGAGGAAGAGAGAGACAGAGAGAGAGGAGAGACAGAGAGAGAGGAAGAGAGAGACAGAGAGAGAGGAAGAGAGAGACAGAGAGAGGGGAAGAGAGACAGAGAGAGGAAGAGAGAGACAAAGAGAGAGGAAGAGAGAGACAGAGAGAGAGGAATAGAGAGACAGAGAGAGAGGAAGAGAGAGACAGAGAGAGAGGAATAGAGAGACACAGAGAGAGGAAGAGAGAGACAAAGAGAGAGGAAGAGAGAGACAGAGAGAGAGGAATAGAGAGACAGAGAGAGAGGAAGAGAGAGACAGAGAGAGAGGAATAGAGAGACACAGAGAGAGGAAGAGAGAGACAAAGAGAGAGGAAGAGAGAGACAGAGAGAGAGGAATAGAGAGACAGAGAGAGAGGAAGAGAGAGACAGAGAGAGAGGAAGAGAGAGACAGAGACACAGAGAGAGGAAGAGAGAGACAAAGAGAGAGGAAGAGAGAGACAAAGAGAGAGGAATAGAGAGACAGAGAGAGAGAGGAAGAGAGAGACAGAGAGAGAGGAATAGAGAGACAGAGAGAGAGGAAGAGAGAGACAGAGAGAGAGGAAGAGAGAGACAGAGAGAGAGGAAGAGAGAGACAGAGAGAGAGGAAGAGAGAGACAGAGAGAGAAGAATAGAGAGACAGAGACACAGAGAGAGGAAGAGAGAGACAGAGAGAGAGGAGAGACACAGAGAGAGGAAGAGTGAGTGAGAGAGGGAGAGAGAGAGAGGAGACAAAGTGACTTTCCATTCGGGAGCCTGGTTGTCTCTGTGGTTCATAGTTAATTGCTCACAGGAGACAGGAGCAGTGTTTGGTGGAAACTGTCCATACTCTTCCTGCACAGTACATTAAGCAAAGAGGTTACTGCTGACGGCCTGTCTCTTTCTCTTTGGACTGAGCGGCATGGTGCCGTGCCATCCAGCAGCACACAGAGGCACACAGAACTCTGGTCAGCATGGGAAGCACTTCTCCCGGGCGTGACGGTGAGGTGGCCTGCCTCTCCTCTCCTAGGCCACATGACCAGCAGCAGCACAGCAGAGTCACAGAGGAGACAAACTGTCCTCTAGCTGCCCTTTGGGGGGTCTGATGGAAACACAAGAGAAGAGTGGACGGGAGAGGGCAGGTGAGAGAGGAGAGAAGATGGGACGGGAGAGGGGAGAGGTACAACCCCTGGTACAACCCCTGTTAGCCTGGGATTGGAGCATGAGCCCCCCATGAAGGCACCCTATCCTGTATGGGCTCTGGTCAAAAGTAGTGCACTACATAGGGAATAAGGTGGCATTTAGGATGCAGAAGTGGACTACGGTGTCACTACAACTCAGAGTTCCAGGAGAAAAAAAAGAGTTCATTAAGAGAATGACGTTTCTTCTTTACACGATTGAGAATCGAGTTTCATTAAGCAAATGCTTGACGGGCAACGCTTGGTCTTCATTAGGCATTAGGATGGGGTCCGAGACAGACACTCAAACCTGACTGAAAACACCAAAGGCATGTCAACAAATCATTTTTACTGGTATTCTTTTGCATTGTACACATTCACTCATTGGACGGATCACTGAAGGCCTTCCAAACAAGACGTCTCGGACAGAGAGAGTGTCCTCACCAGGGTGTTTTACAATCAGGGTTTTACAACCGGTACATACAATTGGGGGGCGGCTGTATGAAACCGGTAAACTCCCTCTCCTGAACAAAGCAGATAAATTATGCGTTTCTGGAAGTAGCGGGAAGGAAAGGATGAGGTCTAGATGTAGCGGGAAGGAAAGGATGAGGTCTAGATGTAGCGGGAAGGAAAGGATGAGGTCTGGATGTAGCGGGAAGGATTGGATGAGGTCTAGATATAGCGGGAAGGAAAGGATGAGGTCTAGATGTAGCGGGAAGGAAAGGATGAGGTCTAGGTGTAGTGGGGAGGAAAGGATGAGGTCTAGATGTAGCGGGAAGGAAAGGATGAGGTCTAGATGTAGCGGGAAGGAAAGGATGAGGTCTAGATGTAGCGGGAAGGAAAGGATAAGGTCTGGATGTAGCGGCAAGGAAAGGATGAGGTCTAGATGTAGCGGGAAGGAAAGGATGAGGTCTAGATGTAGCGGGAAGGAAAGGATGAGGTCTGGATGTAGCTGGAAGAAAAGGATGAGTCTAGATGTAGCGGGAAGGAAAGGATGAGGTCTAGATGTAGCGGGAAGGAAAGGATAAGGTCTGGATGTAGCGGCAAGGAAAGGATGAGGTCTAGATGTAGCGGGAAGGAAAGGATGAGGTCTAGATGTAGCGGGAAGGAAAGGATGAGGTCTAGATGTAGCGGGAAGGAAAGGATGAGGTCTAGATGTAGCGGGAAGGAAAGGATGAGGTCTAGATGTAGCGGGAAGGAAAGGATGAGGTCTTGATGTAGCGGCAAGGAAAGGATGAGGTCTAGATGTAGCGGGAAGGAAAGGATGAGGTCTAGATGTAGCGGGAAGGAAAGGATGAGGTCTAGATGTAGCGGGAAGGAAAGGATGAGGTCTAGATGTAGCGGGAAGGAAAGGATGAGGTCTTGATGTAGCGGCAAGGAAAGTAGGAAAGGTGAGGTCTGCGCTAGCTAAGGGAAAGGAAGCTGGTCAAAGGAGAACATATTACCTTGATGAAAGCAGCTTAATAGTATCCAGCTGTGCAACCTCTGTGTGTGCCTGTCAGTCTGTGACGTCATCAGTCAGGGACAGAAACACCAACATGCCCTGGCCCCTGACCCATCTAATCAAGTAAGAGAACAGCTTGGCACTAACACTTCATTGAGCCTGGTTTATGTGTAATCCAAACCTTTTTTCCTGACCAAACAAGATGTATACAGTGTAATATAATGAATTACCATTTGGGTTTAATTCAGATTGTTATCAGGGCTCAGTCTGACATCGTTCTGCTCAGGTCTTTTCATCCATTCTAGTATTGAAGTGAATAACAGGATTGCTTTCAATTTGGGCCAACTGTTCATTAGAGAATTCAGGTGGTAATTTATCTCAATTTGTAGTGAGCAAAGCAAACCTACTTCTAGTTCTGGGTTCCACATCATGGTCTTCTAAGCAATGTTGTTGCAGCCAAAATGGACACACCCTGACCACACCCAACATCTGTTAGTTCCTGTCTGGATCCAGCCAATCCAATCCAAGTCACCCAAACTATGCTACAGTAGGACATTACCTTCCAAACGCAACAGTATGTATAATGTGTGCGCTTCTGCTAAAACACAGCTAGCTAAAACAACAGCATTTATTTTATTTTACCCACAGCGGCTGCCCTAGTTACGGCTTGTGACATTGAGACTTTTCACCCCCTGGGGTGTGCGGGGAGTTGAGGCCGGGACGATCGTGCACAGTTCAGCCATGTCAGGTATGATTGGGCTGGATTGACGGGGGCTGGGTTGGCTGTGTTTTTAGCTCTGCTCTCACCTGGGTCACAGAGGAGAGGAGAGACGAGCCCTGTAGAGGGAGGGAGGCACAGTGAGGAAAGCCTCTAATCTCCCTCCATAAACAGCCAGACCCCTAACTCAACTCCCCAGGAGAGGAAACATAATCTCTCCGCAGGTCTGTTTCTTTTAGCTCTCCACCTCCTGTGTTTTCAGCACCGGGCCTAGCTGGCTGGGTTGTTGCCAGGTCTCCTATCACACAGCACCGGGTCTAGCTGGCTGGGTTGTTGCCAGGTCTCCTATCACACAGCACAGGGCCTAGCTGGCTGGGTTGTTGCCAGGTCTCCTATCACACAGCACAGGGCCTAGCTGGCTGGGTTGTTGCCAGGTCTCCTATCACACAGCACAGGGCCTAGCTGGCTGGGTTGTTGCCAGGTCTCCTATCACACAGCACAGGGCCTAGCTGGCTGGGTTGTTGCCAGGTCTCCTATCACACAGCACAGGGCCTAGCTGGCTGGGTTGTTGCCAGGTCTCCTATCACACAGCACAGGGCCTAG
Source organism: Oncorhynchus kisutch (assembly GCF_002021735.2). NCBI lineage: Eukaryota > Metazoa > Chordata > Actinopteri > Salmoniformes > Salmonidae > Oncorhynchus > Oncorhynchus kisutch. The sequence goes on along the minus strand of NC_034176.2, from coordinate 9,215,117 downwards.
CTGGCTGGGTTGTTGCCAGGTCTCCTATCACACAGCACAGGGCCTAGCTTGCTGGGTTGTTGCCAGGTCTCCTATCACACAGCACAGGGCCTAGCTGGCTGGGTTGTTGCCAGGTCTCCTATCACACAGCACCGGGCCTAGCTGGCTGGGTTGTTGCCAGGTCTCCTATCACACAGCACAGGGCCTAGCTGGCTGGGTTGTTGCCAGGTCTCCTATCACACAGCACAGGGCCTAGCTGGCTGGGTTGTTGCCAGGTCTCCTATCACACAGCACAGGGCCTAGCTGGCTGGGTTGTTGCCAGGTCTCCTATCACACAGCACAGGGCCTAGCTGGCTGGGTTGTTGCCAGGTCTCCTATCACACAGCACCGGGCCTAGCTGGCTGGGTTGTTGCCAGGTCTCCTATCACACAGCACAGGGCCTAGCTGGCTGGGTTGTTGCCAGGTCTCCTATCACACAGCACAGGGCCTAGCTGGCTGGGTTGTTGCCAGGTCTCCTATCACACAGCACCGGGCCTAGCTGGCTGGGTTGTTGCCAGGTCTCCTATCACACAGCACAGGGCCTAGCTGGCTGGGTTGTTGCCAGGTCTCCTATCACACAGCACAGGGCCTAGCTGGCTGGGTTGTTGCCAGGTCTCCTATCACACAGCACCGGGCCTAGCTGGCTGGGTTGTTGCCAGGTCTCCTATCACACAGCACAGGGCCTAGCTGGCTGGGTTGTTGCCAGGTCTCCTATCACACAGCACAGGGCCTAGCTGGCTGGGTTGTTGCCAGGTCTCCTATCACACAGCACCGGGCCTAGCTGGCTGGGTTGTTGCCAGGTCTCCTATCACACAGCACCGGGCCGACTTGGTGTTGTAATTAGCAGTAACTTTTTGCTTTTGTTACTGTAAAATGAGAATAAAACGTGCCTGTTTCTTCAATTTTTTTTAACACTAAAATAATTGCAATGTGGGGAAACTAATAATTAATTCATATGAATAATTCCTACTGTGATGTGTTGAAGAATGGTACACACAAATAGTTGACCTGAATGGCGTGTGAACGGAAAAAGTTTCCGGAATAGTTCCTCAAAAGGCTTTTTAGGGGATTTGGAGGGTGTGGGTGTGTATAGTATAATCTTTAGATAAAAGGTAAGAGGTAAGCGCTACACTATAGAAAGTTGTGTGTTTATCCAAAGCATTCTTGTCTGAGTGTATGATGGTAGTGGGCTGGTTAGTTTACGTTAGACTGAGTTACAGTCAGGTCTAGGAGCGGGAGAGTTCTGCTCCGAGGGGGAAGAGTTGTTCAGCCCCATCACCGCTCTGAGGAGGAAGAGCCGTTCAGCCCCCCATCACCGCTCTGAGGAGGAAGAGCCGTTCATCCCCCCATCACTGCTCTGAGGAGGAAGAGCCGTTCAGCCCCCCATCACTGCTCTGAGGAGGAAGAGCCGTTCAGCCCCCCATCACTGCTCTGAGGGGGGAGAGCCGTTCAGCCAGTCAGCCCCTTCAATGTGTTATAATTAGCCTGCTATGCGGGATGAAGTTTCCCCTGGTACAGATCTAGGATCAGCTTCCACAATCCTAAACTTTAACCATTAGTGGGGAAACATGAAAAACTGACCCAAGGTCAGCGTCTAGGGGCAACTTCACTCTACTCCGTAACCTAAATACTGCTCCCCAAACAGGAAGCACAACCATTTATCAGCAGATCCTTCAAAGATAGCCCACCTTATCTAAACCTGGGCTCCCACGAAGGGTAAGAGAGGGGGTTAGGGGAGGGTAAGAGAGGGGGTTAGGGGAGGCAGCATGCATCATGGCTATATTGGCTATAAAATAACTACTGCAGTACCCATTAGCCTTATCATAGGAATAGTGGGGAAGTCTCTAATCTGGAGAGGGAAGATAACATTGCTGCTCACCTAGAGCTCTAAAAGCCCTTTCCTCCGACTCCAGTGTCATCAAAATGCTGCTTCTGCCTCATTTTAGATGACCTTTTCATTCTAACTCTTTCAGCTCTCGCTCTAACTCGGAGTGGGGGAGGGCTATATCTCACAGGTTGAACCAGACCACAGACAAAGTGTTGCAGAGAATGTGCTCCTCAAAATCACAGTTACAGTGAGGGAAACAGGTATTTGATCCCCTGCTGATTTTGTACGTTTGCCCACTGACAAAGAAATGATCAGTCTGTAATTTTAATGGTAGGTTTATTTGAACAGTGAGAGACAAAAGAACAACAAGAAAATCCAGAAAAACGCATGTCAATAATGTTATAAATTGATTTGCGGACAGCAGACCACTAACTACAGCATACTGGACAGGTACGGACAGCAGACCACTAACTACAGCATACTGGACAGGTATGGACAGCAGACCACTAACTACAGCATACTGGACAGGTATGGACAGCAGACCACTAACTACAGCATACTGGACAGGTACGGACAGCAGACCACTAACTACAGCATACTGGACAGGTACGGACAGCAGACCACTAACTACAGCATACTGGACAGGTATGGACAGCAGACCACTAACTACAGCATACTGGACAGGTATGGACAGCAGACCACTAACTACAGCATACTGGACAGGTACGGACAGCAGACCACTAACTACAGCATACTGGACAGGTATGGACAGCAGACCACTAACTACAGCATACTGGACAGGTATGGACAGCAGACCACTAACTACAGCATACTGGACAGGTACGGACAGCAGACCACTAACTACAGCATACTGGACAGGTACAGACAGCAGACCACTAACTACAGCATACTGGACAGGTATGGACAGCAGACCACTAACTACAGCATACTGGACAGGTATGGACAGCAGACCACTAACTACAGCATACTGGACAGGTATGGACAGCAGACCACTAACTACAGCATACTGGACAGGTATGGACAGCAGACCACTAACTACAGCATACTGGACAGGTACGGACAGCAGACCACTAACTACAGCATACTGGACAGGTACGGACAGCAGACCACTAACTACAGCATACTGGACAGGTATGGACAGCAGACCACTAACTACAGCATACTGGACAGGTACGGACAGCAGACCACTAACTACAGCATACTGGACAGGTATGGACAGCAGACCACTAACTACAGCATACTGGACAGGTATGGACAGCAGACCACTAACTACAGCATACTGGACAGGTACGGACAGCAGACCACTAACTACAGCATACTGGACAGGTACGGACAGCAGACCACTAACTACAGCATACTGGACAGGTATGGACAGCAGACCACTAACTACAGCATACTGGACAGGTATGGACAGCAGACCACTAACTACAGCATACTGGACAGGTACGGACAGCAGACCACTAACTACAGCATACTGGACAGGTATGGACAGCAGACCACTAACTACAGCATACTGGACAGGTATGGACAGCAGACCACTAACTACAGCATACTGGACAGGTACGGACAGCAGACCACTAACTACAGCATACTGGACAGGTACAGACAGCAGACCACTAACTACAGCATACTGGACAGGTATGGACAGCAGACCACTAACTACAGCATACTGGACAGGTATGGACAGCAGACCACTAACTACAGCATACTGGACAGGTATGGACAGCAGACCACTAACTACAGCATACTGGACAGGTATGGACAGCAGACCACTAACTACAGCATACTGGACAGGTATGGACAGCAGACCACTAACTACAGCATATGGACAGCAGACCACTAACTACAGCATACTGGACAGGTATGGACAGCAGACCACTAACTACAGCATACTGGACAGGTACAGACAGCAGACCACTAACTACAGCATACTGGACAGGTATGGACAGCAGACCACTAACTACAGCATACTGGACAGGTACGGACAGCAGACCACTAACTACAGCATACTGGACAGGTACGGACAGCAGACCACTAACTACAGCATACTGGACAGGTACAGACAGCAGACCACTAACTACAGCATACTGGACAGGTACGGACAGCAGACCACTAACTACAGCATACTGGACAGCAGACCACTAACTACAGCATACTGGACAGCAGACCACTAACTACAGCATACTGGACAGCAGACCACTAACTACAGCATACTGGACAGGTACAGACAGCAGACCACGAACTACAGCATACTGGACAGGTACGGACAGCAGACCACTAACTACAGCATACTGGACAGGTACGGACAGCAGACCACTAACTACAGCATACTGGACAGGTACGGACAGCAGACCACTAACTACAGCATACTGGACAGGTACGGACAGCAGACCACTAACTACAGCATACTGGACAGGTACGGACAGCAGACCACTAACTACAGCATACTGGACAGGTACGGACAGCAGACCACTAACTACAGCATACTGGACAGGTACGGACAGCAGACCACTAACTACAGCATACTGGACAGGTACGGACAGCAGACCACTAACTACAGCATACTGGACAGGTATGGACAGCAGACCACTAACTACAGCATACTGGACAGGTACGGACAGCAGACCACTAACTACAGCATACTGGACAGGCGGAGAGCCTAATAAAGGTTAGGTTAATGCAGAAGAGGACTGCACAATCCTCGCCTGCCATCAATACCCTGTGATGAACTGGGAGGATGGACTATATACACAGTATACTATATACGCACGTGCTCCACAGTGTCTTTGTCTAGTCTCCCACCAGTATTTGTAAAATCGCTTTGCTAAGAAACCCTGAAATAAATGATTTGATATTGATTAAATGTTGTTTATATCCTTGTCACACCCCAAAAAATGTAAAGCAAATAAAAAAAGGTATATTTTTTGTTCTGTTGTGAATTTACAAAGTAACACCTCAACAACAAAACAAAGGTGCAGTACGTGTGCAGTGTACCGTGTCATATCCTCAAAATATCTACATCCATATTTACAGTGGCTTGTGAAAGTATTCACCCCCTTGACATTTTTCCTATTTTGTTGCCTTACAACCTGGAATTCAAATGGATTTGGGGGGGGGGGGGGGCGGGGTTGTATCATTTGATTTACACAACATGCCTACCAGTTTGAAGATGCAAAATATTTTTTCTTGTGAAACAAACAACAATTAAGACAAGGAAATGGAAAACTTGAGCGTGCTTAACTATTCACCCCCCCAAAGTCAATAATTTCTATAGCCACCTGTTGCAGCAATTACAGATGCAAGTCTCTTGGGGTTTGTCTCTATAAGTTTGTCACATCTAGCCACTGGGATTTTTGCCCATTCTTCAAGGCAAAACTGCTCCAGCTCCTTCAAGTTGGATGTGTTACGCTGGTGTACAGCAATCTTTAAGTCATACCACAGATTCTCAAATGGATTGAGGTCTGGGCTTTGACTATGCCATTCCAACACATTTAAATGTTTCCCCTTAAACCATTCAAGTGTTGCTTTAGCGGTATGCTTAGGGTCATTGTCCTGCTGGAAGGTGAACCTCCGTCCCAGTCTCAAATCTCTGGAAGACTGAAACAGGTTTCCCTCAAGAATATCTCTGTATTTAGCACCATCCATCATTCCTTCAATTCTGACCAGTGTCCCAGTGCCTGCCGATGAAAAACATCCCCACAGGATGATGCTGCCACCACCATGCTTCACTGTGGGGATGGTATTCTCGGGGTGATGAGAGATGTTGGGTTTGCGCCAAACATAGCATTTTCCTAGATGGCCAAAAATATACATTTTTATCTCATCTGACCTGAGTACCTTCTTACATATGTTTGGGGAGTCTCCCACATGCATTTTGGCGAACACCAAATGTGTTTGCTTATTTTTTTCTTAAGCAAAGGCTTTTTGTCTGGCCACTCTTCCATAAAGCCCAGCTCTGTGGAGTGTACAACTTAAAGTGGTCCTATGGACAGATACTCCAATCTCCGCTGTGGAGCTTTGCAGCTCCTTCAGGGTTATCTTTGGTCTCTTTGCTGCTTCTCTGATTAATGCCCTCCTTGCCTGGTCCATGAGTTTTGGTGGGCGGCCCTCTCTTGCAGGTTTGTTATGGTGCCATATACTTTCAATTTTTTAATAATGGATTTAATGGTGCTCCGTGGGATGTTCAAAGTTTCAGATATTTTTTCATAACCCAACCCTGATCTGTACTCCACAACTTTGTCCCTGACCTGTTTGGCGAGCTCCTTGGTCTTCATAGTGCCGCTTGCTTAGTGGTGCCCCTTGCTTAGGGGTGTTGCCTTTCAGAAGAGGTGTATATATACACTGAGATCATGTGACAGATCATGTGACACTTAAATAAAGTCCACCTGTGTGAAATCTAACTAATTAGGTGACTTCTGAAGGTAATTGGTTGCACCAGATCTTATTTAGGGGCTTCATAGCAAAGGGGGTGAATACATATGCACGCACCACTTTTCCGTTATTTATTTTTTTGAATTTTTTGAACCAAGTTATTTTATTCATTTCACTTCACCAATTTGGACTATTTTGTTTTATGTCCATTACATGCAATCCAAATAAAAATACATTTAAATTACAGGTTGTATTGAAACAAAAAACTAAAAGGGGGTGAATTATTTTGCAAGCACTGTACCATGGGCCCAACTGACACACTTTTTCCTATATAGTGACTTTTGACTTCAGCCCTATAGGCAAAATAAGTGCACTATAAAGGGAATAGGGTGTCATTTGACATGCAGGCCATGACATTTATTTTATTTAAGCTTAATTTTGACAGGGAAGACATATTGAGACCTAGGTCTCTTTTCCAAATGTGCCCTGTATAATATATTTTAAATACAACATACAGTGCATTCTGAAAGTATTCAGACCCCTTGACTTTTTCTACATTTTGTTACGGTACAGCCTTAACCTAAAATGGATTCAATTTTTTATATTTTTTTTATCCTCTTCAATCTACCTCCTAGACAGGATTGTGTCGAGTCACAGACCTGTGGAAGGGTACCAAAACATTTCTGCAGCATTGAAGGTCCCCAAGAACACAATGTCATCCATCATTCTCAAATGGAAGAAGTTTGGAACCACTAAGACTCTTCCTAGATCTGGCTGCCTGGCAAAACTGAGCAATAAGGGAAGAAGAAGCCTTGGTCAGGGAGGTGACCAAAAACCCGATGGTCACTGTGACAGAGCTCCAGAGATCCTCTGTAGAGATGGGAGAACCTGCAGAACTCTACCAATCAGGCCTTTATGGTAGAGTGGCCAGATGGAAGCCACTCCTCAGTAAAATGCGCATGATAGCCCGCTTGGAGACAATGAGAAACAAGATTCTCTGGTCTGATGAAACCGAGATTGAACTCTTTGGCCTGAAAGCCAAGCATCACGTCTGGAGGAAACCTGACACCATCCCTACGGTGAAGCATGGTAGTGGCAGCATCATGCTGTGGGGATGTTTCTCAGCATCATGGACTGAGAGACGAATCAGGATCGAATGAAATATTAACGGAGCAAAGTACAAAGAGTTCCTTGATGAAAACCTGTTCCAGAGCGCTCAGAACCTCACTGAGGCAAAGGTTCACCTTCCAACAGCACAGCAACCCTAACTACACAGCCAAGACAACGCAGGAGTGGCTTCAGGATAAGTCTCTGAATGTCCTTGAGTGGCTCAGCCAGAGCCCGGACTTGAACCTGATCGAACATCTCTGGAAAGACCTAAAAATAGCTGTGTGACGACACTCTCCATCCAACCTGACAGAGCTTGAGAGGATCTGCAGAGAAGAATGGGAGAAACTCCCCAAATACAGGTGTGCCAAGCTTGTAGCATCACACCCAAGAAGACTCGAGGTTGTAATCACTGGTCAAAGCTGCTTCTACAAAGTACTAAGTAAAGGGTCTGAATACTTATGTAAATGTGATATCACTTTTTTATTTTTAATACATTTGCCAACATTTCAAAAAAAAAAACGTTTTTGCTTTGTCATTATGGGGTATTGTGATGTCATTATGGGGTATTGTGATGTCATTATGGGGTAGTGTGTATATTAATGATTATTATTTTATTAATAGTTTTTAGAATAAGGCTGTAACGTAACAATATGTGGAAAAAGTCAAGGGGTCTGAATACTTTCCAAATGCTCACTTTCTCTCTCTTTCTCTCTCTGTCTGTCTCTGTCTGTCTGTCTATACACACATTAAAATACAAAAACACAGTGATGGGAAGCGCAAATAAAGCATCACAAATCACCCAGAAAAACAGACACATTCATCCACAAATAATACGTTAAACTGCCCCGAACGGCACCAGAACAATCAATACTTTAAACTGCCCCAAACAGCACCAGAACAACCAATACTTTAAACTGCCCCAAACAGCACCAGAACAATCAATACTTTAAACTGCCCCAAACAGCACCAGAACAATCAATACTTTAAACTGCCCCAAACAGCACCAGAACAATCAATACTTTAAACTGCCCCAAACAGCACCAGAACAATCAATACTTTAAACTGCCCCAAACAGCACCAGAACAATCAATACTTTAAACTGCCCCAAACAGCACCAGAACAATCAATACTTTAAACTGCCCCAAACAGCACCAGAACAATCAATACTTTAAATAAACAGCACAGTTGAAAAATATATGGCAAATAGAAAACCCGAAATGGATGATGTTGAGAGACAGATGGGAGGGGTTGAGTGGAGCTGAAGGGTGGGACTAATAACAAGATAAACAATGTAAAACATACGGGATCTGTAAAATGTTCAGACCTTTTGTGAAATAGCACAGTTACAAATAGAAATCAAACTGGATGGACATCAGAAATAGAGGAAGGACTAAGAACAAACAAGAGAGAACTATTGTAAAGTAGACCGTGTCTGTAGAATGTGTATAAGATGTAGACATTGAAGGTAAAAGCCGAAGTGTTTATATTAGTTTACTCCAATTGGGGGATCGGCGGTAGGGTTTGCGGGGAATAATATTAAAGGTATATTCTTTAAAAAAGTATGTATGTCTACATAGGTTTGTGTATGTATATATGTATGTCTATATAGGTATGTGTATGTATATATGTATGTCTACATAGGTTTGTGTATGTATATATGTATGTCTATATAGGTATGTGTATGTATATGTGTATGTCTATATAGGTATGTGTATGTATATGTGTATGTCTATATAGGTATGTGTATGTACATATGTGTATATGTATGTCTATATAGGTATATGTATGTATATATGTGCATATGTATGTCTATATAGGTATGTGTATGTATATATGTATGTCTATATAGGTATGTGTATGTATATATGTGTATATGTATGTATATATGTATGTCTATATAGGTATGTGTATGTATATATGTGCATATGTATGTCTATATAGGTTTGTGTATGTGTGTATGTATGTCTATATAGGTATGTGTATGTACATATGTATGTCTATATAGGTATGTGTATGTGTATGTATATATGTGTATATGTATGTGTATGTATATATGTGTATATGTATGTGTATGTACATATGTGTATATGTATGTGTATGTATATATGTGTATATGTATGTATGCGTGTATGGATATATATATTTACCCCCAAAAATATGGGGGATTGGAAATGATGCAGACAATTACATTGGAAGCAACATTCTTTCCTCAATATTAAGCTGATCCACCCCTTAAAGATCAAGAAATAAAGAAATAAATACTTTAAATTGCCCAAACGGCACCAGAACATAAAGTTGAAATGAATTTTGTTCCAGCAATACGGTACATTAAAAGTAAAAACTGATTTACCTAGCTGGGTGAGGAACAGTTAACCAATCCTGTGAACGGACGGGTTAGGCCACTGAGTGTCTATACTTCAACAGCAAAGTTAGATAAGAGGGAAGTTTATGAATTAGGTTCTTGTAAACAAAAAGGGAGTAATGTAGAGATCTATGGTCTTTAGCAAAGTCCAGCAAACCTTTTGATACAGGATACAGTGATGAGCATCAAAACTGTCACCTGTAACAAAACTAGGGGCATTATGGTAGATAGTATCCAAAGGTTTAAGGTATGATAGTATCCAAAGGTTTAAGGTATGATAGTATCCAAAGGTTTAAGGTATGATAGTATCCAAAGGTTTAAGGTATGATAGTATCCAAAGGTTTAAGGTATGATAGCATCCAAAGGTTTAAGGTATGATAGTATCCAAAGGTTTAAGGTATGATAGTATCCAAAGGTTTAAGCTATGATAGTATCCAAAGGTTTAAGGTATGATAGTATCCAAAGGTTTAAGGTATGATAGCATCCAAAGGTTTAAGGTATCATAGTATCCAAAGGTTTAAGGTATGATAGCATCCAAAGGTTTAAGGTATGATAGCATCCAAAGGTTTAAGGTATGATAGCATCCAAAGGTTTAAGGTATGATAGCATCCAAAGGTTTAAGGTATGATAGTATCCAAAGGTTTAAGGTATGATAGTATCCAAAGGTTAAAGATTAGTAGCAGCTGCACTTTGATAAATAATATCACCATATTCAAGAACAGATCAAAAGATTATTCAGTCAATCTACTTCCAGACATGATCTGTTTCTGGAGAAAAAAACTACTTTACAGCTTAGCTTCTGTAATAGTGCCTGTGTGTAGCTGGTGTAGAGGAGTCAGGCGCAGGACAGCAGATATGAGTAATAAATGTACTTTACTCAAATAATCACAAATACAACACAGTACATCGAGCCCACAATAACGGACCGTATTACAAACAAACAATCACTCACAAACAACCATGGGAGAACACAGGGTTAAATAATGAACAAGTAATTGGGGTATAGAAACCAGGTGTGTAAGACAAGGACAAAACAAATGGAAAATGAAAAGTGGATCGGCGATGGCTAGAAGGCCGGTGACGTCGATCGCCGAACGCCGCCCGAACAAGGAGAGGGACAGACTTCGGCGGAAGTCGTGACAGCTTCTTAACCAGCTCATCTATATGTTTTTAAATGTCAAATCCATATCAATCCAAATGCCTGGGTATTTATATGCGGGAACACATTCGATTGGAGAACCATCTAGATGAGTTAACATGTAGTTCATCTGAAACATTCTTACAAGAGTTTAAATACAACATGTCTTTAATTTGACCCGTATTAAGCACAAGTTTTAAATCACCAGCCGTGGCAATAGCATACAGTGGGGCAAAAAAGTATTTAGTCAGCCACCAATTGTGCAAGTTCTCCCACTTAAAAAGATGAGAGAGGCCTGTAATTTTCATCATATGTACACTTCAACTACGACAGACAAAATGAGACAAAACAATCCAGAAAATCACATTGTAGGATTTTTAATGAATTTATTTGCAAATTATATTTGTTTTTTTTGCCCCACTGTACATAACAGTATCTTCTGCATATAGGTGAAGTTTACAGTTTCTAACAGAGTGACCAATGGTGTTTATATAAATAGTGAAGAGAACAGATCCCAAAATCGGCCCCTGTGGAACATCTTTATGCACGTCAAGAAATTCAGACTTAACCTCATCAATCACGCTGGTCTGAGTTCTGTCACTAAGATAATCATGAAACCATGAACAGGCGTCAGAGCTCAGGCCTATCGAGGACAACGTAGTCAATAAAATAGCGTGAGTTTCAAGAGATTTGACTGGTCCACAAACAAAGCAGCACATTTCATTTTAGTGTGTAAAGCTTTGACAAGATCATTACCTACTAAAGTGGTAGCGGTAATAGTGCTATGTCCAGGACTAAACCCTGATTGGTTTACATTCTAAATACATTTCTCAGATAAAAAAAGAGCAAAGTTGTACATTTACCAAAGATTCTAGAATCTTAGCTAGACAAAGAAGCCTTGAAATGGGGCGATAATGATTAAGATCTCTACTATCCCCGTCCTTATGAAGTGGCAGCACAAGAGCTGATTTACATACTTTAGGAATATTTCCTGATAACAATGATAAATAACTAATGTGGGTTATTGAGCCAACAATGATGGGCTCTGCACACTTAAGAAGACCAGGATCCAATTCTTGTTGTTTATTGCTAGCAAAGCATCCAGGACTTATTTTTCTGTAAATAACCTAAAAGAAAAGCTTTGACTGCCATTTCTCTGATCATTCAGCAAGTTTCCCCCTATAAGCATCCAGCTCAATATCATTGTGAATAAGCTTAGAAGTTATTCCAGAGCCCGCTGAAATAAACTGGTGTTTAAATGCATTAATAACTGTTTTTTTCCCCCATAATGAGGCCAGTGTCTGAATTAATTTGTTGTGGCAGAGAGGAGGAAGTAGAACCCTTCAGGGATTTGACAGTTTTCCTGAATTTAGCAGGGTTCCTATTACAATGAGAAAAAGAGGTTACATAATAATCAGATTTAGCCTTCATGATTTGTCTTACACAATGATTGCCCGTCCGTCCGGGCCTAAGCCTGTGTTCCTGGTCTTGACCCAAGCATCCTCTCTTTTATGAATTACTTCTGATAATTCAGGTGTACCAAGGCATTCCATCTACATTTAACACTTAATTATCCACAATAGTATTAAAGAGATCCGCAAAGAGGCTAAATGCTAAATCAGGTTCAGGGATAAAGGAAATACAATCAAGGTCACATCTGTTTCCCCCTCGGGTTAATGGGTAAGGGTCAGGGGTGAATGGTATGGTCCCTGGAATGGAACTAACTAATCCAGAAAACAAGTGGCAGTGATCACCAGAGTTCAAACTGTGACTCATATCCCACTTTACACAGAACTGGACCAGCGGGATAGGGAGGCCAGGGAACTGGACCAGCAGGATAGGGAGGCCAGGGGACTGGACCAGCAGGATAGGGAGGCCAGTGAACTGGACCAGAAGGATAGGGAGGCCAGAGGACTGGACCAGCAGGATAGGCAGGACAGGGGACTGGACCAGCAGGATAGGCAGGCGAGGGGACTGGACCAGCAGGATAGGCAGGACAGGGGACTGGACCAGCAGGATAGGCAGGACAGGGGACTGGACCAGCAGGATAGGGAGGCCAGGGGACTGGACAAGCAGGATAGGGAGGACAGGGGACTGGACCAGAAGGATAGGGAGGCCAGGGGACTGGACCAGAAGGATAGGGAGGCCAGAGGACTGGACCAGAAGGATAGGGAGGCCAGGGAACTGGACCGGCAGGATAGGCAGGCGAGGGGACTGGACCAGCAGGATAGGGAGGCCAGGGAACTGGACCGGCAGGATAGGGAGGCCAGAGGACTGGACCAGAAGGATAGGGTGGCCAGGGAACTGGACCGGCAGGATAGGCAGGCGAGGGGACTGGACCAACAGGATAGGGAGGCCAGGGAACTGGATCGGCAGGATAGGGAGGCCAGAGGACTGGACCAGAAGGATAGGGAGGCCAGGGAACTGGACCGGCAGGATAGGGAGGCCAGAGGACTGGACCAGAATGATAGGGAGGCCAGAGGACTGGACCAGAAGAATAGGGAACTGGACCGGCTGGATAGGTAGGCCAGGGGACTGGACCAGCAGGATAGGGAGGCCAGTGAACTGGATCAGCAGGATAGGGAGGCCAGTGAACTGGACCAGCAGGATAGGGAGGCCAGGATCCAGTGAACTGGGCCAGCAGGATGGGGGGTGAGAAAACTGGACCAGCAGGATAGGGAGGTGTGAAAACTGGACCAGCAGGATAGGGAGGCCAGTGAACTGAATCAGCAGGGTAAGGAGGCCAGTGAACTGGATCAGCAGGATAGGTAGGCCAGGGAACTCAATATGACTCTGTTCTTGTGCCGGGATATTGGCTCTCCCAAACCATCAAACACCCCTGCTACATGGAGAGCTGTCTGCAACCCCAAACGGCCCCAGGGGGTGTAGCTGAGCCCTGAGATATGGGATGCTCCTTGACAGATGCACCCTGGCCACTGGCACGAGTAGCATCCTGGGGGAAATATTTTGCCTGGCACCAGTAGCATCCTGGGGGAAATATTTTGCCTGGCTCCCAGGAGCTTCCTGGGGGAAATATTTAGCCTGTCACCAGTGGCACGCTGGGGGAAATATTTAGCCTGTCACGAGTGGCACGCTGGGGGAAATATTTAGCCTGGCACAAGTGGCATGCTGGGGGAAATATTTAGCCTGGCACCAGTGGCACGCTGGGGGAAATATTTAGCCTGTCACCAGTGGCATCCTGGGGGAAATATTTAGCCTGTCACCAGTGGCATGCTGGGGGAAATATTTAGCCTGTCACCAGTGGCATCCTGGGGGAAATATTTAGCCTGGCACCAGTGGCATCCTGGGGGAAATATTTAGCCTGGCACCAGTGGCATGCTGGGGGAAATATTTAGCCTGGCACCAGTGGCATCCTGGGGGAAATATTTAGCCTGGCACCAGTGGCATGCTGGGGGAAATATTTAGCCTGGCACCAGTGGCATCCTGGGGGAAATATTTAGCCTGGCACCAGTGGCACGCTGGGGGAAATATTTAGCCTGGCACCAGTGGCACGCTGGGGGAAATATTTAGCCTGGCACCAGTGGCATGCTGGGGGAAATATTTAGCCTGTCACCAGTGGCACGCTGGGGGAAATATTTAGCCTGGCACCAGTGGCATGCTGGGGGAAATATTTAGCCTGTCACCAGTGGCATGCTGGGGGAAATATTTAGCCTGTCACGAGTAGCATGCTGGGGGAAGTATTTAGCCTGGCAGCAGTGGCATACTAGGGGAAATATTTAGCCTGTGAGAAGGGAGACTATTAGAGTACCATTCTATCCTGTCATGCCAAGGCTGCAGTGGTAAGACAAATCAAGTATTTAACACAAAGACACAGACAACATACTCTAATATGGGTCTTTAACCAACAAACAACATACACTAATATGGGTCTTTAACCAACAAACAACATACACTAATATGGGTCTTTAACCAACAAACAACATACACTAATATGGGTCTTTAACCAACAGACACTAACATACACTGGCTTCTGCCTAACAGATGGAGTCATTCCACGTCAAATCAACAAGCCATAGTATCCCACTATTGCATGTTTTTTTTGTGATCAAGTGTATATTTTCATCTCATGGTGATGGTATAGTGTCAAAATCTCTGTGTTCATTTGACATGGAATGACACAAAATCGATTCATCAATAAATACCATTTTCATAGTCTCATCTACAGCAGCACAGTACAGCATACACCCTGACGCCGAGTTCAGAATACAGATAAAATATCACTACTTGACATTTAAAATGGGGTCAAGTTTAATTTTGTCTGATTCAAATCAAATCAAATTGTATTTGTCACATGCAACAAATACAGTGAAATGCTTACTTACAAGCCCTTAATCAACAATGCAGTTTAAGAAATACAGTGAAATGCTTACTTACAAGCCCTTAATCAACAATGCAGTTTAAGAAATACAGTGAAATGCTTACTTACAAGCCCTTAATCAACAATGCAGTTTAAGAAATACAGTGAAATGCTTACTTACAAGCCCTTAATCAACAATGCAGTTTAAGAAATACAGTGAAATGCTTACTTACAAGCCCTTAATCAACAATGCAGTTTAAGAAATACAGTGAAGAAAAAATGTATCAAATCAAATGTTATTGGTCGCATACACATGTTAATGCGAGTATAGCGAAATGCTTGTGCTTCTAGTTCCAACAGTAAATATATGGATGAGCGATGACCGAGCGGCATAGGCAAGATGCAATAGATGGTATAAAACACTGTATATACATGTGAGATGAGTAATGTAAGATATGTAAACATTAAAGTGGCATTATTTAAAGTGACTAGTGATCCATTTATTAAAGTGGCCAATGATTTGAGTTTGTATGTAGGCAGCAGCCTCTCTGTGTTAGTGATGTCAGTTTAATAGTCTGATGGTCTTGAGATTGAAAAACAGCTTCTATCTCTCGGTCCCAGCTTTGATGCACCTGTACTGACCTTGCCTTCTGGATGGTAGCAGGGTGAAGAGGCAGTGGCTCAGGTGGTTGTTGTCCTTGATTATCTTTTTGGCCTTCCTGTGACATCGGGTGCTGTAGGTGTCCTGGAGGGCAGGTAGTTTGCCCCCGGTGATGCGTTGTGCAGACCGCACCACCCTCTGGAGAGCCTCGTGGTTGAAGGTGGTGCAGTTTCCGTACTAGGTGGTGATACAGCCCGACAGGATGCTCTCAATTGTGCATTTGTAAAAATTTGTGAGGGTTTTAGGTGACAAGCCAAATTTCTTCAGCCTCCTGAGGCTGACTAACTAAATAAACTAAAGTTTTAAAACATTGAATAAAAAGTATTATTGTTCTTTTATATAACAATACCAAGGTTATATACAGGGGTATTGGCACCAAGTCAATGTGCGGGGGTACAGGTTAGTCAAGGTCATTTGTACATGTAGGTATGGGTAAAGTGACTATGCATAGACAATCAACAGCGAGTAGCAGCAGTGTAAAAACAAAGGGAAGAGAGGTGTCAATGTAAATAGTCCGAGTGGGCATTTGGCTTGGGGGTAGAAGCTGTTAAGGAGTCTTTAGGACCTAGACTTGGCGCTCCAGTTTGTACATCTAGTCAGCAAGCGACAACTACTGTAATGTTATCTTCCTCTAACCTTACACCAACGTGTAATTAAAATGAATGGAAAACTCCACAGAGGTGTCATTCATCACTTGTTTTGTTCCAGACAGGGTCAGGCTCAGAACCTAATCACACACATTCACTGAGACATAAAAGGAAACGCTTTCAACAACACAAAGGAAACATATTGAAGACATAAAATTAACACTTCTATTCACACAGACATTTGAGAGAGTGTTTCCAAGAAATCTGGACATACAGTTCAGAAGAACAGGATACCAAACCATAGAATTGAACTACATAGTGAAACAACGGAGTATCTCCTCAGACAAGTATAGATAGATATAAAAATGTCAGAGCGGTTCATAATCAAAGACCAATTTCAGCAAGACAAAATGTTACTTGAGGGCTTTTGACAAGGGGGCAAAAAAAGAGAGTGACAATCGCTCAGGGTTGTGGCCGCACAGAGGCAGGTTAAGAAGAATTCAGAGTGTTTTCCTCTCCGTCTGTAGAACATCACTTCTGTCTGTCAGGGGACAGATGGGAGAGACCATTAACCCTAATAACATTCAACAATAACACGTACTGGGATGCCTCTAATGAACATGACATAGTACCTGTTGAAAACCATGCCAAAATAGCAAATGGATGACGTCATCATGCTTCCTGAGAGTGTCTCTGTGTTCATGTTACTTAAGAGGAAGGGACAGATCCCTGGCTGCTCTCTGTGTCTCTAGAGAAAAATGCTACATGAAAGAGCATTCACCGTAGCTGTGCTATTGACTTCCCTGGTCGAGGTCAGCAACAGAGCATATTATTCATTCATGTTCCATGTCTTTGGCTCCAATGACCCAGGGAAGAGGGGCTAATGCATCATGCAGTGAGTGCTGTGCTGTTGGCCACAGCCCCATGAGGGTTCAGTGTTTCCTCTTTCCTCTCTAACTCAACCATAGCGGCGGTCTTCCAGGTGGATCTGTGTCTTTTTTAGGGGGTAAACAAGGATGAAGAGCTATTGTACCTGTGTCAAATAGAGGCTAACTAGGCATCGTGGCACTGTCTAAATCTTTTAAATACACTCATTTACTGGAGTGTGACTGAAGCCTTTACCAATATTTCACTGAACGGGGCAACGGGGCAACTGAAGCCAATCTGACCCCTGACCTTTTGCATGCCTTAAACAACTTTGTTAGCGGGTGACTGGGAAGAAGTCTTTCACACCTACGTTGTCCTCACCGTACACCTAAAACCTGCCCTGACACCTTCTACGACCACAGACAAACAGGCAGCATAGTGCGAACACTTCAGAGGTATTTTTTAAGTGATTCGTTTTTTCACTGACAATGGACATAAACTGTCTTACATCGGGTAATAAGGTGAGGACAGCATTAGTCTGGACAGCCCTATATAGCTAGAAAAGGCTTGTGATTAGGGACGGTAACACTTTATATGGGTTGCCTGTTTTGCATGTTATTTTAGCATTAATACGTGTCACATATCAGTTTGTAAACAATGTAAAAAAAAGTTATAAAGTTATAAATCTGCATTCAAAAATGGTCTCTAATTTTCTTTTCTTGAGTAAGTCAGCTCCAAAATGCAGGTGTTTCAGCCTAGCTCAGTGCTTTCTGTGGCGGTGGGGCAAGACAGCAGAAGATACACAGTGTTGCGCCGTGATTGGCTCAGGGTTCTGTCACTCGTGGGAACACTACGTCACCGCAAAATCTAAGGGGAGAGCTACAAAATTGTAGCCCCTTGGGTGCTGCCATAGAGTTACATTAGAAGTGCCCATCCAAGAAGGCTCAAGGTCATTGGCCACAGATAAAATGATGTCAAATCATGTGACATGTAGAGTAGTTTTGATTGGACTGATCATGTCAACATACTTTCAAAATCTTAGCTAGCAGTCATCATCATGAATCAATTTGACAATCTACTGGCAAATCCTTTTCAATCCTTGTCATATGAAGAGAAATTATAGCTAAAATGTATCGGTGCTCATCGGCTATTGGACAAACATTACACAAGTTGGAAATTGCAAATTCAACAATGAGTGGTTTAGAAGGAATCAGTGACAGTGGCTAACGTTAACTTCAAGCATTGCAAAGCAATCACTAGCCTGCTTTTCAGTGGAGTGGCTGTGTGGTCCCAAGTCTGGGATAAAGGAACTCTTTTCCAAGTTTAAAATGATCCAAATTCAACATTGGCCATGCTGTCAATTAAGCATGATTTGTGCCGCGCTCAAAACAACTTAACTCGGAATTGCGAAAACCTGAGTCTGGAATAAACGAGTTCCGACTGTGAAAACATACTTTGAACAGTCATCCAATTTGGAATTGTAAATCCGGCTTCTTTCTAGAGCTACGAACTGAAGATCACTGACATCATCATGACTCGACCTTGTCCCCTCCGAGTTCCCAGTTGTTTTGAAAGCACCATAACATTTTGAGAATGTCAGACTTTGATGACAAAATCTTCCCACGAAGGAACCACCGTGCCACCTTCCTGTTCAAGTGAGCACAGCACAAGATCCAACAATGTATTGTATGCTGCGGCATAAAATGTAATATGCGAGGGAGATGTGTATACTGTAGCTAAGAAAGTAATACTATGTGTATGTTGTGTAGTAAGATGTTAGTAGCCCATGTGCCTCGCCCTAATAATTTGGTATATTTACCCTTCTTAATTTCACCTGCTGTTCTGACTTGGTGGTGCACATGTAGCCTATAACATGTTCTAGAGAAACATAATCATTGAATATTGTAAGAGCGGTCATTGTCTGCTTATATGCCCCCTTAAATTATCCTACGACTATGACTTGGTGTACAGGGATAACACTGAGAACGGCCCATGTTCTGTTTCTTATCCTCTCGTCATCCCCTTATGCCATAGTTCGTACATCTCAATTGTCATTAGAAACCACATTTGTTAAGCAAGTCAGTCAAATCAGCTATGTTTTTAAAAAGACAGTAAATGAGTCTGAATGAACTGTTTCGCTGCCAGACAAGGCTCTGCTGATAGCCAGGTGTAGCAGTGGTAAGACGTTGGGAAAGCTTTATGTAGGCCATTTGTGTGCACCGTTTGTCACCGTTATAGAACAACTATCGCATTGTTTAGTGTTGTGTAGTGGCTTGCTGGCACGCATCCCATGTTTGTTTTGCCCCACCAAGATTTAGGTAATAATATCCTCACTGTTTACAAAGCGCGTGTGTGGTGAATCTGCCAGATCAGATGCAATAGAGATGACCAGGGATGTTCTCTTGATAAGTGCATGAATTGGACCATTTTCCTTTCTTGCTAACCATTCAAAATTTAATGAGAACTTTGTCAGGGAAAATGTATGGAGTAAAAAGTACATTATTTTCTTTAGGCATGAAGTAGTAAAAGTTGTCACAAATATGAAGAGTGAAGTACAAATACCACAAAACTACTTCAGTAGTACTAAAGTATTTTTCTTTAAGTACTTTATACCACTGCAGAGATGTAAAGGAAGGTGCACAGGACAGTCCTTAATCAAATATGTAACATCAGAAACTCTCAAGCAGAAAGATGGCTATGGAGTTAAAGTGTCACCAAAAATGGATTCTGAATTTACTGCAATTCTAACTACAACCCACTAGAATAACCCCCGCACCACATTTCAATTCTAACTACAACCCACTAGAATAACCCCCGCCCCACATTTCAATTCTAACTACGACCCACTAGAATAACCCCCGCCCCACATTTCAATTCTAACTACAACCCACTAGAATAACCCCCGCACCACATTTCAATTCTAACTACAACCCACTAGAATAACCCCCGCCCCACATTTCAATTCTAACTACAACCCACTAGAATAACCCCCGCCCCACATTTCAATTCTAACTACAACCCACTAGAATAACCCCTGCCCCACATTTCAATTCTAACTACAACCAACTAGAATAACCCCCGCCCCACATTTCAATTCTAACTACGACCCACTAGAATAACCCCCGCCCCACATTTCAATTCTAACTACAACCCACTAGAATAACCCCCGCACCACATTTCAATTCTAACTACAACCCACTAGAATAACCCCCGCACCACATTTCAATTCTAACTACAACCCACTAGAATAACCCCCGCCCCACATTTCAATTCTAACTACAACCCACTAGAATAACCCCCGCCCCACATTTCAATTCTAACTACAACCAACTAGAATAACCCCCGCCCCACATTTCAATTCTAACTACGACCCACTAGAATAACCCCCGCCCCACATTTCAATTCTAACTACAACCCACTAGAATAACCCCCGCCCCACATTTCAATTCTAACTACAACCCACTAGAATAACCCCCGCTCAACTTTTTTTTTAAATAAAAAAAATCTATAAAAATAGCCTTTGGCATTTAACTATTTGTTAAGGAGTGCTTTGCTCACAGGCATAGCTAACCGTTGTAATGGGGGCTTAACAGAATTGACTTATCAGGGGCGTGGGCTTCTTGAGATGTCTGCAGACAATGAAGAAATGACCACATGCAAAAGGTATCAGATAGTGCCTCCCGAGTGGCGCAGTGGTCTAAGGTACTGCAGCGCTAGCTGTGCCACTAGAGAGTCTGGGTTCAAGTCCAGGCTTTGATGCAGCTGGCTGTGACTGGGAGACACACAATTGGCCCAGCACCTTCTGGGTTTTTTATTTTACCTTTATTTAACCAGGTGTGTGACAGAGTTACACATGGGATAAACAAACATACAGTCAATAACACAAAATAATAATATTTATAGTGTGTGAAAATGTAGTAAGATTAGAGGTAAGGCAATAAATAGGCCGTAGTGGCAAAATATTTACAATTTAGAAATTAAACACTGGAGTGATAGATGTGCAGAAGACGAATGTGCAAGTAGAGATACTGGGGTGCAAAGGAGCAAAAAAAAGTAATAATATGGGGATGAGTTAATTGGGTGGGCTATTTACAGATGGGCTGTGTTCAGGTGCAATGATCGGTAAGCTGCTCCGACAGCTGATGCTTAAAGTCAGCTGTCAGGGGAGGGTTTGGCCGGCATGGATGTTCTTGTCCCATCACGCGCTAGCGACTCCTGGGGCGGCCGGGCACAGTGCACGCCGACACGGTCGCCAGGTGTACGGTGTTTCCTCTGACACATTGGTGCAGCTGGCTTCCGGGTTAAGCGGGCATTGTGTCAAGAAACAGTGTGGCTTGGTTCGGGTTGCGTTTCAAGGGATGCACGGCTCGCGACCTTTGCCTCTCGAGTCCGTAAGGGAGTTGCAAGACTAACTAGCAATTGGATACCTTTAAAAAAAAATGGTGGTATCAGAGAGCAGGGTTGTATTCATTAGTGCAAACCATAGCAACAACTGTTTGGTTTCATGTGAATACACCACATGTATAGGTCACAGAGACCCACAATAATAGTCCTGTTCCATTTCATTATGTGGTGCAGCCTAGAGTGTCTATGACTGAGTATGTGAGTCTAAAAGAAAGAAGTAAATGTAGGTACAAACCAACAAACTATTTAGGCTGTAGTTTACATTGCATGGACTAGACACTGTTGTTATTGTTGGCGCGGCAGGGTAGCCTAGTGGTTAGAGCGTTGGACTAGTAACCAGAAGGTTGCAAGTTCAAACCCCCGAGCTGACAAGGTACAAATCTGTCGTTTTGCCCCTGAACAGGCAGTTAACCCACTGTTCCTAGGCCGTCATGGAAAATAAGAATTTGTTCTTAACTGACTTGCCTAGTTTAAATAAAGGTAAAATAAATAAAAAAATGAGTGGGTAACGTGTCGATATCTGAATAAGCATGACTGGCAAAAAACAAACAAACATGGAAATATTGGGGATACGAATCTTTATTTAAAGCATCACAAACTGCAGCGAAAAACAAATTACCATAATATAAATTTCACACGACCAGAAACTGTTGTATTTTAAATGTAGCTTTACACTGCCCTCTAGTGGCTGATATGAGAACCACCACAAGACAACATTAAAATATTTTACAAAAAAGGGTTTAACACCCATTATCTAACCCAGGGGTACTTGAACAAAGTAAAACTCCTATTGAAACATGTTTTCTACCAGCACCCAATACAGTCTTCATCTGGTCTCACAAGTTCCCAATGCTTTAGAGCAATGACCAGGGAAACTGCAGAAGATGGTGCGGCCCTTTGGAACTGATGTTCTGCTCACCGTGGTCAGTAAAGACGTCACGTAGAAGAGAAGAAAAGCTGCACTCATCCCAACAGGCAAAACTGGTTGTCAATGACGTCATTTCAACTAGGTTCTGTTGTCACAACGTCACTAAACCAAGTTTTGCCCGCTGGGATGGTTCCAATGGAATGAATGGAATAACCAAGTACAGAGTTAGAGCTCATGTCAGCTTTTATAGTAAAGCATGGAACTACATGCTATTTACTTTAGCGATGAAGCTCTCCATAATGTCCTTCATCTTCTGAATGTCCACCTCGTCCTCCCGGAAAGCTTCCGCGTACACCCTGTCTACTCGCTTGTGTTGATCCTCTAAGAATTTCTGGAAATGATCACAATGTGAATTTCAGGCTCAGTCATTGTCAAATCAAGTTGTTATTGTAAAAAGGAATAAAATAAATATTCAAATAAAGACGAGATGTGCACGAGGTCAGTGGCTTTGTGAACGACAGGTTAGGGGCAAGATGGAGACTGACCTCTACAATGGACAGGTGGTTGGCAGCCGTGGTTAACACACTGGCAAGGTTGTTAACCACAGTCCGCCGCTCCTCATTGGTTTCTTGCAGGACAAGATGGTACCTGTGGAGTAGAAAGACAAATACTGTGGTGGGGGGGGGGGTCTATTTTTAGATATGAACAAGGAAAAAAAACTTCATGTGGTTGTGAAATAATTGTAAAGCCCTAAACATACCGTACGCAAATAAAGTATCATTGTCTGGGCCAGAACGGCTCATAGGACAGGAGCATATCTCCTGTTTTTGTTGTGTGAGGCAGCTTGATGTACAAGCACACCTGCTGGACAGGACGCTAGTTTAACCCTTGTATCTCTGCACATTGTAAATATGGTATTGGAACTGATCCTGTATATAAACAGTAGCTTATTTACTGTCTCATGTTATTCATGGTTCTATTTCTCATGTGTTTTTTTCCTACTTTACATTAGTATAATATTTTTACTACTGATATTGATTACTGAAATGTCAGTCAGGAAAGAAAGGCATTTCACAGTAGTTGTGCCCGTGACAATAAAACATCAAACTAAGCCTTGTAGCCCTCACCATTGTGATTTGGTCCAAAATAATTGGTAGAAGGAGCACTACTCACTGTTGCTGTGCAGCTTTCAGCTGCTCCACAGACTCATCATAGCCCAGGGTCACCTTCTTCTCCAGCAGCTTGCGGTGAGTCTCCACAGACTCCATCTCAGCAGACCACTTCTGCTCCTCATGGGCAATGTCCTACACACACACCACAGAGAGAGGGATGTCATTTTTCTAAATGATAAAAAACACAATTTAACCACAGATGTGGAAACAATACATTTAAAATAAATGGCTTCATCAATAAGTGCATCGATGACGGCGTCCCCACAGTGACCGTACGTACATACCCCAACCAGAAACCATGGATTACATACAGGCAGCATCCGCACTGAGCTAACGGCTAGAGCTGCTACTTTCAAGGAGCGGGACTCTAACCTGGAAACTTATAAGAAATCCCAGTTATGCCCTCCGACGAACCATCAAACAGGCAAAGCGGCAATACAAGATTGAGTCTTACTACACCGGCTCTGACGTTCGTCGGATGTAGCAGGGCTTGCAAACCATTACAGACTACAAAGGGAAGCACAGCCGAGAGCTGCCCAGTGACACGAGCCTACCAGGCGAGCTAAACTACTTCTATGCTGGCTTCGAGGCAAATAACACTGAAACATGCATCAGAGCACCAGCTGTACCAGAAGACTGTGTGATCACACTCTCTGCAGCCACTGTGAGTAAGACTCTTAGGTCAACATTCACAAGGCCGCAGGGCCAGACGGATTACCAGGACGTGTACTGCGAGCATGCGCTGACCAACTAGCGAGTGTCTTCACTGACATGTTCAACCTCTCCCTGTCCGAGTCTGTAATACAAACATGTTTTAAGCAGACCACCATAGTGCCTGTACCCAAGAACACTATGGTAAACCTGGCTAAATGACTACCGACCCGTAGCACTCTCGTCTGTAGCCATGAAGTGCTTTGAAAGGTTGGTCATGGCTGAAGTCAAAATCAACATCCCAGAAACCCTAGACCCACTCCAAATTGCATATGGCCCCAACAGAGCCACAGATAATGCAGTCCCTATTGCACTCCACACTGCCCTTTCCCACTTGGACAAAAGGAACACCTATGTGAGAATGCTATTCATTGAGGACAGCTCAGCATTCAATACCATAGTGCCCTCAAAAGCTCATCAATAAGCTAAGGACTCTGGGACTAATAACCCCCCTCTGCAACTGGATCCTGGACTTCCTGACGGGCCGCCGCCAGGTGGTAAGTGTAGGTAACAACACATCCGCCACGCTGATCCTCAACACAGGGGCCCCTCAGGGGTGCGTGCTCGGCCCCCTCCTGTACACTCATGACTGCACGGCCAGGCACGAGTCCAACACCATCATTACATTTGCCGATAACACAACAGTGGTAGGCCTGATCACCGACAACAACGAGACAGTCTATAGGGAGGAGCTCAGAGACCTGGCCGTGTGGTGCCAGGACAACAACCTCTCCCTCAACGTGATCAAGATAAAGGAGATGATTGTGGACTACAGGAAAAAGAGGACCGAGCACACCCATATTCTCATCGACGGGGCTGCAGTGGAGCAGGTTGAGAGCTTCAAGTAAGAGTAGGTAGATCAATAAATGACTGGCCTGTGAAGCAATATTTTCAGATGGGTTCCTGTATACAATATTCAAACATTTGTAATATTGAAAATATAACCCACCTGCATGTCTTGTTCGAGCTGCTCGTCGAGCCTACGGATTTGCTCTCTCAGTTGTTTCAAGTCATTCGCTTTATCTGAAATATTGGAATTCACCTGAAAGAGAAAAAAGACCCATGTTTAAAAAAAAAAACACCCAAAAAATGGGACAAAACCTTCAGACTTCTAAGAAACACAGTGAAATGTCTCGGTACCTGTTCTATGGACTCCTCCAGGCTTAGTTTCATGTCTGTCAGTCGACTACACTCCTCGTCCACATCAGTGATCAGTTTCCTCAGTAGTTGCTGTAGAGAATAAGCCACAGAATTAGGTCCAGATACAACACACACCTGTTGTAATAAAGCGATTGTTCGATGAGAACTAAAATCGGCATACTTGAATCTGTGTTCTGCATTGAACCATGGTGGACGGTCCGTATTCTGTGGAGGTCCTGATCTCAAAGTCGTGGCCGCATGCGTTCTCGGCAGACACAGGGATGAGCTTCAGTTTGCGGGCAAGCTTGTGGTACTCGGCCAGCTTCACTTCGGCCTAAATCATTAGCAGTGGTTAAGACTGAGAAGACTGTTCAGCACTGGCACATAGCTAGCTAGTCATTTAAAAAAAAAAAGACTTATTGAACCTTTATTTACCAGACAGATGAGTATAGAATGCAGTCGTATCAGGCCAGCAACCTACTCCTTACCGTTTCCTTGGCCTTGGCCAGAGCGATCTCCTCGTTCCACATGTGCTGCTCGGCCTGCTCCAGGCTCTTGCTCAGGCTGTTGATGGTCTGCTGCAGCTCCCTCTTCTCCCAGTTGATCCTCTCAATATCTGCGGGAGTGAACTTCTGGGTGGACAAGATGTGTTGGAGCCGGGACTCCTCCTGTTTTAGGGTCTCCACTTGCAGTCCTACACAGGACAACGTTTCAGGATTTCCAGGAGAGTAGCAATTTTTAAAAAGGTATATTTTAATGGATTTTCAGATTTAGTTTAAACAGGGAATGAGAGGAAGTGGGGACAGATAGAGAGATGTGGCAAAGGGCAGTAGACCACATATACAGACACTTTAGAAAGAGAAAAGTGTCCTGGAGGCTGCATCAATACCGCAAGACCAGCTAAACCACGAGAGTAGCAATGTTTGGTCATGTTTTTTTACCCGATGCTTCCAGCTCCTCGGCCAATCCAGAGGCTTTGTTCTCCAGGTTGGCTTTGAAAGACTCCAGGTTACTGCGATAACTCTGCAGCTTCTGCAGGTCTGTCTGAAGTTTGACTTTCTCCGTTCTTTTGACCATCAATCGGTCCTGCTCCAAAGTGAATAAAATGGTTAGAAATATAGTGAATCAAATGGCTCTGTTCAAACGTAACTGGCACATTTACAGACTGCTTAAACTAGGTGAGATGTACAATATTCAGTCGCAGAACTTCTGTAAATAATATAAAAATCTATAAATACAGTGCATTCGGAAACTATTCAGACCACTTGACTTTTGCCATATTTGTTACATCCTAAAATAGATTAGACTGGGTTTTTTTCCCTTCATTAATCTACACACAACACCCCGTAAAACAATTATAGCAAATTCTTTGCTAAATAAAAAACTTAAATATCACATTTACATAACTATTCAGACCCTTTATTTACCGGCGATTACAGCCTTGAGTCTTTTTGGGTATGACACTACAAGCTTGGCCCACCTCTATTTGGGGAGTTTCTCCTATTCTTCTCTGCAGATCATCTCAAGCTCGGTCAGGTTGGATGGGGAGCATCACTTCACAACTATTTTTAGGTCTCTCCAGAGATGTTCTATTGGGTTCAAGTCCGGGCAACTCAAGAATATTCAGAGACTTGTTGCCCAAAGCCACTCCTGCGTTGCCTTGGCATTGTGCTTGTTGTCCTGTTGGAAGGTAAACCTTCGTCTGGGGTCCTGAGCAGGTTTTCAGCAAGGACCTCTCTGTACTTTTCTCCGTTCATCTTTCCCTCGATCCTGACTAGTCTCCCAGTCCCTGAAACACATCCCCACAGCATGATGCTGCCATAACCATGCTTCACCGTAGTGATAGTGCCAGGTTTCCTCCAGACGTGACGCTTGGCATTCAGGTCAAAGATTTCTGATCTTGGTTTCATCAGACCAGAGAATCTCATGGTCAGAGTCCTTTAGGTGCCTTTTGGCAAACTCCAAGCGGGCTGTCATGTGCCTTTTACTGACGAGTGGCTTCCATCTGGCCACTCTACCATAAAGGCCTGATTGGTGGAGTGCTGCAGATATGGGTGTTCTTCTGGAAGGTTCACCCATCTCCAAAGAGGAACTCTGGACCGAGGCCCCTTCTCCCCCGATTGCTCATTTTGGCCGGGCAGACAGCTCTAGGAAGAGTCTTTGTGTCTTCCATTTAAGAATTATGGAGGCCACTGTGAACTTGGGGACCTTCAATGCTGCAGACATTTTTTGGTACGCTTCTCCAGGTCTGTGCCTCGACACAATCCTGTCTCGGAGCTCTACGGACAATTCCTTCGACCTCATGGCTTGATTTTTGAACGGTCAACTGTGGGACCTTATATAGACAGGTGTGTGCCTTTCCAAATCATGTCCAATCAATTGAATTTACGACAACTTGGAGTCCAAGTTAACACATAAAATTGTTTATCTTTGTCATTATGGGGTATTGCGTGTAAGTTGATGAGGGAAAATATTTTATACATTTGATAATTAGGCTGTAACATAACAAAATGTGGAATATTTTCCGAATGCACTGTATATACAGACCTTAGATTAAAAGGACGAACCGTTTGACTTTCTTTCTCCAGCCGTTCAACCTCACCGCTCAGAATCCTGTACTTTTCCTCCATGGATGCGAGAAGCCCTTCGTCAACGTTGTAAAGTCTCTCTGTAAATATAAAGTTGGCGTTTTATGCGCTTGTTGCTGGTTATTTTTATATGTTCATTTGGAAGGAAAAGGCACAACTCACAATTAAAAACAATGACTTTGTCATCACTGCTTACTTAGTTTAGCAAGATAATCTGCATCCTCTTCATCAAATGTATCCGCTCCTTGCATGAACTTGTTGTATGTTTCAGCGGTGTAGTCCAGAAAGAGCTAGAAACAGAAGGGATCGTGCAGGGTCAAATAGAGACCTAACATCCTAAATGGTTTTGTTGTGAGTAAGTTGTTTCTGTACCTTGTTGAACTCCACCCCGTCCTCAATCTCAGTGCTTCCGTCAGAGAAATCAGCAAAGAGCAGGTCCTGATCACTCATACAGCAAAAGACCTGCAAAACAACCAGAACCAATTCAAGGAAACATACAGTATTATACAGAGCCCCGACTGCAGTATTATACAGAGCCCCGACTGCAGTATTATACAGAGCCACGACTGCAGTATTATACAGAGCCCCGACTGCAGTATTATACAGAGCCACAAAGTAACCGTTCACTGCACAGGGCCTCTGCCCCATGTGACCTAACTTTGTTGTTCATGTATTGACAAGTGTAACTAATAGATGCACACACAATCCATGTTAATCTTTTTAAATATGTCAATTGTAAAGGATTTCGTTATGTCGAAGCCCAGTAAGACTAGTGGTCGCCATTGGCGTCGGCTAATGGGGATCCTGATTAAAAAATGTTTTTATAAACATCTCATTATTCAAACCTTAATTTAGACAGTTAATGTTATTAATGAGTTTAGATATTAGGTAGTATTCTGCTGTACTCATACCCACCTTCACAGTATCGATGAGCCAGACAACAGACCCCAAGACCTGTGGCCATGTATGTGGTGCCCCCACAGAGTACATGGAACTTTTGGAGAGAACAAATGGATACCTGCCATCAGAAATATACAGTCAGTATCATAGAATGAGGAATGGGCTAGCGTACAAAAAACAGATGCAAACAGCAAATGATCACATCTGAGTCCCAAATAGCACCATATTCTCTATATAGGGCACTACCTTTGGCCAGGGCCTATAGGGATGCCATTTGGGACACAGACCATTTTTAACATGTACGGCAGAATGAGCTCATTTAAAAAATGTTTTCATGTAACCTTTATTTATCTAGGCAAGTCAGTTAACTTCTTGGTGACAGGGGGCAGTAATTTTCATGTCCGGATGAAATGCATGCCCAAATTCAACTGCCTGCTACTCATCCCCAGAAGATAATATATGCATATTAATAGTAGATTTGGATAGAAAACACTGTTTGAATCATGTCTGTGAGTATAACAGAACTTATTTAGCAGGCGAAACCCAGAGGACAAACTATTCAGATTTTTTTTGTTTTTTTGAAGTCACTCCTTTCAATGGATTTTCATTGGGAATCCAGATTTCTAAGGGATCTTCTTGCAGTTCATACCGCTTCCACTGGATGTCACCAGTCTTTAGAAATTGGTTGAGGTTTTTCTTTTGTGGAATGAAGAAGTAGCCTTGTTGAAAACCAGGGTCACTTCAAGTGTACTGTTAAAATAAGGTGTGTGAACAGAAAGCTAGCTACAGTTTGTTTTCCTCCTGTATTGAACACAGATCATCCCGTCTTCAATTTTATCGATTATTTACGTTAACAAATACCTAAAGTTGTATTACAAAAGTAGTTTGAAATGTTTTGGCAAAGTATACAGGTAACTGAGATATTTTGTAGTCACGTTGTGCAAATTGGAACCGGTATAAATAAATGGACATTTTGGATATATATCGACGGAATTAATTGGACAAAAGGACCATTTGTGATGTTTATGGGACATATTGGAGTGTCAACAAAAGAAGCTTGTCAAAGGTTTTGTCGCACCTGCAGGGTTGAAATATGCTTTCTCTCTTTGTTTACGGAGGTGCTACCCTCAGATAATAGCATCGTTTGCTTTTGCCGAAAAGCCTTTTTGAAATCTGACATGTTGGCTGGATTCACAAGTGTAGCTTTAATGTGGTATCTTACGTGTGTGATTTCATGAAAGTTCGATTTTTAATAGTAATTTATTTGAATTTGGCGCTCTGCATTTTCACTGGCTTTTGGCCAGGTGGGACGCTGGCGTCCCCAGAGAGGTTTTAGAACAAATTATTATTTACAACGACAGCCTACCTGGGAACAGTGGGTTAACTGCCTTGTTCAGGGGAAGAACGACAGATGTTTTGTTTTACCTTGTCGGCTCAGGGATTCGATGCAGCAACCTTTTGATTACTGGCCCAACACTCTAACCACTATTTACCCCAAGTCTTTGAGAATCCTGGGGACCTCTTCCTCCACTTTGGAGGTGGGCATCTGGAAGGTGGGGTCCAGGAGGCAGTAGATGAACTCAAAGATCTTTAGGAACTCCTTGGTGGAGGGCGACTGGAGAGACTTGACTGACATTGAACCCGGAAAGCCCTTCTCTGACAGAAACTAGGGGAGAACGAGGGAAATTATGTGTCTTTGTGAAAGAGAGCTGACCTAGGACCAGAACCCCCCAGGTCATAGAATCTTATTCATGAGGATGTAAAAGTGACAACTGATCCTAGAGCAGCACTCCTACTCAGATACTTTATAATGTGCGTATATTAGGAATCCTTACCTCACACAACTGTCTGATGCACTGCTGAACATAGGCCTTATCGTGTAAGGGCCGGGGATCCTTCATCTTCTCTGTGCCACCAAAGGCGCTGTTGCGAGCCATGCCAGTCCCACTGGTCCTGAAAATAGTTCATCAGATTTTTAGCATTCATGGTACCACAATAAGCCTGGTTCACATTGAAGTGACTCAAATCCAATTTTTTTTGCATATCTGATTCAAATATGTTATTTTTCCTGCAGCCTGAACAGTCAAACAGCACATGGTAGCAGACATTTCAAGTCACAAATCTGATTCCTGACCATGATGTGTCTGAATGGTCAAATCTGATTGATTTGCCCTCGTGGTTTTACAACTGTTGTTTGGCATATCTTGTTATTTGCTATTTAGTCTGTTGACAGTTTTGACAAGAACATGTGGTAGATAACTAGCTTTGTAATTGTTTACTAACAAATTAGTGAATGTGCTATAGCGCTAATCATCTACCTAACTAGTTAGTTGAATTATGTGGCTAGCCAAAAAGGACTTGTTCTGAAAGATGAATCACCTTGTCTTTTGAGGCTTTAAAAAAGGTGTTCTGACACTATGATTTTGAACATTCAAAGCTACTGTGAAACAACCCTGGCAGGCTTTCTTTTCACCGTAGATTTTGCTACATAACTGTGGGATCAATATCATGCCAAATATAAATCACCATTCCACAAACAAACACCTTTTGATTTGTAAATCTATACATTGCATTAGATTTTTTGTTTATATAACTGAAGATATGCAGGTCAATTCCAAGGGCCTTCAGTAAAACGCCATAACGACAAAAAGTTATCCCGCGTAGAAAGCGATGTTGAAAAAAAGTCGATCCCATTGATGCTGTTGACACAGATCACTGGTTGATGCGGAAAAGGAGCCAGCGAAGGGGGTGAGTGTAACCGGTGTGAAATGGCTAGCTAGTTAGAGGTGCGCGCTAATAGCGTGTTAATCCGTGACGTCACTCACTCTGAGACCTTGAAGTGGTTGTTTCACTTAATCTGCAAAGGACCGCGATTTTATTGGAGCGAGAGGTAACGATGCTAAGAGGGTGACTGTTGTCGATGTGTGCAGGGCATCCCTTGTTCAAGCCCAGATTGGTGCAAGGAAGGGGAAGGAAGCACTATTGTTATAAAGTCTGATCCCATATCCTACACCTCCTCTACCTTTCGCATGCCTCTAGAAATGGTTGGAGGCCTCAGGAACACTTATGTCTCCTTGATGCTGATCGTCTGTGCAGCATGAGACAGCGGATCGATTATAATTATTTACAATAGATGACATATCCTTCACATTTAGTGGCGCTATCACACTGGCCTGCTAACTCAACTAGATGGGTGATAAACGGGTGTCCACAGCAATAGTTTTGCAAATAGAGTAATCTAGGGCTTCGATTATTTACGTTGGACATACTATGGGTAACATACTATGGTTAACATGTCTCAGCCTCCAGTATTTATGCTGCAGTAGTTTGTGTCGGGGGCTAAGGTCAGTTTGTTATATCTGGAGTACTTCTCCTGTCCTATTCGGTGTCCTGTGTGAATTTAAGTGTGCTCTCTCTAATTCTCTCTAATTCTCGCCTCAGGACTACCTGACATGATGACTCCTTGCTGTCCCCAGTCCACCTGGCCGTGCTTCTGCTCCAGTTCCAACCGTTCTGCCTTATTATTAGACCATGCTGGTCATTTATGAACATTTGAACATCTTGGCCATGTTCTGTTATAATCTCCACCAGGCACAGCCAGAAGAGGACTGGCCACCCCTCATAGCCTGGTTCCTCTCTAGGTTTCTTCCTAGGTTTTGGCCTTTCTAGGGAGTTTTTAGCCACTGTGCTTCTACACCTGCATTGCTTGCTGTTTGGGGTTTTAGGCTGGGTTTCTGTACAGCACTGAGATATCAGCTGATGTACAAAGGGCTATATAAATACATTTGATTTGAGTTAACATACTATGGTTAACATACAATAATTTCTGCATCCTTGAAAGGCAGACATCAACAAAGCCAAACGAGAGGCTGTCAACGATGTATAGAAATCACTTTCTATGGGTACAAACCTTTTTCTATGAATACAAATCACTTTCTATGTGTGAGAACTTTTTCTTCTTATGCCATATGTCATGTTTGTGCATATCTCTCCTATGTGCAAATCTTTATGGCAGTCATTTTTATTAAGGCCCTTGGAAATTACCTGCATATCTACAGTCATAAAATAATTCTAATGCAATATATCGATTTACAAATACAAATCAAAAGGTGTTTGTAGATAGTGATTTACATTTGGCATGATATTGATTCCATACATAACTTCTAAGTGATAGGAAGCACAAGCGCCACCACCAATCAGCTTACACCACTGTGCACAACCACCGTTACTATGACAACTAGCATAGCCATGTCAGCAAATGAAGGCTGTCAGAACACACAAATCCAATTTGTTCACTTTTAACTTGCTGTTTGGACAGTCACTATTAGAAAAAATAATTGAAAAACAAAACTGATTGGAGCAGAAAGGCCTGCAGTGTGAACATGTCCGTAGCTACAATAAAAACCTGTACTGTCTGAGGGACTCGAGGACTGGAGTTGGGAACCACTGAACTTGGCAGTGTGAAATGGCTCCCAATCATATGGATTCACTAACAGGAATAGTCTTTGTCTCGCATGGTGACAGTGATAGAGAACTAGGTGTATCATGGTATTTTCTCCAGTGTAGGGACTTACCGACTACCAAAAAAGCTGGTTCTTCTCTCGGATGTGACAGACTGGGGTTTAGGAATGTTCAACTTTCCCAAGGATTGTTTGCTGTGAACAAATATTGATATGCTCACTGTATTAGCTAATACATATCCCATAAAGCAACTTCCATTGATGTTTGTCTGAACACTAACCTCTGGGGTGTTGCATAAACCATGCTCATTCTGTTGCTTTCAACTCTTTGAGGGAGCTCAGAGAGCCTACTGCTGGATGCTCGGTTCATCCTGGATCTGGTGAAAGAATGAAGAAAAGACATAGGCAGAAAAATACATGTAGGCTATACATGGATAGCCAGGCCAGTTAATGTTTAAATAGGATAGCAAATGTTTCCCAAACCAGTCAACTAACTGCAAATGCCTCCATATGAACAATGAAAGATGGGAACACTAGCAGGAAGTGGGAGGGGTCACCCACTTTATAGGGAGACATTGTCCCGGATTGTGCGGGACAGTCCCGCATTTTGTCCCTTTGTCCCCGCAACCAAAAATAAATGTCCTATTCATATCCTGAAAGAAAATGATCTCTACAATAAATGCTAATAAATATATATTTTTTTACCATGGAAAGGAAAACACTTGTGTATTTGTGGAGAAATCACCCTGATGTCATATCCCAGTTTACCTTTCTACACCTAGCAATGTGTTTTTTTTATTTAATTATATTTGATTTGGAATGGCAAGCCAAACCAAATTAACTGGGCCTATTTATTATAATGAATATGAATTCAGAAAACAGAAATAAAAAAATTTAAGCATTAGACCTCTCACTAAAGATTTCAGTCATACAAAAGTTACTTAAATCCAAACTGGTTCTCCCCCTTAATTCAGATTACAACTCCTCACTTTGTTATTTGAAAATGAAATAATCCCCAAAATAGTGACTATTTTTAAAACAAGCCATAGAAAAGTTGGTTGCAACAAATTGTTAAACTCAAATATACTAATTGATAAATGTAACATTTTTTTTGGGGGGGGGGGGGGGGGGGATTTTTATAATATATAATATTTTTTAATTATATCATAAATAGGACTGGTGGAGTTGTCACACATGCAGCTAACATAAATATGGAAATGTCTCCTATACCCCAAATTACAACCAGCATTAATGTAAAAATGAAGGGAGAAAGGAACTTGTTTGTTAGTCCTCCACTAAAGACAAAAACTGGTTAAAAGAAAATTATGAATAAAACTAGTAGCAAATTTCATTTAAAGACCAAAAAAAGAAAAGGAAAGTACAGCTGTGCCATAATTGCAAAATAGTTGGGAAGACAGATGTACCAATTCCATGCCACATGGTTTATGAACTGATACAAAAACACCAGATTCAAAACTTTAGGTTTTCAATTTCAATTATACAAAAGTCCTGCAACAAATAGAATGTTCGATATTAGGAATACAACCATCCCAGCAGATTTTGCTGCGAAAAGAGAGAATATTCAAATAATTTGTTTTGGTACTGTCCATATGCATCTTGTTTTTGGTCACAGATTCAAGCATGGCTGATGAATTGCAACATTTAAGTGGAGCCAACTCTGCTGGGTGATTTGAAAAGTCAGTAAAAAAATCAATAATATAATACTGTTAGCAAAAATGTTTATTTAAATGTACAATCTGTAAAACACTCAGAATAGAAAGGTTCAGAACTTCTGTGAAACATCACAGCAGTTTAAAAATATACGGCACAAATCAATTGGATGGTATTCAGAGAACGATGGGAAGGGTTGAGGGTAGCTGAAGGTGGGACTAAAAATAACTAAATGTAAAACACACCGTGTCTGTAAAATGTATATTGCATGTTTCAGTGCTGACCCATTCCGATCGGTTGTTGGTGGACCAAGATGTTTTATTTTTAAATCGAGCAGTGGCAAATATATGCACTACCTGGCTTGCGTGCAACTGTAGGTCTATAAAAATGTGCCCATTTGGGGATTTGATACTGTTTCTGATTGTCGTAACTCACCATCTCTGTGGAGCTTCTCAAAGTCATTTTTTCTTCACCTCAAAAAGAAAAATAAGTATGTTTTTACATCCATTGAGAATGACAATAAGTCCTCAACGTGGCCTATTGGAAAAATCTTTCCAGCACTCTCCCTTTCGATAACCACTCAACATAAAAAGGGGGGGGGGGGGGGGGGGTCATGCTCTGATCTGGTAGAAATGTCAAAAAAGGCCTGCAGGATGACTTACCCCTTGAGGAAATAGCCTAAAGCTGTGTGTCTGTCTGGAGAGCACTGACTCTGGAACAGTTTAAACACCAGCTTCAGGCTGGACCCAAGTTACTGGTTGATACAATGTCTCAAGTTTATTGCAGACAGGCCATTCAAAAGTAGGTTGTCGTGCCCTCTTGATGACCGTCTTGGTGTGGTTGGACCATGATAGTTTGTAGGTGATGTGGACACCAAGGAGCTTGAAGTTCTAAACCTGCTCCACTACAGCCCAGTCGACGTTAACAGGGGCCTGATCGGTCCACCATCTCCTGTAGTTCACGATCAGATCCTTTGTCTTGCTCACATTGAGGGAGAGATTGTTGTCTTGTGCCACACTGCCAGGTCCCTGACCTCTTCCCTATAGGCTGTCATTGTTGGTGATCAGACACACAGGTGTCGTCAGCAAAATGAATGAGGGTGTTGGAGTCATATTTGGCCACGCAGTCGTGGGTGAACAGGGAGTACAGGAGAGGACTGATCTCCAGTGTTGAGCATCAGCATAGCAGACGTGTTGTTGCCTACCCTTACCACCCGAGGGCGGCCCGTCAGGAAGTCAAGGATCCAGTTGCAGAGGGAGGTGTTTAGTCCCAGGGTCCTTAGCTTAGTGATGAGCTTTGAGGGCACTATGGTATTGAACACTGAGCTGTAGTCAATGAAAAACATTCTCACATAGGTGTTCCTTTTGTCCAGGTGGGAAAGGGCAGTATGGAGCGCGATTGAGGTTGCATCTGTGGCTCTGTTGGGGCGGTATGCAAATTGGAGTGGGTCTAGGGTATCTGGGAGAATGCGGTTGATGTTTTAATTTAACTAGGCAAGTCCGTTAAGAACAAATACTTATTTACAATGACGGCCTACACCGGCAAAACCCGGATGACGCTGGGCCAATTGTGTGCCGCCGTATGGGACTCCCAATCACGGCCGGTTGTGATACAGCCTGGATTCGAACCAGGGTGTCTATAGTGACGCCTCTAGCACTGAGAAGCAGTGCCTTAGACCGGTGCGCTACTCAGGAGAACCCGAGTGAGCAATGACCAGCCTTTAAAGCTTCATGGCTACCGACGTGAGTGCTACGGGCGGTAATCATTTAGCTAGGCTACCTTCGCTTCTTTTGGCACATGCACTATGGCGGTCTGCTTGAAACATGTAGGTATTACAGAGACTCAGTCAGGGCGAGGATGAAAATGTCAGTGTAGACACTTGACAGTTGGTCTGCCATGCTTTGAGTACACGTCCTGGTAATCCATCAGGCCCCATCAGGCTTTGTGAACGTTGACCTGTTTAAAAGGTCTTGCTCACATCGGCTACCTTAGAGCATTATCACACAGTCTTCCCGAACAGCTGGTGCTCTCGTGCATGCGTCAGCGTTGCTTGCCACGAAGTGAGCATAAAAAGGCATTTAGCTCGTCTGGTGGGCTCACGTCAACTGGGCAACTCGTAGCTGGGTTTGTTTTTGTAGTCCGTAATAGTTTTCAAACCCTGTCACATCCAACAAGTGTCAGAGCCGATGTAGTAGGATTCAATCTTAATCCTGTATTGACACTATGCTTGTTTGATGGTTCGACGACGTCATCGATGCACTTATTGATGAAGCTGATGACTGAGGTGGTATACTCCTCAATGCCATTGGATGAATCCCGGAAAATATTCCAGTCTGTGTTAGCAAAACAGTGCTGTAGCGTAGCATCAGCGTCATCTGACCACTTCCGTGTTGAGCAAGTCACTGGTGCTTCCTGCTTTAGTTTTTGCTTGCAAGCAGGAATCAGGATAGAATTATGGCTAGATTTGCCAAATGGAGGGTGGGGGAGAGCTTTGTATGCATCTCTGTGTGGAGTAAAGGTGGTCTAGAGTTTTTTTCCCCCTCTGGTTGCACATGTGATATGCTGGTAGAAATGAGGTAGAACTGATTTAAGTCTGCCTGCATTAAAGTCCCCGGCCACTAGGAGTGCCACTTCTGGATGAGCATTTTCTTGTTTGCTTATGACCTTATACAGCTGGTTGAGTGCAGTATTAGTACCAGCATTGGTTTATGGTGGTAAATAGACAGCTACGAATAATATAGATGAGAACTCTTGATAGATAGAATACCACAGGCGAGCAATACCACAATACTTGAAAAAAATATTAGACATAGCGCACGAGCTCTCCGGCGTCAAAACAGTCATTCAACAAGTCCATGTCAGCAAAATATCTTAGATGATCTAATCTAGCAGCCAGCTAATTTACCAAACTGGTAGAAAGTGTGGTCCAATTACCAACCCTGGTGGGGTTAATTGACCATCAATTATCAGAAACTGCAAACATTTGCCTCCGCCCCATGGCAAAATGTGTAGAATTGAAGGAGATTAACATTAGAACTCTTCACTGTCACAATGGGGGCTGCTAAAAATGTTTTGCTCGCAATGTGGGTACATAGACCCACAAGCAAATAATGCCACTCATGAGTTTCTTTTTTTTTGTGGCCCCCACCCCCATCGAAGTTGCCCATCCCTGGTTTAGATCAAAGCTGAATCAATGTCTTGGAAGATCACAATGTTTAATTAGTATTCCAAATAACATATCTCATAAGAATTTGTGTTTTAGGACACTAGCTGAAGAGTATTTTTTTTTTTTTTAATATAATGCGGCCAAAGCTCAACAGCGTGAGCGACTGGACAGAATGTGCTTTGATTTACATCCCTGTTAGTGAGCATTTCTCCATTGCCAAGATAATCCATCCACCTGACAGGTGTGGCATATCAAGAAGCGGATTAAACAGCATGATCATGACACCGGTGAACCTTGTGCTGGGGACAATAAAAGGCCACTAAAAATGTGGTTGTCACAACACAATGCCACAGATGTTTTTAGTTTTTGATGGAGCGTGCAATTGGCATACTGTCTGCAGGAATGTCCAACAGAGTCGTTGCCAGAGAATTTCAGCTTAATTTCTCTATCAAAAGGCACCTCCAACGTAATTTTAGAGAATTTGGCAGTACATCCAACCGGACTCACAACGTGTAACAACGCCAGTCAAGAACCTCCACATCCAGCTTCTTCACATGCAGGATTGTCTCAGGAGGGTGCTGAGGAGTATTTCTGTCTGTGTGGAACAACTCATTCTGATTGGCAGGGCTTGGCTCCCCAGTGGGTGGGCCTTTGCCCTCCCATGGCTTCTCCCCTGCCCAGTCATGTGAAAGCCGTAGATTAGGGCCTAATGAATTTATTTACATTTACTGATGTCCTTCTATGAACTGTAACGCAGAATAATCGTTTAAATTGTTGCATTTATATATTTAAGTTCAGTGTAGTTTGTTTTTGTGAGCAGAAGGTGTTAACAGTCTTTCAAGAAGATTTAAATGCATATTCCCATGAAACTGAATGAGATCAAATGATCAGTTTGGACATGTCACTGGTAAAACGTGAAGAATTATCATTCACAATGATGATGCCATGGCCCTATTTTTAAATTAGATATGCCTAATATACGTGTTTGAGGCAACTTGGTGTCTTGCGACTTTGTATGGGCATAGGCAGCCGTGAAGCCATTTACATTTGTACTGCTCTCCGGCACCTAAAACATTGCTACTACACCATAAGAGGTATTTGTGTGTAAGCGGAGAGGGTTACACTGTAGGTTACAGGCCATGACTGCTAAATAGATGCACTTACTATTGGAGTTGACCTCTATTTTATTATTCCTTTTGCACCACCTATGCAGTCACAGGGCCCTACACACACACACACACTGATACTCCAACAGGTCACTCAAAACATTTGCTCACAAACACATTGCTACACTTATACAGATTCTACACACCAACTGCTACTATTATGATGTGTGTGTCTTTTATTTATATATTACAGACAGGACCAGTCAAAAGTTGACACCTACTCATTCAAGGGTTTCTTTATTTTTACTATTTTGTAGAATAGTGAAGACATCAACACTATGAAATAACACATGGAATCATGTAGTAACCAAAAAAAAAAGTGTTAAATCAAAATATATTTTAGATTCTTCAAAGTAGCCACCCTTTGCCTTGATGACAGCTTTGCACACTCTTGACATTCTCAACCAGATTCACCCGGAATGCTTTTCCAGTCTTGAAGGAGTTCCCACATGTTTTTTTAACCTTTATTTAACCAGGCAAGTCAGTTAAGAACAAATACTTATTTTCAATGACGGCCTAGGAACAGTGGGTTAACTGCCTGTTCAGGGGCAGAAGGACAGATTTGTACCTTGTCAGCTCGGGGATATGAACGACAAGACAAGGCGGTTGTATCCAAAAATCTCCCATTTTGACAAATCAGACCAAAGGACAAATTTCCACCTGTCTAATGTCCATTGCTTGTATTTCTTGGCCCAAGCAAATGTCTTATAATTGGTGTCCTTTAGCATTGGTTTCTCTGCAGCAATTCGACCATGAAGGCCTGATTTACACAGTCTCCTCTGAGCAGTTGATGTTGATAAGTAACTTACTGGAACTCTATGAAGCATTTATTTGAGCTGCAATTTTTGAGGCTGGAAACTAATGAACTTATCCTCTGCAGCAGAGGTAACTCTGGGTCTTCCATTCCTGTGCCGGTCCTCATGAGAGCCAGTGTCATGATAGCGCTTGATGGTTTTTGCAACTGCACTTGAAGAAACTTTAAAAGTTCTTGAAATGTTCCTGATTGACTGACCTTCATGTCTTAAAGTAATGGACTGTTGTTTCTCTTGCTTATTTGAGCAGTTCTTGCCATAATATGGACTTGGTCTTATACAGAAGATGACCCTACTTGGTAAATCACCCCTATCTTGTCACAACACAACTGATTGGCTAAAACGCATTAGGAGGAAAGAAATTCCACAAATTAACTTAAAAAGACACCTGTTAATTGAAATGCATCTCAGGTGACTACCTCAAAGCTGATTGAGAGAACGCCAATAGTGTGCAAAGCTGTCAAGGCAAAGGGTGGGTACTTCGAAGAAGATTCAATGTGTTATTTCATAGTTGATGTCTTCACTATTATTCTATAATGTCAAAAATAAAGAAAAACCCTTGAATGAGTAGGTGTGTCCAAACCTGACTGGTACTATATATCCTGATGCATAAATCACGTTAACATATCTACCTCTAAGAGCCAGTATCCATCCCTAAAATTTTAAACAGCGTAGATATAGTTTTGTTATTTTTTTGTATTACATTGTTATCAATGACAGCATTGTTGGGGTTTACAAGAAAAGCATTTCACTGTACTTGTGACATTAAAACTTGAAACTACACGGTCCTGTAAAATCCTCCAGTTGTCTCGCATTTGGGTATTTTAAATGTGGTCACCCTACCACTAACCTTCTCAAAAACGCAACATCAGTGGGGCAAATGTACACCATGACCCTTTCACATGCAAATACTTCCTACTTTAATTTCTTGTGATAACGTTGGCAAGTTATTGTTTAACGAATAACATTCCACTGGGGCAACATACAATTAAAAACTACTGTTAGACTTGAAAAACATAAGCTAAATTACAACTAATTTAGCCAACTAACTAAAGTTAATTTACTTAGTCTCTTAGAATTTGCCTGGGGTATTACAATTAAATATTTCTAGCTATAAATTAAATGCAACAACCCATTGAAACGTCTTTCAAACAAATACGTACCTTTCCACTTTCGATAATTTTGAAAAAATTCGTTTAGAAACTTTTGTTTCTACATAAATAACTAAAGAGTTTAAAAAATCCGCCTGCTGATTTAAACAAAACGGACGGTCTTCTTCTTCGGAATGGTTTATCGGCGGTTGGCATCCAAAGTTATGGTGCTTTACCGCCACCTACTGTACTGGAGTGTGGGCCAAAGACAGGTTGAGGGGGTTGTCCAGGGGGCTCTGGGATACCAAAACAGATTGAGAAAAATAGTGTCAAACACAAAGTAGCAGCCAAATAGCCTACAATCTATGGTGGCAAAACGGACAGCACTCTCCAAGGTGCTAATTCATTCAAAGCATTTTAGACATTACTGCAGTATGCCCACATACACATAAGAAGACACTGTAGAACACCCTCCATATGCACACATACTCAGTTGTGGGGCTTACAAGACCCGAATATCATATCATTTACAAGACATCAATGTAGCAGCAGAATGAATATCACAATATCTAAATATAACTTCAAATAAAATAAATCCATGTAGGCTACCTTTTATTATCATTTGTTTATTTGGCTTTCCCACTATTCAAATTCAGTAGTGAAAGGACTAGACTAGGCTAAGTGACGTGATTATGTAGGCTACCTTTTATTATCATTTGTTTATTTGGCTTTCCCACTATTCAAATTCAGTAGTGAAAGGACTAGACTAGGCTAAGTGACGTGATTATGTAGGCTACCTTTTATTATCATTTGTTTATTTGGCTTTCCCACTATTCAAATTCAGTAGTGAAAGGACTAGACTAGGCTAAGTGACGTGATTATGTAGGCTACCTTTTATTATCATTTGTTTATTTGGCTTTCCCACTATTCAAATTCAGTAGTGAAAGGACTAGACTAGGCTAAGTGACGTGATTATGTAGGCTACCTTTTATTATCATTTGTTTATTTGGCTTTCCCACTATTCAAATTCAGTAGTGAAAGGACTAGACTAGGCTAAGTGACGTGATTATGTAGGCTACCTTTTATTATCATTTGTTTATTTGGCTTTCCCACTATTCAAATTCAGTAGTGAAAGGACTAGACTAGGCTAAGTGACGTGATTATGTAGGCTACCTTTTATTATCATTTGTTTATTTGGCTTTCCCACTATTCAAATTCAGTAGTGAAAGGACTAGACTAGGCTAAGTGACGTGATTATGTAGGCTACCTTTTATTATCATTTGTTTATTTGGCTTTCCCACTATTCAAATTCAGTAGTGAAAGGACTAGACTCGGCTAAGTGACGTGATTATGTAGGCTACCTTTTATTATCATTTGTTTATTTGGCTTTCCCACTATTCAAATTCAGTAGTGAAAGGACTAGACTAGGCTAAGTGACGTGATTATGTAGGCTACCTTTTATTATCATTTGTTTATTTGGCTTTCCCACTATTCAAATTCAGTAGTGAAAGGACTAGACTAGGCTAAGTGACGTGATTATGTAGGCTACCTTTTATTATCATTTGTTTATTTGGCTTTCCCACTATTCAAATTCAGTAGTGAAAGGACTAGACTAGGCTAAGTGACGTGATTATGTAGGCTACCTTTTATTATCATTTGTTTATTTGGCTTTCCCACTATTCAAATTCAGTAGTGAAAGGACTAGACTAGGCTAAGTGACGTGATTATGTAGGCTACCTTTTATTATCATTTGTTTATTTGGCTTTCCCACTATTCAAATTCAGTAGTGAAAGGACTAGACTAGGCTAAGTGACGTGATTATGTAGGCTACCTTTTATTATCATTTGTTTATTTGGCTTTCCCACTATTCAAATTCAGTAGTGAAAGGACTAGACTAGGCTAAGTGACGTGATTATGTAGGCTACCTTTTATTATCATTTGTTTATTTGGCTTTCCCACTATTCAAATTCAGTAGTGAAAGGACTAGACTAGACTAAGTGACGTGATTATGTAGGCTACCTTTTATTATCATTTGTTTATTTGGCTTTCCCACTATTCAAATTCAGTAGTGAAAGGACTAGACTAGGCTAAGTGACGTGATTATGTAGGCTACCTTTTATTATCATTTGTTTATTTGGCTTTCCCACTATTCAAATTCAGTAGTGAAAGGACTAGACTAGGCTAAGTGACGTGATTATGTAGGCTACCTTTTATTATCATTTGTTTATTTGGCTTTCCCACTATTCAAATTCAGTAGTGAAAGGACTAGACTAGGCTAAGTGACGTGATTATGTAGGCTACCTTTTATTATCATTTGTTTATTTGGCTTTCCCACTATTCAAATTCAGTAGTGAAAGGACTAGACTAGGCTAAGTGACGTGATTATGTAGGCTACCTTTTATTATCATTTGTTTATTTGGCTTTCCCACTATTCAAATTCAGTAGTGAAAGGACTAGACTAGGCTAAGTGACGTGATTATGTAGGCTACCTTTTATTATCATTTGTTTATTTGGCTTTCCCACTATTCAAATTCAGTAGTGAAAGGACTAGACTAGGCTAAGTGACGTGATTATGTAGGCTACCTTTTATTATCATTTGTTTATTTGGCTTTCCCACTATTCAAATTCAGTAGTGAAAGGACTAGACTAGGCTAAGTGACGTGATTATGTAGGCTACCTTTTATTATCATTTGTTTATTTGGCTTTCCCACTATTCAAATTCAGTAGTGAAAGGACTAGACTAGGCTAAGTGACGTGATTATGTAGGCTACCTTTTATTATCATTTGTTTATTTGGCTTTCCCACTATTCAAATTCAGTAGTGAAAGGACTAGACTAGGCTAAGTGACGTGATTATGTAGGCTACCTTTTATTATCATTTGTTTATTTGGCTTTCCCACTATTCAAATTCAGTAGTGAAAGGACTAGACTAGGCTAAGTGACGTGATTATGTAGGCTACCTTTTATTATCATTTGTTTATTTGGCTTTCCCACTATTCAAATTCAGTAGTGAAAGGACTAGACTAGGCTAAGTGACGTGATTATGTAGGCTACCTTTTATTATCATTTGTTTATTTGGCTTTCCCACTATTCAAATTCAGTAGTGAAAGGACTAGACTAGGCTAAGTGACGTGATTATGTAGGCTACCTTTTATTATCATTTGTTTATTTGGCTTTCCCACTATTCAAATTCAGTAGTGAAAGGACTAGACTAGGCTAAGTGACGTGATTATGTAGGCTACCTTTTATTATCATTTGTTTATTTGGCTTTCCCACTATTCAAATTCAGTAGTGAAAGGACTAGACTAGGCTAAGTGACGTGATTATGTAGGCTACCTTTTATTATCATTTGTTTATTTGGCTTTCCCACTATTTCCCCCGTAATAGTTTTCAAACCC
This sequence comes from Oncorhynchus kisutch, assembly GCF_002021735.2. NCBI lineage: Eukaryota > Metazoa > Chordata > Actinopteri > Salmoniformes > Salmonidae > Oncorhynchus > Oncorhynchus kisutch. The sequence goes on along the minus strand of NC_034176.2, from coordinate 9,170,290 downwards.
TGTCACATCCAACAAGTGTCAGAGCCGATGTAGTAGGATTCAATCTTAATCCTGTATTGACACTATGCTTGTTTGATGGTTCGACGACGTCATCGATGCACTTATTGATGAAGCTGATGACTGAGGTGGTATACTCCTCAATGCCATTGGATGAATCCCGGAAAATATTCCAGTCTGTGTTAGCAAAACAGTGCTGTAGCGTAGCATCAGCGTCATCTGACCACTTCCGTGTTGAGCAAGTCACTGGTGCTTCCTGCTTTAGTTTTTGCTTGCAAGCAGGAATCAGGATAGAATTATGGCTAGATTTGCCAAATGGAGGGTGGGGGAGAGCTTTGTATGCATCTCTGTGTGGAGTAAAGGTGGTCTAGAGTTTTTTTCCCCCTCTGGTTGCACATGTGATATGCTGGTAGAAATGAGGTAGAACTGATTTAAGTCTGCCTGCATTAAAGTCCCCGGCCACTAGGAGTGCCACTTCTGGATGAGCATTTTCTTGTTTGCTTATGACCTTATACAGCTGGTTGAGTGCAGTATTAGTACCAGCATTGGTTTATGGTGGTAAATAGACAGCTACGAATAATATAGATGAGAACTCTTGATAGATAGAATACCACAGGCGAGCAATACCACAATACTTGAAAAAAATATTAGACATAGCGCACGAGCTCTCCGGCGTCAAAACAGTCATTCAACAAGTCCATGTCAGCAAAATATCTTAGATGATCTAATCTAGCAGCCAGCTAATTTACCAAACTGGTAGAAAGTGTGGTCCAATTACCAACCCTGGTGGGGTTAATTGACCATCAATTATCAGAAACTGCAAACATTTGCCTCCGCCCCATGGCAAAATGTGTAGAATTGAAGGAGATTAACATTAGAACTCTTCACTGTCACAATGGGGGCTGCTAAAAATGTTTTGCTCGCAATGTGGGTACATAGACCCACAAGCAAATAATGCCACTCATGAGTTTCTTTTTTTTTGTGGCCCCCACCCCCATCGAAGTTGCCCATCCCTGGTTTAGATCAAAGCTGAATCAATGTCTTGGAAGATCACAATGTTTAATTAGTATTCCAAATAACATATCTCATAAGAATTTGTGTTTTAGGACACTAGCTGAAGAGTATTTTTTTTAATATAATGCGGCCAAAGCTCAACAGCGTGAGCAACTGGACAGAATGTGCTTTGATTTACATCCCTGTTAGTGAGCATTTCTCCATTGCCAAGATAATCCATCCACCTGACAGGTGTGGCATATCAAGAAGCGGATTAAACAGCATGATCATGACACCGGTGAACCTTGTGCTGGGGACAATAAAAGGCCACTAAAAATGTGGTTGTCACAACACAATGCCACAGATGTTTTTAGTTTTTGATGGAGCGTGCAATTGGCATACTGTCTGCAGGAATGTCCAACAGAGTCGTTGCCAGAGAATTTCAGCTTAATTTCTCTATCAAAAGGCACCTCCAACGTAATTTTAGAGAATTTGGCAGTACATCCAACCGGACTCACAACGTGTAACAACGCCAGTCAAGAACCTCCACATCCAGCTTCTTCACATGCAGGATTGTCTCAGGAGGGTGCTGAGGAGTATTTCTGTCTGTGTGGAACAACTCATTCTGATTGGCAGGGCTTGGCTCCCCAGTGGGTGGGCCTTTGCCCTCCCATGGCTTCTCCCCTGCCCAGTCATGTGAAAGCCGTAGATTAGGGCCTAATGAATTTATTTACATTTACTGATGTCCTTCTATGAACTGTAACGCAGAATAATCGTTTAAATTGTTGCATTTATATATTTAAGTTCAGTGTAGTTTGTTTTTGTGAGCAGAAGGTGTTAACAGTCTTTCAAGAAGATTTAAATGCATATTCCCATGAAACTGAATGAGATCAAATGATCAGTTTGGACATGTCACTGGTAAAACGTGAAGAATTATCATTCACAATGATGATGCCATGGCCCTATTTTTAAATTAGATATGCCTAATATACGTGTTTGAGGCAACTTGGTGTCTTGCGACTTTGTATGGGCATAGGCAGCCGTGAAGCCATTTACATTTGTACTGCTCTCCGGCACCTAAAACATTGCTACTACACCATAAGAGGTATTTGTGTGTAAGCGGAGAGGGTTACACTGTAGGTTACAGGCCATGACTGCTAAATAGATGCACTTACTATTGGAGTTGACCTCTATTTTATTATTCCTTTTGCACCACCTATGCAGTCACAGGGCCCTACACACACACACACACTGATACTCCAACAGGTCACTCAAAACATTTGCTCACAAACACATTGCTACACTTATACAGATTCTACACACCAACTGCTACTATTATGATGTGTGTGTCTTTTATTTATATATTACAGACAGGACCAGTCAAAAGTTGACACCTACTCATTCAAGGGTTTCTTTATTTTTACTAAAATATATTTTGATTTAACACTTTTTTTTTTGGTTACTACATGATTCCATGTGTTATTTCATAGTGTTGATGTCTTCACTATTCCTTTGCCTTGATGACAGCTTTGCACACTCTTGACATTCTCAACCAGATTCACCCGGAATGCTTTTCCAGTCTTGAAGGAGTTCCCACATGTTTTTTTAACCTTTATTTAACCAGGCAAGTCAGTTAAGAACAAATACTTATTTTCAATGACGGCCTAGGAACAGTGGGTTAACTGCCTGTTCAGGGGCAGAAGGACAGATTTGTACCTTGTCAGCTCGGGGATATGAACGACAAGACAAGGCGGTTGTATCCAAAAATCTCCCATTTTGACAAATCAGACCAAAGGACAAATTTCCACCTGTCTAATGTCCATTGCTTGTATTTCTTGGCCCAAGCAAATGTCTTATAATTGGTGTCCTTTAGCATTGGTTTCTCTGCAGCAATTCGACCATGAAGGCCTGATTTACACAGTCTCCTCTGAGCAGTTGATGTTGATAAGTAACTTACTGGAACTCTATGAAGCATTTATTTGAGCTGCAATTTTTGAGGCTGGAAACTAATGAACTTATCCTCTGCAGCAGAGGTAACTCTGGGTCTTCCATTCCTGTGCCGGTCCTCATGAGAGCCAGTGTCATGATAGCGCTTGATGGTTTTTGCAACTGCACTTGAAGAAACTTTAAAAGTTCTTGAAATGTTCCTGATTGACTGACCTTCATGTCTTAAAGTAATGGACTGTTGTTTCTCTTGCTTATTTGAGCAGTTCTTGCCATAATATGGACTTGGTCTTATACAGAAGATGACCCTACTTGGTAAATCACCCCTATCTTGTCACAACACAACTGATTGGCTAAAACGCATTAGGAGGAAAGAAATTCCACAAATTAACTTAAAAAGACACCTGTTAATTGAAATGCATCTCAGGTGACTACCTCAAAGCTGATTGAGAGAACGCCAATAGTGTGCAAAGCTGTCAAGGCAAAGGGTGGGTACTTCGAAGAAGATTCAATGTGTTATTTCATAGTTGATGTCTTCACTATTATTCTATAATGTCAAAAATAAAGAAAAACCCTTGAATGAGTAGGTGTGTCCAAACCTGACTGGTACTATATATCCTGATGCATAAATCACGTTAACATATCTACCTCTAAGAGCCAGTATCCATCCCTAAAATTTTAAACAGCGTAGATATAGTTTTGTTATTTTTTTGTATTACATTGTTATCAATGACAGCATTGTTGGGGTTTACAAGAAAAGCATTTCACTGTACTTGTGACATTAAAACTTGAAACTACACGGTCCTGTAAAATCCTCCAGTTGTCTCGCATTTGGGTATTTTAAATGTGGTCACCCTACCACTAACCTTCTCAAAAACGCAACATCAGTGGGGCAAATGTACACCATGACCCTTTCACATGCAAATACTTCCTACTTTAATTTCTTGTGATAACGTTGGCAAGTTATTGTTTAACGAATAACATTCCACTGGGGCAACATACAATTAAAAACTACTGTTAGACTTGAAAAACATAAGCTAAATTACAACTAATTTAGCCAACTAACTAAAGTTAATTTACTTAGTCTCTTAGAATTTGCCTGGGGTATTACAATTAAATATTTCTAGCTATAAATTAAATGCAACAACCCATTGAAACGTCTTTCAAACAAATACGTACCTTTCCACTTTCGATAATTTTGAAAAAATTCGTTTAGAAACTTTTGTTTCTACATAAATAACTAAAGAGTTTAAAAAATCCGCCTGCTGATTTAAACAAAACGGACGGTCTTCTTCTTCGGAATGGTTTATCGGCGGTTGGCATCCAAAGTTATGGTGCTTTACCGCCACCTACTGTACTGGAGTGTGGGCCAAAGACAGGTTGAGGGGGTTGTCCAGGGGGCTCTGGGATACCAAAACAGATTGAGAAAAATAGTGTCAAACACAAAGTAGCAGCCAAATAGCCTACAATCTATGGTGGCAAAACGGACAGCACTCTCCAAGGTGCTAATTCATTCAAAGCATTTTAGACATTACTGCAGTATGCCCACATACACATAAGAAGACACTGTAGAACACCCTCCATATGCACACATACTCAGTTGTGGGGCTTACAAGACCCGAATATCATATCATTTACAAGACATCAATGTAGCAGCAGAATGAATATCACAATATCTAAATATAACTTCAAATAAAATAAATCCATGTAGGCTACCTTTTATTATCATTTGTTTATTTGGCTTTCCCACTATTCAAATTCAGTAGTGAAAGGACTAGACTAGGCTAAGTGACGTGATTATGTAGGCTACCTTTTATTATCATTTGTTTATTTGGCTTTCCCACTATTCAAATTCAGTAGTGAAAGGACTAGACTAGGCTAAGTGACGTGATTATGTAGGCTACCTTTTATTATCATTTGTTTATTTGGCTTTCCCACTATTCAAATTCAGTAGTGAAAGGACTAGACTAGGCTAAGTGACGTGATTATGTAGGCTACCTTTTATTATCATTTGTTTATTTGGCTTTCCCACTATTCAAATTCAGTAGTGAAAGGACTAGACTAGGCTAAGTGACGTGATTATGTAGGCTACCTTTTATTATCATTTGTTTATTTGGCTTTCCCACTATTCAAATTCAGTAGTGAAAGGACTAGACTAGGCTAAGTGACGTGATTATGTAGGCTACCTTTTATTATCATTTGTTTATTTGGCTTTCCCACTATTCAAATTCAGTAGTGAAAGGACTAGACTAGGCTAAGTGACGTGATTATGTAGGCTACCTTTTATTATCATTTGTTTATTTGGCTTTCCCACTATTCAAATTCAGTAGTGAAAGGACTAGACTAGGCTAAGTGACGTGATTATGTAGGCTACCTTTTATCATCATTTGTTTATTTGGCTTTCCCACTATTCAAATTCAGTAGTGAAAGGACTAGACTCGGCTAAGTGACGTGATTATGTAGGCTACCTTTTATTATCATTTGTTTATTTGGCTTTCCCACTATTCAAATTCAGTAGTGAAAGGACTAGACTAGGCTAAGTGACGTGATTATGTAGGCTACCTTTTATTATCATTTGTTTATTTGGCTTTCCCACTATTCAAATTCAGTAGTGAAAGGACTAGACTAGGCTAAGTGACGTGATTATGTAGGCTACCTTTTATTATCATTTGTTTATTTGGCTTTCCCACTATTCAAATTCAGTAGTGAAAGGACTAGACTAGGCTAAGTGACGTGATTATGTAGGCTACCTTTTATTATCATTTGTTTATTTGGCTTTCCCACTATTCAAATTCAGTAGTGAAAGGACTAGACTAGGCTAAGTGACGTGATTATGTAGGCTACCTTTTATTATCATTTGTTTATTTGGCTTTCCCACTATTCAAATTCAGTAGTGAAAGGACTAGACTAGGCTAAGTGACGTGATTATGTAGGCTACCTTTTATTATCATTTGTTTATTTGGCTTTCCCACTATTCAAATTCAGTAGTGAAAGGACTAGACTAGGCTAAGTGACGTGATTATGTAGGCTACCTTTTATTATCATTTGTTTATTTGGCTTTCCCACTATTCAAATTCAGTAGTGAAAGGACTAGACTAGACTAAGTGACGTGATTATGTAGGCTACCTTTTATTATCATTTGTTTATTTGGCTTTCCCACTATTCAAATTCAGTAGTGAAAGGACTAGACTAGGCTAAGTGACGTGATTATGTAGGCTACCTTTTATTATCATTTGTTTATTTGGCTTTCCCACTATTCAAATTCAGTAGTGAAAGGACTAGACTAGGCTAAGTGACGTGATTATGTAGGCTACCTTTTATTATCATTTGTTTATTTGGCTTTCCCACTATTCAAATTCAGTAGTGAAAGGACTAGACTAGGCTAAGTGACGTGATTATGTAGGCTACCTTTTATTATCATTTGTTTATTTGGCTTTCCCACTATTCAAATTCAGTAGTGAAAGGACTAGACTAGGCTAAGTGACGTGATTATGTAGGCTACCTTTTATTATCATTTGTTTATTTGGCTTTCCCACTATTCAAATTCAGTAGTGAAAGGACTAGACTAGACTAAGTGACGTGATTATGTAGGCTACCTTTTATTATCATTTGTTTATTTGGCTTTCCCACTATTCAAATTCAGTAGTGAAAGGACTAGACTAGACTAAGTGACGTGATTATGTAGGCTACCTTTTATTATCATTTGTTTATTTGGCTTTCCCACTATTCAAATTCAGTAGTGAAAGGACTAGACTAGGCTAAGTGACGTGATTATGTAGGCTACCTTTTATTATCATTTGTTTATTTGGCTTTCCCACTATTCAAATTCAGTAGTGAAAGGACTAGACTAGGCTAAGTGACGTGATTATGTAGGCTACCTTTTATTATCATTTGTTTATTTGGCTTTCCCACTATTCAAATTCAGTAGTGAAAGGACTAGACTAGGCTAAGTGACGTGATTATGTAGGCTACCTTTTATTATCATTTGTTTATTTGGCTTTCCCACTATTCAAATTCAGTAGTGAAAGGACTAGACTAGGCTAAGTGACGTGATTATGTAGGCTACCTTTTATTATCATTTGTTTATTTGGCTTTCCCACTATTCAAATTCAGTAGTGAAAGGACTAGACTAGGCTAAGTGACGTGATTATGTAGGCTACCTTTTATTATCATTTGTTTATTTGGCTTTCCCACTATTCAAATTCAGTAGTGAAAGGACTAGACTAGGCTAAGTGACGTGATTATGTAGGCTACCTTTTATTATCATTTGTTTATTTGGCTTTCCCACTATTCAAATTCAGTAGTGAAAGGACTAGACTAGGCTAAGTGACGTGATTATGTAGGCTACCTTTTATTATCATTTGTTTATTTGGCTTTCCCACTATTCAAATTCAGTAGTGAAAGGACTAGACTAGACTAAGTGACGTGATTATGTAGGCTACCTTTTATTATCATTTGTTTATTTGGCTTTCCCACTATTCAAATTCAGTAGTGAAAGGACTAGACTAGGCTAAGTGACGTGATTATGTAGGCTACCTTTTATTATCATTTGTTTATTTGGCTTTCCCACTATTCAAATTCAGTAGTGAAAGGACTAGACTAGACTAAGTGACGTGATTATGTAGGCTACCTTTTATTATCATTTGTTTATTTGGCTTTCCCACTATTCAAATTCAGTAGTGAAAGGACTAGACTAGACTAAGTGACGTGATTATGTAGGCTACCTTTTATTATCATTTGTTTATTTGGCTTTCCCACTATTCAAATTCAGTAGTGAAAGGACTAGACTAGACTAAGTGACGTGATTATGTAGGCTACCTTTTATTATCATTTGTTTATTTGGCTTTCCCACTATTCAAATTCAGTAGTGAAAGGACTAGACTAGACTAAGTGACGTGATTATGTAGGCTACCTTTTATTATCATTTGTTTATTTGGCTTTCCCACTATTCAAATTCAGTAGTGAAAGGACTAGACTAGGCTAAGTGACGTGATTATGTAGGCTACCTTTTATTATCATTTGTTTATTTGGCTTTCCCACTATTCAAATTCAGTAGTGAAAGGACTAGACTAGGCTAAGTGACGTGATTATGTAGGCTACCTTTTATTATCATTTGTTTATTTGGCTTTCCCACTATTCAAATTCAGTAGTGAAAGGACTAGACTAGGCTAAGTGACGTGATTATGTAGGCTACCTTTTATTATCATTTGTTTATTTGGCTTTCCCACTATTCAAATTCAGTAGTGAAAGGACTAGACTAGGCTAAGTGACGTGATTATGTAGGCTACCTTTTATTATCATTTGTTTATTTGGCTTTCCCACTATTCAAATTCAGTAGTGAAAGGACTAGACTAGGCTAAGTGACGTGATTATGTAGGCTACCTTTTATTATCATTTGTTTATTTGGCTTTCCCACTATTCAAATTCAGTAGTGAAAGGACTAGACTAGGCTAAGTGACGTGATTATGTAGGCTACCTTTTATTATCATTTGTTTATTTGGCTTTCCCACTATTCAAATTCAGTAGTGAAAGGACTAGACTAGGCTAAGTGACGTGATTATGTAGGCTACCTTTTATTATCATTTGTTTATTTGGCTTTCCCACTATTCAAATTCAGTAGTGAAAGGACTAGACTAGGCTAAGTGACGTGATTATGTAGGCTACCTTTTATTATCATTTGTTTATTTGGCTTTCCCACTATTCAAATTCAGTAGTGAAAGGACTAGACTAGGCTAAGTGACGTGATTATGTAGGCTACCTTTTATTATCATTTGTTTATTTGGCTTTCCCACTATTCAAATTCAGTAGTGAAAGGACTAGACTAGGCTAAGTGACGTGATTATGTAGGCTACCTTTTATTATCATTTGTTTATTTGGCTTTCCCACTATTCAAATTCAGTAGTGAAAGGACTAGACTAGGCTAAGTGACGTGATTATGTAGGCTACCTTTTATTATCATTTGTTTATTTGGCTTTCCCACTATTCAAATTCAGTAGTGAAAGGACTAGACTAGGCTAAGTGACGTGATTATGTAGGCTACCTTTTATTATCATTTGTTTATTTGGCTTTCCCACTATTCAAATTCAGTAGTGAAAGGACTAGACTAGGCTAAGTGACGTGATTATGTAGGCTACCTTTTATTATCATTTGTTTATTTGGCTTTCCCACTATTCAAATTCAGTAGTGAAAGGACTAGACTAGGCTAAGTGACGTGATTATGTAGGCTACCTTTTATTATCATTTGTTTATTTGGCTTTCCCACTATTCAAATTCAGTAGTGAAAGGACTAGACTAGGCTAAGTGACGTGATTATGTAGGCTACCTTTTATTATCATTTGTTTATTTGGCTTTCCCACTATTCAAATTCAGTAGTGAAAGGACTAGACTAGGCTAAGTGACGTGATTATGTAGGCTACCTTTTATTATCATTTGTTTATTTGGCTTTCCCACTATTCAAATTCAGTAGTGAAAGGACTAGACTAGGCTAAGTGACGTGATTATGTAGGCTACCTTTTATTATCATTTGTTTATTTGGCTTTCCCACTATTCAAATTCAGTAGTGAAAGGACTAGACTAGGCTAAGTGACGTGATTATGTAGGCTACCTTTTATTATCATTTGTTTATTTGGCTTTCCCACTATTCAAATTCAGTAGTGAAAGGACTAGACTAGGCTAAGTGACGTGATTATGTAGGCTACCTTTTATTATCATTTGTTTATTTGGCTTTCCCACTATTCAAATTCAGTAGTGAAAGGACTAGACTAGGCTAAGTGACGTGATTATGTAGGCTACCTTTTATTATCATTTGTTTATTTGGCTTTCCCACTATTCAAATTCAGTAGTGAAAGGACTAGACTAGGCTAAGTGACGTGATTATGTAGGCTACCTTTTATTATCATTTGTTTATTTGGCTTTCCCACTATTCAAATTCAGTAGTGAAAGGACTAGACTAGGCTAAGTGACGTGATTATGTAGGCTACCTTTTATTATCATTTGTTTATTTGGCTTTCCCACTATTCAAATTCAGTAGTGAAAGGACTAGACTAGGCTAAGTGACGTGATTATGTAGGCTACCTTTTATTATCATTTGTTTATTTGGCTTTCCCACTATTCAAATTCAGTAGTGAAAGGACTAGACTAGGCTAAGTGACGTGATTATGTAGGCTACCTTTTATTATCATTTGTTTATTTGGCTTTCCCACTATTCAAATTCAGTAGTGAAAGGACTAGACTAGGCTAAGTGACGTGATTATGTAGGCTACCTTTTATTATCATTTGTTTATTTGGCTTTCCCACTATTCAAATTCAGTAGTGAAAGGACTAGACTAGGCTAAGTGACGTGATTATGTAGGCTACCTTTTATTATCATTTGTTTATTTGGCTTTCCCACTATTCAAATTCAGTAGTGAAAGGACTAGACTAGGCTAAGTGACGTGATTATGTAGGCTACCTTTTATTATCATTTGTTTATTTGGCTTTCCCACTATTCAAATTCAGTAGTGAAAGGACTAGACTAGGCTAAGTGACGTGATTATGTAGGCTACCTTTTATTATCATTTGTTTATTTGGCTTTCCCACTATTCAAATTCAGTAGTGAAAGGACTAGACTAGGCTAAGTGACGTGATTATGTAGGCTACCTTTTATTATCATTTGTTTATTTGGCTTTCCCACTATTCAAATTCAGTAGTGAAAGGACTAGACTAGGCTAAGTGACGTGATTATGTAGGCTACCTTTTATTATCATTTGTTTATTTGGCTTTCCCACTATTCAAATTCAGTAGTGAAAGGACTAGACTAGGCTAAGTGACGTGATTATGTAGGCTACCTTTTATTATCATTTGTTTATTTGGCTTTCCCACTATTCAAATTCAGTAGTGAAAGGACTAGACTAGGCTAAGTGACGTGATTATGTAGGCTACCTTTTATTATCATTTGTTTATTTGGCTTTCCCACTATTCAAATTCAGTAGTGAAAGGACTAGACTAGGCTAAGTGACGTGATTATGTAGGCTACCTTTTATTATCATTTGTTTATTTGGCTTTCCCACTATTCAAATTCAGTAGTGAAAGGACTAGACTAGACTAAGTGACGTGATTATGTAGGCTACCTTTTATTATCATTTGTTTATTTGGCTTTCCCACTATTCAAATTCAGTAGTGAAAGGACTAGACTAGGCTAAGTGACGTGATTATGTAGGCTACCTTTTATTATCATTTGTTTATTTGGCTTTCCCACTATTCAAATTCAGTAGTGAAAGGACTAGACTAGGCTAAGTGACGTGATTATGTAGGCTACCTTTTATTATCATTTGTTTATTTGGCTTTCCCACTATTCAAATTCAGTAGTGAAAGGACTAGACTAGGCTAAGTGACGTGATTATGTAGGCTACCTTTTATTATCATTTGTTTATTTGGCTTTCCCACTATTCAAATTCAGTAGTGAAAGGACTAGACTAGGCTAAGTGACGTGATTATGTAGGCTACCTTTTATTATCATTTGTTTATTTGGCTTTCCCACTATTCAAATTCAGTAGTGAAAGGACTAGACTAGGCTAAGTGACGTGATTATGTAGGCTACCTTTTATTATCATTTGTTTATTTGGCTTTCCCACTATTCAAATTCAGTAGTGAAAGGACTAGACTAGGCTAAGTGACGTGATTATGTAGGCTACCTTTTATTATCATTTGTTTATTTGGCTTTCCCACTATTCAAATTCAGTAGTGAAAGGACTAGACTAGGCTAAGTGACGTGATTATGTAGGCTACCTTTTATTATCATTTGTTTATTTGGCTTTCCCACTATTCAAATTCAGTAGTGAAAGGACTAGACTAGGCTAAGTGACGTGATTATGTAGGCTACCTTTTATTATCATTTGTTTATTTGGCTTTCCCACTATTCAAATTCAGTAGTGAAAGGACTAGACTAGGCTAAGTGACGTGATTATGTAGGCTACCTTTTATTATCATTTGTTTATTTGGCTTTCCCACTATTCAAATTCAGTAGTGAAAGGACTAGACTAGGCTAAGTGACGTGATTATGTAGGCTACCTTTTATTATCATTTGTTTATTTGGCTTTCCCACTATTCAAATTCAGTAGTGAAAGGACTAGACTAGGCTAAGTGACGTGATTATGTAGGCTACCTTTTATTATCATTTGTTTATTTGGCTTTCCCACTATTCAAATTCAGTAGTGAAAGGACTAGACTAGGCTAAGTGACGTGATTATGTAGGCTACCTTTTATTATCATTTGTTTATTTGGCTTTCCCACTATTCAAATTCAGTAGTGAAAGGACTAGACTAGGCTAAGTGACGTGATTATGTAGGCTACCTTTTATTATCATTTGTTTATTTGGCTTTCCCACTATTCAAATTCAGTAGTGAAAGGACTAGACTAGGCTAAGTGACGTGATTATGTAGGCTACCTTTTATTATCATTTGTTTATTTGGCTTTCCCACTATTCAAATTCAGTAGTGAAAGGACTAGACTAGGCTAAGTGACGTGATTATGTAGGCTACCTTTTATTATCATTTGTTTATTTGGCTTTCCCACTATTCAAATTCAGTAGTGAAAGGACTAGACTAGGCTAAGTGACGTGATTATGTAGGCTACCTTTTATTATCATTTGTTTATTTGGCTTTCCCACTATTCAAATTCAGTAGTGAAAGGACTAGACTAGGCTAAGTGACGTGATTATGTAGGCTACCTTTTATTATCATTTGTTTATTTGGCTTTCCCACTATTCAAATTCAGTAGTGAAAGGACTAGACTAGGCTAAGTGACGTGATTATGTAGGCTACCTTTTATTATCATTTGTTTATTTGGCTTTCCCACTATTCAAATTCAGTAGTGAAAGGACTAGACTAGGCTAAGTGACGTGATTATGTAGGCTACCTTTTATTATCATTTGTTTATTTGGCTTTCCCACTATTCAAATTCAGTAGTGAAAGGACTAGACTAGGCTAAGTGACGTGATTATGTAGGCTACCTTTTATTATCATTTGTTTATTTGGCTTTCCCACTATTCAAATTCAGTAGTGAAAGGACTAGACTAGGCTAAGTGACGTGATTATGTAGGCTACCTTTTATTATCATTTGTTTATTTGGCTTTCCCACTATTCAAATTCAGTAGTGAAAGGACTAGACTAGGCTAAGTGACGTGATTATGTAGGCTACCTTTTATTATCATTTGTTTATTTGGCTTTCCCACTATTCAAATTCAGTAGTGAAAGGACTAGACTAGGCTAAGTGACGTGATTATGTAGGCTACCTTTTATTATCATTTGTTTATTTGGCTTTCCCACTATTCAAATTCAGTAGTGAAAGGACTAGACTAGGCTAAGTGACGTGATTATGTAGGCTACCTTTTATTATCATTTGTTTATTTGGCTTTCCCACTATTCAAATTCAGTAGTGAAAGGACTAGACTAGGCTAAGTGACGTGATTATGTAGGCTACCTTTTATTATCATTTGTTTATTTGGCTTTCCCACTATTCAAATTCAGTAGTGAAAGGACTAGACTAGGCTAAGTGACGTGATTATGTAGGCTACCTTTTATTATCATTTGTTTATTTGGCTTTCCCACTATTCAAATTCAGTAGTGAAAGGACTAGACTAGGCTAAGTGACGTGATTATGTAGGCTACCTTTTATTATCATTTGTTTATTTGGCTTTCCCACTATTCAAATTCAGTAGTGAAAGGACTAGACTAGGCTAAGTGACGTGATTATGTAGGCTACCTTTTATTATCATTTGTTTATTTGGCTTTCCCACTATTCAAATTCAGTAGTGAAAGGACTAGACTAGGCTAAGTGACGTGATTATGTAGGCTACCTTTTATTATCATTTGTTTATTTGGCTTTCCCACTATTCAAATTCAGTAGTGAAAGGACTAGACTAGGCTAAGTGACGTGATTATGTAGGCTACCTTTTATTATCATTTGTTTATTTGGCTTTCCCACTATTCAAATTCAGTAGTGAAAGGACTAGACTAGGCTAAGTGACGTGATTATGTAGGCTACCTTTTATTATCATTTGTTTATTTGGCTTTCCCACTATTCAAATTCAGTAGTGAAAGGACTAGACTAGGCTAAGTGACGTGATTATGTAGGGACCTCTTCACTAGCTGACCACCACTACCAAGACCTGTGTCAAGATCAGTTACATACCCCACTGGCCCTCCCCATAACCTCTATGTACAAATAAGAGAGCAGGTCTGGAATCAGTGTGGCAGGATAGGATGACAACATAGAAAGATCACTAAGCTTTTACGTGATGGTCTTTCTGGGAGGCAACTTGATGTAATTCTGATCGCGTTTATTAGAATGTCTACAGTGCAAACAGTGAACTAATTCATAAATCATGTCACGAGAGGTAATGGTTAGCAGATGTTAGTGTGAGTGTAGCAAAATGCTTGTGCTTCTAGTTCTGACAGTGCAGCAATATCTAACAATTCAACAACAACTACTTAATACACACAAATCTAAGTAAAGGAATGGAATAAGAATATATACATATGTGGATGAGAAACAACAGAGCGGCATAGGCAAGATGCAATAGATGGTATAAAATACTGTATATGCATATGAGATGAGTAATGCAAGATATGTAAACATTATTAAAGTGGCATTATTAAAGTGACTGGTGATCCATTTATTCAAGTGGCCAATGATTTCAAGTCTGTATGTAGGCAGCAGCCTCTCTGTGTTAGTGATGGCTGTTTAACAGTCTGATGGGCCAGCTTTGATGCACCTGTACTGACCTCGTCTTCTGGATTGTAGCGGAGTGAACAGGAAGTGGCTCGGGTGGTTGTTGTAGGTGCCGGTACAAACAAAGTCAAACCTGAGAAGTGCCAGATCCTGTTGGATGGGGAATATCGCTGCACAGCTATTTTCATTTATTGATCATTTATTGTTAAAATGAGAGGCTGCCTGGATCTTTAACTTAAAGACCCTTGCGCCCTTCTGTCTCAACATAGACTTTGATCTGAAGCCATTCTTGTGACTTTGCCATTGTAATTGTTTGTAGGCTTGTGTAGTCAAATGAATTTATGATCGTATGCTATCCATTTGTTGTTTGTATGCTGTTCTTTGTATGACATTTTAATATTTGATAATTAACCAATGATATTAGGCCACTCTTGGCCATGATTACAGACTCCTGTGTCTTTTGACACTAGGAAGAACACAACAAGGGGTGTATCCCAGAGCATCTCTCCTTCCTACAGGATGAGGTATGTTGACTACAGTTGTAACAGCACATGGCATTGTTTACCAACCAACAGCACCTTATGCAAAGCATCTATTCAACCTCCAATACTATGAGATGTATTAGAATAAATATCTATACATATATAAACAAGAAATATCATATCTTGGGTTAAATACACAACAGGTAATGAATGGGATTGGAACCAGGTGTGTAGGAAGACAAGACAAAACCAATGGAAAATGGATCAATGATGGCTAGAAGACCGGTGACGTCGCCTGCCGAGCACCGCCCGAACAAGGAGAGGCATCGACTTCGGCAGAAGTCGTGACAACAGGGAATTTTTTCCTAGGATTAAATGTCAGGAATTGTGAAAAACTGTTTAAATGTATTTGGCTAAGGTGTATGTAAACTTCCGACTTCAACTGTATAACAATTTACTGTGAATGGTTTATAAAGTACTACATATTTAGTATAACGCTCAGTACAACGGGCCAATACTGACGACAACATAGGCTGTAATATTAGCATTCAGAGATAGCTATACAGTCAGAGACGGACTGCGACCAGAAATATTGCAAAATGCCTGATTTAGACCAGTCTACAGATGGACAGGATCGTCTGCTATATAGCCAGTCCCATTTCTGTACAGCCTCACATTAAGCTACTCCCGCTGAACCACATCCCAGGCAGGTAACAGATTAGAAACCCAACCCCATGTTGTTCAGACAACGGCACCGACCTGGGCTGTATGTTATGTTGGCTGAAGTGTGAATGCAGGAGTGAGTCATGCACGTGTCATTATCTTTCTCAATGGGCACCAGATACAGCAGCTGAAACAGCCTGCCGTGTGGGATGACTCACTGAGATCCCTGGTGTTTTGATGAGCTTCACGTCATTAACCAGAGTGGCAGTGGTGGAAGAACTGCCCAATTGTCAACCTTGAGTAAAAGTGAAGATAACTTAATAGAATATGACTCAAGTAAAGTGTGTCATCCAGTGAAATACTACTTGAGTTAAAGTAATTGGTTTGAAATATACTATCAAAAGTAAGTATCAAAAGTAAATGAATTGCTAAAATATACTTACGTATCAAAAGTAAAAAATAAAAAATAAATCCTTACATAAAAGCATACCAGACTGCACCATTTTCTTGTTGTTTTAGCTTGGGTCATACTCCAACACAGACATCATTTACAAACCAAGCATGTGTGTTTAGTGAGTCCGCCAGATCAGAGGCTGTAGGGATGTTCTCTTGATAAGTGTGTGAATTGGACCATTTTCCTTTCCTGCTAACCATTCAAACTGTAACGAGAAC
This sequence comes from Oncorhynchus kisutch, assembly GCF_002021735.2. Classification (NCBI taxonomy): domain Eukaryota; kingdom Metazoa; phylum Chordata; class Actinopteri; order Salmoniformes; family Salmonidae; genus Oncorhynchus; species Oncorhynchus kisutch. The sequence continues at coordinate 9,153,830 of NC_034176.2, read as the reverse complement.
TTAGTCAGGGAAAATGTATGGAGTAAAAAGTACATTATTTTCTTAAGGAATGAAGCGAAGTAAAAGTTGTCACCAATATAAATAGTAAAGTACACATACCCCCAAAAAACAACATGAGCAGTTATTTTGTCACACCCTGACCTTAGAGATCCTTTTTATGTCTCTATTTTGGTTTGGGTCAGGGTGTGAGTTGGGGTGGGCATTCTATGTTTTCTATTTCTGTGTGTTTGTCAATCAGAGGCAGCTGTCGATCGTTGTCTCTGATTGAGAACCATACTTAGGTAGCCTTTTCCCACCTGTGTTTTATGGGTAGTTATTTCCTGTTTGTGTTTCTGCACCAGACAGAACTGTTTCATTTGTTCCGCTTTGTTGTTTTTTGTTTCGAGTGTTGTTTTATTAAAAATCATGAACACGTACCACGCTGCACTGTGGTCCTCTTCTTCGATCAGCTGTTACAACTTTTAACACTGCAGATGTAAAGGATTGTACACACAGGACAGTCCTTAATCAAATTTGTAACATCAGAAACTCTCCAGCAGAAAGTTGGTTATGGAGTGATATTAGTGCCACCAACAATGGAATCTGAATTTACTACAACCCACTAGAATCCATAGTTGAGTGGAGTTGGAGGGCATTGGTCCTTGTTGCTGCAGTTTAATGAAGATTACAGCCAGGGACGGACTGGGACCCGAAATTGGCTTTGGCATTTCTAGCACAGAGGAATATATATATATATATGTGTGTGTGTGTTTTTTAAAGAGTGTTCTGCTCAGAGGCATAGCTAACCGTCGTAATGGGGGTTTAACAATTGACTCAGCAGTGGCGTGGTCTTCTTGAGATGTCTGCAGACAATGATGAACTTACCACATGCAAAGGTATCAGAGAGCAGGGTTGTTTTCGTTAGTGCACACTGTAGCAAAACATTTTGGAAAAAATACAAATTTTGATTTCTAGGGAATACACCACACCGACCCAAAATAATAGTCCCGTTCCATGTCATTATGTGGTGCAGCCTAGAGTATGTCTATGACTGAGTATGTGGGTCTAAGAGGAAGAAGTAAATGTAGGTACAAACCAACAAACTATTTAGGCTGTAGTTTACATTGCATGGACTAGACACTGTTATGAGTGGGTAACGTGTCTATATCTGAATAAGCACGACTGGCAAAAAACAAACATGGAAATATTGGGTGTCATGACGTTGCCCTCTTTGGATACAGTGAGCACCATCCCCCGCTCCCTGCTTCTACAACCAGACTGCTGTAGTCAGAGGGGTCGTAAATTTATGACGAGAAGACCCTGCCTCATGGCCACACAGTACAAGAGACAGAGTGATTTTTCAGAGAACAAAGGAATTTCTTCTACCTCACAGAACTTGAGGTCCGAACAAATTTCATGTTCCGGAGAAGGTATAAAAGATCGGTGATAAATCCAGCTACGAACTGGCCCGTTTGTTACAACTTGGGAAAGCTCATGGGAGACGGTGTGGCCACATTACCGTAACGCTGTTTATATAATAGCCTCAGATATGAGGTTTACATCTAATTGTTGTATAAGATGAATGAGTGAGTATGATACTGTTTGTAAAATTGTGTAATGTGATTTTGGACTGTTTAATGAAGGAAACTCCAATTCCCTTTTGAGTTGAACTAAATCAGAGGACCGCCCCTGAGCCCAGTTAGGGTCAGCCCATTTTCTGCAATAAAACCCAACTTTGAGAAATTCTCAGTCAGACCATGTTTCTCTCATTCACGGGAGTACAAAGGTTGCAGACCATTGCTGAATCTTTTAACCATACCACGTGGTTAAACTCTTAGACTATCGATACCGACAGAATAAGAACAAGTCTTTGATATTAATTACTAGTCTGCAGCTAGGAATTCGGTATCATTGAACGTGAAGAACGACAACCGCCGAAACATCCATCCTATTGCAAATGAATGTCACTCTGAACAATCCACTCTAACAGAGAGAGAGGGAGAGATGGACAATGCTACAAAAGAAACAAACTTTTCACCAGCGATCAAGACAACACACAGAGTAAATATATATATTGCAATCGTTCCCGAATGAGTGAGTGTTCATGTGCAAAGGATTAGCATTTGTATTGTTATAATGATCTATGATAGTGACTTCTTGGTCACCCACCACTTCCCTTCTGTCTAACAAGCCGCCATACCGGTTTAGCCCACTAGGCCACATTCTCCTATCATTTCTTGTAACAATATTTACTGTTTGTTTATGCATTTCTGTGAATTACTTAGTAATAAATGATTTAAGACAATTGATGTTTGGTTGACTCATAGTGAAGACTGGGTTTGTGCAAATAACCAACAATTTACGACGTTTGGAATGAGACTAACATGAGGTAAAGTAAATAATTCATTAACCAGAAGACGATGGCTCAGATATGAAAATATCTAAAAAGTTATTTTAGCAAATGATCACTTTAATCTGAACATTTTCCTTGGTGCCCCGACTTCCTAGTTAATTACAGTTACATGATTAATCAGTTTGATCGCTTAATACTAATTACAGAGATAAATGCTGTGATAAAAAACGAAGTCTTCAATTTAATGATAGTAAAGACACGACATGGGGATACATATCTTTATTTAAAGCATCACAAACTGCAGCGAAAAACAAATAACCATAATATTCACTACCATTCAAAAGTTTGGGGTCACTTAGAAATGTCCTTGTTTTTGAAAGAAAAGCACGTTTTTGGTCCATTAAAATAACATACATTGATCAGAAATACAGTGTAGACATGGTTAATGACTTCTAGCTGGAAACAGCATATTTTTTATGGAATATCTACATAGGCGTGCGAGAAATGCCAAGAAACTGAAAATCTGGTACAACGCTGTGTACTACTCCCTTCACAGAACAGCACAAACTGCCTGTAACCAGAATAGAAAGAGGAGTGGGAGGCCCCGGTGCACAACTGAGCAAGAGGACAAGTACATTAGTGTCTAGTTTGAGAAACAGACGCCTTACAAGTCCTCATCTGGCAGCTTCATTAAATTGTACCCACAAAACACCAGTCTCAACGTCAACTGTGAAGAGGCGACTCCGGGATGCTGGCCTTCTAGGCAGAGTAGCAAAGAAAAAGCCATATCTCAGACTGGCCAATAAAAAGAAAAGATTAAGACTGGCAAAAGAACCCAGACTATGGACAGAGGAACACTGCCGAGAAGGCCAGCATCCCAGAGTCACCTCTTCACTGAGACTGGAAGTGATGGTTGCTGATAATGGGCCTCTTGTACGCCTATATAGATATTCCATAAAATACCAACTGTTTCCAGCGACAAAAGTAATTTACAACATTAACAATGTCTACACTGGATGTCTGATACATTTTATATTATTTATTGTTGCTTTTCTTTCAAAAACAAATACATTTCTAAGTGACCCCAAACTTTTGAACGGTAGTGTATATTTGGCGGCAGGTAGCTTAGTGGTTAGAGAGTTGGGCCAGTAAACAAAAGGTTGCTGGGATGAATCCACGAGCTGACAAGCTACAAATCTATTGTTCTGCCCTGAAAAAGTCAGTTCAGCCACTGTTCTCCGGTAGGCTGTCATTGGAAAATAAAAATTTGTTCTTAACTGCCTTTCCAAGTTAAATTAAGGTTAAATTAAAAAAAATATTCCAGCCGACCAGAAACTGCTGTAATGTAAATGTAGCCTTACACAGCCCTCTAGTGGCTAGACAGATGAGAAACACAAGACAACAATAAAATACTTTACAAAAAAGGGTTTAACACCCATTATCTAACCCAGGGGTACTTGAACAAAGCAAAACTCCTATTGAAACATGTTTTCTACCAGCACCCAACAGTCTTCCCATCTGGTCTCACAAGTTCCCAATGCTTTAGAGCAGTGACCAGGGAAACTGCAGAAGATGGTGCGGCCCTTTGGAACTGATGTTCTGCTCACCGTGGTCAGTAAAGACGTCACGTAGAAGAGAAGAAAAGCTGCACTCATCCCAACAGGCAAAACTGGTTGTCAATGATGTCATTTCAACTAGTTTCTGTTGTCACAACGTCACTAAACCAAGTTTTGCCCGCTGGGATGGTTCCAATGGAATGAATGGAATAACCAAGTAAAGAGTTAGAGCTCATGTCAGCTTTTATAGTAAAGCATGGAACTACATGCTATTTACTTTAGCGATGAAGCTCTCCATAATGTCCTTCATCTTCTGAATGTCCACCTCGTCCTCCCGGAAAGCTTCCGCGTACACCCTGTCTACTCGCTTGTGTTGATCCTCTAAGAATTTCTGGAAATGATCACAATGTGAATTTCAGGCTCAGTCATTGTCAAATCAAGTTGTTATTGTAAAAAGGAATAAAATAAATATTCAAATAAAGACGAGATGTGCACGAGGTCAGTGGCTTTGTGAACGACAGGTTAGGGGCAAGATGGAGACTGACCTCTACAATGGACAGGTGGTTGGCAGCCGTGGTTAACACACTGGCAAGGTTGTTAACCACAGTCCGCCGCTCCTCATTGGTTTCTTGCAGGACAAGATGGTACCTGTGGAGTAGAAAGACAAATACTGTGGTGGGGGGGGGGTCTATTTTTAGATATGAACAAGGAAAACAAACTTCATGTGGTTGTGAAATAATTGTAAAGCCCTAAACATACCGTACGCAAATAAAGTATCATTGTCTGGGCCAGAACGGCTCATAGGACAGGAGCATATCTCCTGTTTTTGTTGTGTGAGGCAGCTTGATGTACAAGCACACCTGCTGGACAGGACGCTAGTTTAACCCTTGTATCTCTGCACATTGTAAATATGGTATTGGAACTGATCCTGTATATAAACAGTAGCTTATTTACTGTCTCATGTTATTAATGGTTCTATTTCTCATGTGTTTTTTTCCTACTTTACATTAGTATAATATTTTTAATACTGATATTGATTACTGCAATGTCAGTCAGGAAAGAAAGGCATTTCACTGTAGTTGTGCCCGTGACAATAAAACATGAAACTAAGCCTTGTAGCCCTCACCATTGTGATTTGGTCCAAAATAATTGGTAGAAGGAGCACTACTCACTGTTGCTGTGCAGCTTTCAGCTGCTCCACAGACTCATCATAGCCCAGGGTCACCTTCTTCTCCAGCAGCTTGCGGTGAGTCTCCACAGACTCCATCTCAGCAGACCACTTCTGCTCCTCATGGGCAATGTCCTACACACACACACACACACACCACAGAGAGAGGGATGTCATTTTTCTAAATGATAAAAAACACAATTTAACCACAGATGTGGAAACAATACATTTAAAATAAATGGCTTCATCAATAAGTGCATCGATGATGTCATCCCCACAGTGACCGTACGTACATACCCCAACCAGAAACCATGGATTACATACAGGCAGCATCCGCACTGAGCTAACGGCTAGAGCTGCTACTTTCAAGGAGTGGGACTCTAACTTGGAAACTTATAAGAAATCCCAGTTATGCCCTCCGACGAACCATCAAACAGGCAAAGCGGCAATACAAGATTGAGTCTTACTACACCGGCTCTGACGTTCGTCGGATGTAGCAGGGCTTGCAAACCATTACAGACTACAAAGGGAAGCACAGCCGAGAGCTGCCCAGTGACACGAGCCTACCAGGCGAGCTAAACTACTTCTATGCTGGCTTCGAGGCAAATAACACTGAAACATGCATCAGAGCACCAGCTGTACCAGAAGACTGTGTGATCACACTCTCTGCAGCCACTGTGAGTAAGACTCTTAGGTCAACATTCACAAGGCCGCAGGGCCAGACGGATTACCAGGACGTGTACTGCGAGCATGCGCTGACCAACTAGCGAGTGTCTTCACTGACATGTTCAACCTCTCCCTGTCCGAGTCTGTAATACAAACATGTTTTAAGCAGACCACCATAGTGCCTGTACCCAAGAACACTATGGTAAACCTGGCTAAATGACTACCGACCCGTAGCACTCTCGTCTGTAGCCATGAAGTGCATTGAAAGGTTGGTCATGGCTGAAGTCAAAATCAACATCCCAGAAACCCTAGACCCACTCCAAATTGCATATGGCCCCAACAGAGCCACAGATAATGCAGTCCCTATTGCACTCCACACTGCCCTTTCCCACTTGGACAAAAGGAACACCTATGTGAGAATGCTATTCATTGAGGACAGCTCAGCATTCAATACCATAGTGCCCTCAAAAGCTCATCAATAAGCTAAGGACTCTGGGACTAATAACCCCCCTCTGCAACTGGATCCTGGACTTCCTGACGGGCCGCCCCCAGGTGGTAAGTGTAGGTAACAACACATCCGCCACGCTGAGCCTCAACACAGGGGCCCCTCAGGGGTGCGTGCTCGGCCCCCTCCTGTACTTCCTGTTCACTCATGACTGCACGGCCAGGCGCGAGTCCAACACCATCATTACATTTGCCGATAACACAACAGTGGTAGGCCTGATCACCGACAACAACGAGACAGTCTATAGGGAGGAGGTCAGAGACCTGGCCGTGTGGTGCCAGGACAACAACCTCTCCCTCAACGTGATCAAGATAAAGGAGATGATTGTGGACTACAGGAAAAAGAGGACCGAGCACACCCATATTCTCATCGACGGGGCTGCAGTGGAGCAGGTTGAGAGCTTCAAGTAAGAGTAGGTAGATCAATAAATGACTGGCCTGTGAAGCAATATTTTCAGATGGGTTCCTGTATACAATATTCAAACATTTGTAATATTGAAAATATAACCCACCTGCATGTCTTGTTCGAGCTGCTCGTCGAGCCTACGGATTTGCTCTCTCAGTTGTTTCAAGTCATTCGCTTTATCTGAAATATTGGAATTCACCTGAAAGAGAAAAAAGACCCATGTTTAAAAAAAAAAAACACCCAAAAAATGGGACAAAACCTTCAGACTTCTAAGAAACACAGTGAAATGTCTCGGTACCTGTTCTATGGACTCCTCCAGGCTTAGTTTCATGTCTGTCAGTCGACTACACTCCTCGTCCACATCAGTGATCAGTTTCCTCAGTAGTTGCTGTAGAGAATAAGCCACAGAATTAGGTCCAGAAACAACACACACCTGTTGTAATAAAGTGATTGTTTCGATGAGAACTAAATCGCCATACTTGAATCTGTGTTCTGCATTGAACCATGGTGGACGGTCCGTATTCTGTGGAGGTCCTGATCTCAAAGTCGTGGCCGCATGCGTTCTCGGCAGACACAGGGATGAGCTTCAGTTTGCGGGCAAGCTTGTGGTACTCGGCCAGCTTCACTTCGGCCTAAATCATTAGCAGTGGTTAAGACTGAGAAGACTGTTCAGCACTGGCTCATAGCTAGCTAGTCATTTAAAAAAAAAAAGACTTATTGAACCTTTATTTACCAGACAGATGAGTATAGAATGCAGTCGTATCAGGCCAGCATCCTATTCCTTACCGTCTCCTTGGCCTTGGCCAGAGCGATCTCCTCGTTCCACATGTGCTGCTCGGCCTGCTCCAGGCTCTTGCTCAGGCTGTTGATGGTCTGCTGCAGCTCCCTCTTCTCCCAGTTGATCCTCTCAATGTCTGCGGGAGTGAACTTCTGGGTGGACAAGATGTGTTGGAGCCGGGACTCCTCCTGTTTTAGGGTCTCCACTTGCAGTCCTACACAGGACAACGTTTCAGGATTTCCAGGAGAGTAGCAATTTTTAAAAAGGTATATTTTAATGGATTTTCACATTTAGTTTAAACAGGGAATGAGAGGAAGTGGGGACCGATAGAGAGATGTGTCAAAGGGCAGTAGACCACATATACAGACACTTTAGAAAGAGAAAAGTGTCCTGGAGGCTGCATCAATACTGCAAGACCAGCTAAACCACGAGAGTAGCAATGTTTGGTCATGGTTTTTTACCCGATGCTTCCAGCTCCTCGGCCAATCCAGAGGCTTTGTTCTCCAGGTTGGCTTTGAAAGACTCCAGGTTACTGCGATAACTCTGCAGCTTCTGCAGGTCTGTCTGAAGTTTGACTTTCTCCGTTCTTTTGACCATCAATCGGTCCTGCTCCAAAGTGAATAAAATGGTTAGAAATATAGTGAATCAAATGGCTCTGTTCAAACGTAACTGGCACGTTTACAGACTGCTTAAACTAGGTGAGATGTACAATATTCAGTCGCAGAACTTCTGTAAATAATATAAAAATCTATAAATACAGTGCATTCGGAAACTATTCAGACCACTTGACTTTTGCCATATTTGTTACATTCTAAAATAGATTCAATTGTGTTTTTTCCCCCTCATTAATCTACACACAACACCCCGTAATGACAAAGCAAAAACAATCATAAATTGTAGCAAATTTTTTGCAAAATAAAAAACGGAAATATCACATTTACATAAGTATTCAGACCCTTTACTCAGTACTTTGTTGAAGCACCTTTGGCAGCGATTACAGCTTCGAGTCTTTTTGGGTATGACACTACAAGCTTGGCCCACCTCTATTTGGGGAGTTCCTCCTATTCTTCTCTGCAGATCATCTCAAGCTCTGTCAGGTTGGATGGGGAGCATCACTTCACAGGGTTCAAGTCCGGGCTCTGTCAGGGCAACTCAAAAATATTCAGAGACGTGTTGCCCAAAGCCACTCCTGCGTTGCCTTGGCTGTGTGCTTGTTGTCCTGTTGGAAGGTGAATCTTCGTCTGGGGTCCTGAGCAGGTTTTCAGCAAGGATCTCTCTGTACTTTTCTCCGTTCATCTTTCCCTCGATCCTGACTAGTCTCCCAGTCCGTGCCGCTGAAAAACATCGCCACAGCATGATGCTGCCATCACCATGCTTCACCGTAGTGATAGTGCCAGGTTTCCTCCAGACGTGACGCTTGGCATTCAGGTCAAAGATTTCAGATCTTGGTTTCATCAGACCAGAGAATCTTGTTTCTCATGGTCAGAGTCCTTTAGGTGCCTTTTGGCAAACTCCAAGTGGGCTGTCATGTGCCTTTTACTGACAGGTGTGTGCCTTTCCAAATCATGTCCAATCAATTGAATTTACGACAACTTGGAGTCCAAGTTAACACATAAAAATGTTTATCTTTGTCATTATGGGGTATTGCATGTAAGTTGATGAGGGAAAATATTTTATACATTTGATAATTAGGCTGTAACATAACAAAATGTGGAATATTTTCCGAATGCACTGTATATACAGACCTTAGATTAAAAGGACGAACCGTTTGACTTTCTTTCTCCAGCCGTTCAACCTCACCGCTCAGAATCCTGTACTTTTCCTCCATGGATGCGAGAAGCCCTTCGTCAACGTTGTAAAGTCTCTCTGTAAATATAAAGTTGGCGTTTTATGCGCTTGTTGCTGGTTATTTTTATATGTTCATTTGGAAGGAAAAGGCACAACTCACAATTAAAAACAATGACTTTGTCATCACTGCTTACTTAGTTTAGCAAGATAATCTGCATCCTCTTCATCAAATGTATCCGCTCCTTGCATGAACTTGTTGTATGTTTCAGCGGTGTAGTCCAGAAAGAGCTAGAAACAGAAGGGATCGTGCAGGGTCAAATAGAGACCTAACATCCTAAATGGTTTTGTTGTGAATAAATTGGCTCTGTACCTTGTTGAACTCCACCCCGTCCTCAATCTCAGTGCTTCCGTCAGAGAAATCAGCAAAGAGCAGGTCCTGATCACTCATACAGCAAAAGACCTGCAAAACAACCAGAACCAATTCAAGGAAACATAGAGTATTATACAGAGCCCCGACTGCAGTATTATACAGAGCCCCGACTGCAGTATTATACAGAGCCCCGACTGCAGTATTATACAGAGCCCCGACTGCAGTATTATACAGAGCCACAAAGTAACCGTTCACTGCACAGGGCCTCTGCCCCATCTGACCTAACTTTGTTGGTCATGTATTGACAAGTGTAACGAATAGATGCACACACAATCCATGTTAATCTTTTTAAATATGTCAATTGTAAAGGATTTCGTTATGTCGAAGCCCAGTAAGACTAGTGGTCGCCATTGGCGTCGGCTAATGGGGATCCTGATAAAAAATGGTTTGATAAACATCTCTCATTATTCAAACCTTAATTTAGACAGTTAATGTTATTAATGAGTTTAGATATTAGGTAGTATTCTGCTGTACTCATACCCACCTTCACAGTATCGATGAGCCAGACAACAGACCCCAAGACCTGTGGCCATGTATGTGGTGCCCCCACAGAGTACATGGAACTTTTGGAGAGAACAAATGGATACCTGCCATCAGAAATATACAGTCAGTATCATAGAATGAGGAATGGGCTAGCGTACAAAAAACAGATGCAAACAGCAAATGATCACATCCGAGTCCCAAATAGCACCATATTCTCTATATAGGGCACTACCTTTGGCCAGGGCCTATAGGGATGGCATTTGGGACACAGACCATTTTTAACATGTACGGCAGAATGAGCTCATTTAAAAAATGTTTTCATGTAACCTTTATTTATCTAGGCAAGTCAGTTAACTTCTTGGTGACAGGGGGCAGTAATTTTCATGTCCGGATGAAATGCATGCCCAAATTCAACTGCCTGCTACTCATCCCCAGAAGATAATATATGCATATTACTAGTAGATTTGGATAGAAAACACTGTTTGAATCATGTCTGTGAGTATAACAGAACTTATTTAGCAGGCGAAACCCAGAGGACAAACTATTCCGAATTTTTTTTTTGAGGTCACTCCTTTCAATGGATTTCCATTGGGAATCCAGATTTCTAAGGGACCTTCTTGCAGTTCCTACCGCTTCCACTGGATGTCACCAGTCTTTAGACACCAGAAATTGGTTGAGGTGTTTCCTTTGTGGAATGAAGAAGTAGCCTTGTTCAAAACGAGGGTCACGTCAAGTATACTGTTAAAATAAGGCGCGTGACCAGAAAGCTAGCTACAGTTTGTTTTTTCCTCCTGTATTGAACACAGATCATCCAGTCTTCAATTTTATCGATTATTTACGTTAACAAATACCTAAAGTTGTATTACAAAAGTAGTTTGAAATGTTTTGGCAAAGTATTCAGGTAACTTTTGAGATATTTTGTAGTTACGTTGTGCAAGTTGGAACCGGTATTTTTCTGGATCAAACACGCCAAATAAATTGACATTTTGGATATATATCGACGGAATTAATCGAACAAAAGGACCATTTTGTGATGTTTTTGGGACATATTGGAGTGCCAACAAAAGAAGCTCGTCAAAGGCCAGGCATGATTTATATTTTTATTTCTGCGTTTTGTCGCACCTGCGGGGTTGAAATATGCTTTCTCTCTTTGTTTACGGAGGTGCTACCCTCAGATAATAGCAAAAAGGCTTTTGCCGAAAAGCCTTTTTGAAATCTGACGTTGGCTGGATTCACAAGTGTAGCTTTAAGTTCGATTTTAATAGTAATTTATTTGAATTTGGCGCTCTGCATTTTCACTGGCTTTTGGCCAGGTGGGACGCTGGCGTCCCACATATCCCAGAGAGGTTTTAGAACAATTTATTATTTACAACGACAGCCTACCTGGGAACAGTGGGTTAACTGCCTTGTTCAGGGGCAGAACAACAGATATATTTTTTTACCTTGTCGGCTCAGGGATTCGATGCAGCAACCTTTTGATTACTGGCCCAACACTCTAACCACTATTTACCCCAAGTCTTTGAGAATCCTGGGGACCTCTTCCTCCACTTTGGAGGTGGGCATCTGGAAGGTGGGGTCCAGGAGGCAGTAGATGAACTCAAAGATCTTTAGGAACTCCTTGGTGGAGGGCGACTGGAGAGACTTGACTGACATTGAACCCGGAAAGCCCTTCTCTGACAGAAACTAGAGGAGAACGAGGGAAATGATGTGTCTTTGTGAAAGAGTGCTGATCTAGGACCAGACCCCCCCAGGTCATAGAATCTTATTCATGAGGATGTAAAAGTGACAACTGATCCTAGAGCAGCACTCCTACTCAGATACTTTATAATGTGCGTATATTAGGAATCCTTACCTCACACAACTGTCTGATGCACTGCTGAACATAGGCCTTATCGTGTAAGGGCCGGGGATCCTTCATCTTCTCTGCACCGCCAAAGGCTCCAAAGGCGCTGTTGCGAGCCATGCCAGCCCCACTGGTCCTGAAAAGAGTTCAGTTTTTTAGCAGTAAGGCCTGCAGTGTGAACATGTCCAGACCTATAATAAAAACCTGTACTGTCTGAGGGACTCGAGGACTGTAGTTGGGAACCACTGAACTTGGCAGTGTGAAATGGCTCCCAATCATATGGATTCACTAACAGGAATAGTCTTTGTCTCGCATGGTGACAGTGATAGAGAACTAGGCGTATCATGGTATTTTCTTCAGTGTAGGGACTTACCGACTACCAAAAAAGCTGGTTCTTCTCTCGGATGTGACAGACTGGGGTTTAGGAATGTTCAACTTTCCGAAGGATTGTTTGCTGTGAACAAATATTGATATGCTCACTGTATTAGCTAATACATATCCCATAAAGCAACTTCCATTGATGTTTGTCTGAACACTAACCTCTGGGGTGTTGCATAAACCATGCTCATTCTGTTGCTTTCAACTCTTTGAGGGAGCTCAGAGAGCCTACTGCTGGATGCTCGGTTCATCCTGGATCTGGTGAAAGAATGAAGAAAAGACATAGGCAGAAAAATACATGTAGGCTATACATGGATAGCCAGGCCAGTTAATGTTTCCCAAACCAGTCAACTAACTGCAAATGCCTCCATATGAACAATGAAAGATGGACACACTAGCAGGAAGTGGGAGGGGTCACCCACTTACTAGGGTGACATTGTCAGGCATTTTGGCACTTTGTCCCACAACCAAACATTCATGTCCTGTTCATATCAAATCCACGATAATTGAGAATTTCAATAAGGATTTTTCTACAGCTGGCCATGCTTTCCACCTGGATAACCCTACCCCGGTCAACAGCCCTGCACCCCCCCTGCACAAGGCCTAACCGTTATCATATCCGCCATCGGTAAGAGAGGGCCTGTTTGGCCCTGTCTGGGGGTATCATCAGATGGGGCCAGTGTCTCCTGACCCCTCCTGTCTCAGCCTCCAGTATTTATGCTGCAGTAGTTTGTGTCGGGGGCTAGGGTCAGTCTGTTATAACTGGAGTATTTCTCCTGTCTTATCCGGTGTCCTGTGTGAATTTAAGTATGCTCTCTGTAATTCTTTCTTTCTCTCTCTCTCGGAGGACCTGAGCCCTATGACCATGTCTCAAGACTGCCTGGCCTGATGACTCCTTGCTGTCCCCAGTCCACCTGGCCGTGCTGCTGCTCCAGTTTCAACTGTTCTGCCTGCGGCTATGGAACCCTGACCTGCTCACCAGATGTGCCACCTGTCCCAGTCCTGCTGTTTTCAACTCTCTAGAGACAGCAGGAGCGGTAGAGATACTCTCAATGATCGGCTATGAAAAGCCAACTGACATTTACTACTGAGAATTTCAATAAGCATTTTTCTACGGCTGGCCATGCTCTCCCCCTGGCTACCCCTAACCCGGTCAACAACACTGTAAACCCCTCAGCAACTCGCCCAAGCCTTCCCCATTTCTCCTTCTCCCAAATCCAGTCAGTTGATGTTCTGAAAGAGCTGCAAAATCTGGACCCCTACAAATCAGCCGGGCTTAACTGCCTTGTTCAGGGGCAGAACGACAGATTTTTACCTTGTCAGCTCGGGGATTCAATCTTGCAACCTTACGGTAAACTAGTCCAACGCTCTAACCACCTGATTACATTGCTCTCCACGGGGAGACTGTCTGTTACGCGAATGCAGTAAGAAGCCAAGGTAAGTTGCTAGCTAGCATTAAACGTATCTTATAAAAAACAATCAATCATAATCACTAGTTAACTACACATGGTTGATGATATTACTAGTGTATCTAGCGTGTCCTGCGTTGCATTTAATCGATGCGGTGGCATTTGCGAAAAAGAACTGTCGTTGCTCCAATGTGTAACTAACCATAAACATCAATGCCTTTCTTAAAATCAATACACAAGTATATATTTTTATATCTGCATATTTAGTTAATATTGCCTGCTAACACGAATGTCTTTTAACTAGGATAAATGGTGTCACTTCTCTTGCAACAGAGTCAGGATATATGCAGCCGTTTGGGCCACCTAGCTCATTGCAAACTGTGTGAAGACTATTTCTTCCTAACAAAGACAGCCAACTACGCCAAACAGGGGATGATTTAACAAAAACGCATTTGCGAAAAAAGCACAATCGTTGCACGACTGTACCAAACCATAAACATCAATGCCTTTCTTAAAATCAATACACAGAAGTATATATTTTTTAGCTAAAAGAAATCCAGGTTAGCAGGCATTATTAACCAGGTGAAATTGTGTCACTTCTCTTGCGTTCATTGCACGCAGAGTCAGGGTATATGCAACAGTTTGGGCAGCCTGGCTCGTTGCGAACTAATTTGCCAGAATTTTACGTAATTATGACATAACATTGAAGTTTGTGCAATGTAACAGGAATATTTAGACTTATGGATGCCACCCGTTAGATAAAAGACGGAACGGAATAAACGTTTTGTTTTCGAGATTATAGTTTCCGGATTTGACCTAGGCTCGTATTTCTGTGTGTTTATTATATTATAGTTAAGTCTATGATTTGATATTTGATAGAGCAGTCTGACTGAGGGGTGGTAGGCAGCAGCAGGCTCGTAATAGTCAAAGGTATATGGTTTAGAGAGAAATAGTCGACGTGTTATAATTCCTGTAATAACTTGCGGCTGAACTTGAAAGGGGTTCCTTCGTTATTTTACCGTTCATGTCTTCCATAGAGAATGTCTTGATCTACTTCCAATAAGGTCTGTTTCGTGCAGGCTTAAACCGCCTCTGCGTTTTGATACTCGTGTAAATCTCACTAGGATTAGGTAACGTTTGACAACATTTTCATAAATCCACTCTACAATTTTTTTTAAATCTTCGCTTGTATTTAGCCAATATTGATCAGAGTTACCTTGTCCTATGGATTAGAGGTCGACCGATTAATCGGAATGGCCGATTTAATTAGGGCCGATTTCAAGGTTTCATAACAATCGGAAATCGGTATTTTTGGGTGCCGATATATATATTTTTTATACCTTCATTTAACTAGGCAAGTCCGTTAACCAGTTGATCCTAGGGCTGAATACTGCCCCCTTTGGTGGAAGTGCGTGCCCATAGTAAACTGAAAATATTTTTTTCAAAAATTGCTAATATATGCATATAAGAATTATTATTGAATAGAAAACACTCTAAAGTTTCTAAAACTGTTAAAATTATGTCTGTATGTAAAGCAGAACTCCCAGGGCAGCCTTTCTTCCAAACTCTCTCTTGTCAACAGAAAAGTTGGGACAACTTTGCCGTCATCGCCCCCACCCTTCCCAACCAGCTACGGATCCAGGAACAGTTTCTATGTGTTCAGCGCGATGTCTGCTTTCAAATGACGCGTTCTTTGTGAGAATCTAGCGCGCCCCCGTCCTTTGGCGGGCTAAAACACTCGGGTCACGCGAATATACATGCACTCTATTGCGCGCCTCTGTCTTTTTTTCCATGAAGCACCAATTGACTTCGGTTTGTCTGTTCGCGCTGATCTTTGTTTTACACGATTAAAACATCCTAAAGCTCGATTCTGCAGTTTAGTCGACATATAATATGTAATTTTGAAGTTTTGATGCGCAAGAGTGCGGGACCAGAAGTCATTTTGGGTGCATTTCAGCTGAAGCTGTTGGCATATGCTAATACAGAGACACACAACTTGAAACCAAACAATGTATTTGGTAAGTATAACTCCTTCCACGTCTTCTGATCGGAGAACATCAAAAGTAAGGGAATATTTATGTGGTTCATTTTGGGTTTCTGTGCTCTCCAAACGTAGAGGAGACATACAGCTAATATCTGGGCGCCGCCTCATATTATAGCCTAGTGAACGAATTCTGTAACCTTCAAAATAAATGTAACACAGCGGTTGCATTAAGAAGAAGTGTATCTTTGTAATTATATGTAGAACATGTATATTTAGTCATGTGTATTGCTTGTTATCTGACGTTATCTGTCGGAGCTATCATAATTTCTCCGGACATTTGAGGAGCATTTTTCAAAAATGTCGTCATTGTAAACAGAGATTTATTGAAAAAAAAAAAAGTACTGTATAACATGAAGATTTTCAAAAGGTTAGTGAATGATTTATTTTTTAATCCTGCTTTTATAATTGTATATTTTCTGGGACAAAACGGCCGCCTCGTCTTTTGTTTCGGTGGTGGTCTAATATAAATGTGTGGTGTGTTTTCGCCGTAAAACATTTTAGAAATCTGACTTGCTGGGTAGATGAACAAGGTGTTTATCTTTCATTTGAGCTATTGGACTTGTATAGGTGTGGAGGTTAAATATTTCTAAGAATATTTTTTCGCATTTTGCGTTATGGTAATGAGCTGAGCCTGTAGTCACGCTCCCGGATCCGGGATGGGTAGGATCAACTGGTTTTTAAGAACACATTCTTATTTTCAATGACGGCCTAGGAATGGTGGGTTAACTGCCTTGTTCAGGGGCAGAACGACAGATTTTCACCTTGTCAGGTCAGGGGATCCAACCTTGCAACCATACAGTTAACGAGTCCAACGCAATAACAACCTGCCTCTCTCTCGTTGCACTCCACAAGGAGACTGCCTGTTATGCGAATGCAGTAAGCCAATGTAAGTTGCTAGCTAGCATTAAACTTATCTTATAAAAAACAATCAATCATAATCACTAGTTAACTACACATGGTTGATGATATTACTAGATATTATCTAGCGTGTCCTGCATTGCATATAATCTGACTGAGCATACAAGTATCTAAGTATCTGACTGAGCGGTGGTAGGCAGAAGCAGGTGCGTAAACAATCGTTCAAACAGCACTTTCGTGCGTTTTGACAGCAGCTCTTCGTTGTGCATCAAGCATTGCTCTGTTGATGACTTCAAGCTTATCAACTCCCGAGATGAGGCTTGTGTAACCGAAGTGAAATGGCTAGCTAGTTAGCGCACGCTAATTGTCATTGTGTTGCTGGTTCGAGCCCAGGGAGGAGCGAGACGGAAGCTATACTGTTACACTGGCAATACTAAAGTGTCTATAAGAACATCCAATAGTCAAAGGTTAATGAAATACAATTGGTATAGAGGGAAATAGTCATATAATTCCTATAATAACTACAACCTAAAACTTCTTACCTGGGAATATTGAAGGAACCACCAGCTTTCATATGTTCTCATGTTCTGAGCAAGGAACTGAAACGTTAGCTTTCTTACATAACGCATATTGCACACTTTACTTTCTCCAACACTTTGTTTTTGCATTATTTAAACCAAATTGAACATGTTTCATTATGTACTTGAGGCTAAATTTATTTTTATTGATGTATTATATTAAGTTAAAATAAGTGTTCATTCAGTATTGTTGTAATTGTCATTATTACAAACCCCCCCAAAAAATTATCATCCAATTAATCTGTATCGGCGTTTCCGGTCCTCCAATAATCGGTATCTGAGTTGAAAAATCATAATCGGTCGAACTCTACTATGGATATCTACACAGTTATAAAATTGGCAAGGTGGTGTAAGCCTACACGAAACACAGACCTCATTTTAAGTGAATCTAAAAATATCCTATGGAATAAATGAATGAAGGAGCCGCTTTTTAGATTTTTCTAGGAGGTGTCATGGGAATTATGACTCGCACTTCGGTAGTCAATTCTTACCATGCCCATTATTAAAATAGGATTTCCTGCATATAGAAATGACAGTTTTTGTTTTCAACAACATTAAACTCTAGTTTTATTCAAACAGTTGAGAGTATTTGTCTCCTAAGCAGACTCTTCAGTATCGTTGTCACTTCAGAGCTGTGTGTGTTTTACAGATGGCAGAGAAAAGCAGAGCACCAGTGTGGGACTATTACATGGAATTGGCACCAGGGAAAGCAAGGTGTCTTACTTGTGATAAAAGATGTAAGCATGGGGTCAGCAACGGCTAAATCAAAAATACCACCAACCTGTGGAATCACCTTAAGAACACCCATCCAAAAGCCCAAAAGGAAGCAATGATGAAAAAAGCTAATGCAAATTCTTCACAAGGAAAAAGTGATAGACACATCGCAGGCTACAATCTTACAACATTTTAATAAACAAGCAAAATGGCAGGTATTGCCACTGACAACCAGCCATTCACAGTGGTGTGACAACCAGCCATTCACAGTGGTGTGACAGATATAGCCCTTGGTTCACTCCAGACCTGACTGCCCTCGACCAGCACAAAAACATCCTGTGGCGGACTGCAATAGCATCGAATAGTCCCCGCGATATGCAACTGTTCAGGGAAGTCAGGAACCAATACACGCAGCTAAGGCCAGCTTCTTCAGGCAGAAATTTGCATCCTGTAGCTCCAACTCCAAAAAGTTCTGGGACACTGTGAAGTCCATGGAGAACAAGAGCACCTCCTCCCAGCTGCCCACTGCACTGAGGTTAGGTAACACGGTCACCACCGATAAATCCATGATTATCGAAAACTTCAACAAGCATTTCAACGGCTGGCCATGCCTTCCGCCTGGCTACTCCAACCTCGGCCAACAGCTCCACCCCCCCCCCCCGCAGCTACTCGCCCAAGCCTCTCCAGGTTCTCCTTTACCCAAATCCAGATAGCAGATGTTCTGAAAGAGCTGCAAAACCTGGACCCGTACAAATCAGCTGGGCTTGACAATCTGGACCCTCTATTTCTGAAACTATCCGCCGCCATTGTCGCAACCCCTATTACCTGCATGTTCAACCTCTCTTTCATATCGTCTGAGATCCCCAAGGATTGGAAAGCTGCCGCAGTCATCCCCCTCTTCAAAGGGGGAGACACCCTGGACCCAAACTGTTACAGACCTATATCCATCCTGCCCTGCCTATCTAAGGTCTTCGAAAGCCAAGTCAACAAACAGGTCACTGACCATCTCGAATCCCACCGTACCTTCTCCGCTGTGCAATCTGGTTTCCGAGCCGGTCACGGGTGTAACTCAGCCACGCTCAAGGTACTAAACGATATCATAACCGCCATCGATAAAAGACAGTACTGTGCAGCCGTCTTCATCGACCTTGCCAAGGCTTTCGACTCTGTCAATCACTATATTCTTATCGGCAGACTCAGTAGCCTCGGTTTTTCTGATGACTGCCTTGCCTGGTTCACCAACTACTTTGCAGACAGAGGTCAGTGTGTCAAATCGGAGGGCATGTTGTCCGGTCCTCTGGCAGTCTCTATGGGGGTGCCACAGGGTTCAATTCTCGGGCCGACTCTTTTCTCTGTATATATCAATGATGTTGCTCTTGCTGCGGGCGATTCCCTGATCCACCTCTACGCAGACGACACCATTCTATATACTTCCGGCCCGCTCTTGGACACTGTGCTATCTAACCTCCAAATGAGCTTCAATGCCATACAACACTCCTTCCGTGGCCTCCAACTGCTCTTAAACGCTAGTAAAAACCAAATGCATGCTTTTCAACCGTTCGCTGCCCGCACCCGCACGCCTGACTAGCATCACCACCCTGGATGGTTCCGACCTTGAATATGTGGACATTTATAAGTACCTAGGTGTCTGGCTAGACTGTAAACTCTCCTTCCAGACTCATATCAAACATCTCCAATTGATAATCAGATCTAGTCGGCTTTCTATTCCGCAACAAAGCCTCCTTCACTCACGCCGCCAAACTTACCCTAGTAAAACTGACTATCCTACCGATCCTCGACTTCGGCGATGTCATCTACAAAATTGCTTCCAACACTCTACTCAGCAAACTGGATGCAGTTTATCACAGTGCCATCCGTTTTGTCACTAAAGCACCTTATACCACCCACCACTGCGACCTGTATGCTCTAGTCGGCTGGCCCTCGCTACATATTCGTCGCCAGACCCACTGGCTCCAGGCCATCTACAAGTCTATGCTAGGTAAAGCTCCGCCTTATCTCAGTTCACTGGTCACGATGGCAACACCCACCCGTAGCACGCGCTCCAGCAGGTGTATCTCACTGATCATCCCTAAAGCCAACACCTCATTTGGCCGCCTCTCGTTCCAGTTCTCTGCTGCCTGTGACTGGAAGTTGGAGTTGGAGACTTTTATCTCCCTCAGCTAACCGACCGCTGCAGCTGTACATAGTCTATCGGTAAATAGCCCACCCATTTTTACCTACCTCATCCCCATACTGTTTTTATTTATTTACTTTTCTGCTCTTTTGCACACCAATATCTCTACCTGTACATGACCATCTGATCATTTATCACTCCTGTGTTAATCTGCAAAATTGTAATTATTCGCCTACCTCCTCATGCCTTTTGCACACAATGTATATAGACTCCCCCTTTTTTTCTACTGTGTTATTGACTTGTTAATTGTTTACTCCATGTGTAACTCTGTGTTGTCTGTTCACACTGCTATGCTTTATCTTGGCCAGGTCGCAGTTGCAAATGAGAACTTGTTCTCAACTAGCCTACCTGGTTAAATAAAGGTGAAATAAAAAATAAATAAAAAAACAACCAGCCATTCACAGTGGTGTCCGACGTTGGTTTTCAGCGGCTGATAACTCTCGCTGAACCCCGGTACAGGATCAAAGATTTAAAAAAATATTTCGCACAGGAATGCTAGATAAAAACACATGAAAGAGTTGTGATGAAAGTGAAGAATCTGCTGGCACCAGTCAACGCTCCACACATGGCATTCACAACTGACTGCTGGTCAGGCACTACAGAATCCCCGATGAGCCTTACTGGACATTTCATTGACAATGTTTGGACAAGAAAGCAGGTTGTGCTGAATGTCAAGACTATGAATGGATCACACATAGGAAACTACATCAGAGAGATGTTTTTGACCATGTTGGAATACTAGGAAATCCACACAGGGACGTGTAGTGCTGGTCCTCAGGGACAGTGGGCCAAACATGGTGAAAGGTACGAGACTGGCAGAGCTTCCAGACTTCAGCTGCAGTGCACACACCCTACAGCTTGTAATCAAGGATGGCCTATCCAGTCAGAGAGCTGTGCTAGACATTATTGTCATGTTGAAGAGCTGTGCAACTCACTTTGACCATTCTGTACTGGCCAAACAGAGGCGGAAGGCCATTCAGGAAGAGCTTGGACCTTCCAAAACACAGCATCATCCAAACAGTTCAAACTCACTGGAACTCAACACTACACATGTTACAGAGGATGTTTGAACAGAGGCGTGCACTGAATGTGTATGCAGGTGAATATGGACACATCAGCAGTTTGTCTGCTGCACAGTGGGACATTGTCTCTAACCTAATTGAGACTCTGGCACCTATGGAGGAGGTGACAGTGGAGATGAGCCACTCCCAACTCTACAGCATCATCCCCAGTGTGTCGGTGCTGAAGCTGATGCTACAGCAGGAGGGTTCTTCTACTCAACGCATCAAAACCTTACAGAAGACCATGTTGGACAGTCTGACAAGGAGGTTCTCCAAGGCCGAGGAGACAAAGTGCCTGGTGCTGGCAACTGTCCTGGATCCACATTACAAGAGCTATGCAAGAGCTATTCACCTCAGGGACAGCACTAGAGAAAGCAAAATAGTTGCTGAAGGAGGAGTCTGACCAGCCTCTACACTAGAATCCTTGGAAGCCAAGAGGGCAGGGCTGAAGACCAGGTAGATCAGCCACCCAGTCTGGTGGACAGCCTCTACGCTAGAATCCTTGGAAGCCAAGAGGGCAGGACTGAAGACCAGGTAGATCAGCCACCCAGTCTGGTGGACAGCCTCTACACTAGAATCCTTGGAAGCCAAGAGGGCAGGGCTGAAGACCAGGTAGATCAGCCACCCAGTCTGGTGGACAGCCTCTACGTTAGAATCCTTGGAAGCCAAGAGGGCAGGGCTGAAGACCAGGTAGATCAGCCACCCAGTCTGGTGGACAGCCTCTACGCTAGAATCCTTGGAAGCCAAGAGGGCAGGGCTGAAGTCTAGGGCCGTTTTGAAATTGAGTTGGAGCGTTACCTCACAGAGCCTGTCATTGACAGAAAGAGCGGCTTGCCTTTGGAGTGGTGGAAGCAGAATGAGGACAGACTTCAATCACTCGCTCCACTGGCAAAGAAGTTTCTCTGTCCCCCACCTTCTTCGTTCCCAAGCGAGAGTGTTTAGTGAGGTGGGAATCATTTATGATAAGCGGAGGAGCAGACTGACAGGGGACCATGCAGACAAGCTCTGCTTTCTGCACTACAACCTAAAACTTCTTAACTGGGAATATTGAAGACCCATGAAAGCTGGTGGTTCGTTTTAACATACGTTCTCATGTTATTTGAGACTAAATAGATTTTTATTTATGTATTATATTAAGTTAAAATAAGTGTTCATTTTTCATTCAGGAGTTTTGCAATTGTCATTATTACAAAAATGTGTGCGTATATATATATATATATAAAAATTGGCCGATTTAATCGGTATCGGCTTTTTTGGGTCCTCCAATAATCGGTACCGGCGCTGAAAAATCATAATCGGTCGACCTCTATTCTGTATACTCCTGGCCCTTCTTTGGACATTGTGTTAACTAACCTCCAGACAAGCTTCAATGCCATACAACTCTCCTTCCGTGGCCCCCAACTGCTCTTAAATACAAGTAAAACTAAATGCATGATCTTCCGATCGCTGCCCACACCTGCCCGCCCGTCCAGCATCACCACTCTGGACAGTTCTAACTTAGAATATGTGGACAACTACAAATACCTAGGTGTCTGGTTAGACTGTAAACTCTCCTTCCAGAATCACATTAAGCATTTCCAATCCAAAATTAAATCTAGAATCGGCTTCCTATTTCGCAACAAAGCATCCTTCACTCATGCTGCCAAACATACCCTCGTAAAACTGACCATACTACCGATCCTCGACTTCGGCGATGTCATTGACAAAATAGCCTCCACCACTACTCAGACTGCATCCAATTTGCTATCACAATGCCATCCATTTTGTCCCAAAGCCCCATACACTACCCACCACTGCGACCCGTATGCTCTCGTTGGCTGGCTCTCGCTTCATATTCGTCGCCAAACCCACTGGCTCTAGGTCATCTATAAGGTAAAGCCCCGCCTTATCTCAGCTCACTGGTCACCATAGCAGCACCCACCCATAGCACGTGCTCCAGCAGGTATATTTCACTGGTTACCCCCAAAGCCAATTCCTCCTTTGGCCGCCTTTCCTTACAGTTCTCTGCTGCTAATGACTGGAACGAACTGCAAAATAAATCACTGAAGCTGGAGACATATCTCCCTCACTAACTTTAAGCACCAGCTGTCAGAGCAGCTCACAGATCACTGCACCTGTACATAGCCCTTCTGTAAATAGCCCATCCAACTATCTCATCCCCATCCTGTTATTTATTTTGTTCCTTTGCACCCCAGTATCTCTACTTGCACACTCATCTTCTGCACATCTATCACTCCCAGTGTTTAACTGCTAAATTGTAACTATTTCGCCACTATGGCCTATTTATTGCCTTACCTCCCTTATTTGCACACACTGTATATAGACTTTTTCTATAGTATTATTGACTATGTTCGTTTATTCCATGTGTTGTTTGTGTCACATGGCTTTGCCTTATCTTAGCCAGGTTGCAGCTGTAAATGAGAACTTGTTCTCAACTAGCCAACCTGATTAAATAAATAAAATATATCCTTAAAGAAAATGATCTCACCACAATAAATGCTAATAGAAAGTTATTTTTTGATAAGATCTTATTACCATGGAAAGGAAATTATTCATCTCCAATCCAAAATTAAATGTCTATTTGTGCAGAAATCACCCTGATTAACTCTTTAGTCATATCCCAGTGTACCTTTTTGCTTATGTCCTTGCCTATACCTAGCAACGTGTTTTTTTTATTGTTATATGAGCAAAAAAACATTTCATTGTAACGGCAACCCAGACCAAATTAAATGGGCCTATTTATTATAATGAATATGATGAATATGAATTCGGAGGGCAGAATTCAATATAAAAGCATTAGACCTCACATTAAAAGGACCCCACCCCCATCAAAGTTGACAATCCCTAGTTTAGATCAAAGCTGAATCAATGCCTTGGAAGATCACAATGATTCATTTGTATTCTAAATAACATAACCAAGTATAATAGCATAGCATTACTGTTACACCAAAAACACCACCCCATAGGACGTTAGCTGAAGAGTAAAAAATATATATATACATATCATGTGGCCAAATGCTCAACAGCGTGCGCCACTGGGAAGAATGTGCTTTGATTAAAACAAAATACAGGAAGGTTATATTTAGTGAACAAAAATAAACGCAACATGTAGTGTTGGTCCCATTATTTTAATGAGCTGAAATAAAATAGCAGAAATGTTCCATACGGACATAAAGCTTTCTCCTTTGCCAAGATAATCCATCCACCTGACAGGTGTGGCATATCAAAACGCTGATTAAACAGCATGATCATTACACAGGTGCACCTTGTGCTGGGGACAATAAAAGGCCTCTCTAAATAAATGTGCTGTTTTGTCACACAACACAATGCCACAGATATCAAGTTGAGGGAGAATGCAAATGGAATACTGTCTGCAGGAATGTCAACAACGTTTTAGAGAATTTGGCAGTACATCCAACCCGCCTCACAACTCAATAATTTCAATTTCCTGATTTCCTTTTTTGCCTAGTTAAATAAAGGTTAGTTATTAACTGTAAATCAGTGAAATCTTTGCAAGTTGCGTTTATATTTTTGTTAAGTCTAGTTGAACACTTATCTGCTCAAGAAACAGTCATTCAAATAAATACAAATTCTCTTGAAACGGAGATCAAATGAGCATGCAGACGGCAGTTTGGACATTCCGCTGCTAAAACGTGAATAATCATAATTCACGCTTGACAGTGATGCCGTGGCCTATTTGTTTGTTTGTTTATTAGATAACTAATGCCTAACAATATCCGTGTTTAAGACAACTTGGTGTATTACATATTTATGACTGCATTGTTGGGGGTTAGAGCTTACAATAAAAGCATTTCATTGTACTTGTGCATGTGACATAACTACACGGTCCTGTAAAATCTTCCTGTTGTCTCGTATTTGGGTATTTTTAATGAGAACGTTAGGGGTAACGACCACAAAAACGTAAAGCAACATCAGTCGACATTCGTGGGGCAAATGTACACCACCATGACACTTTCACATGCAAATACTTAACTTTTTCCAGTGATATAACGTTAGCTAGCTATATTGTTCAACGAATGACATTCCACTGGGGAAATATACAATTAACGTACTTACTAGACTTGTAAAGCATAAGCTAATTTAGCAAACTAGCTAACGTTAGCTAGGTAATGTTAGAATTCGCCTGAGGCATTACAAATAATTTTTGCTAGCTATAAATTAGATGCAACAACCTATTGAGACGTCTTTCAAATATACGTACCTTTCCATTTTCTATAAATGTAAAATAATCCGTTCAGAAAATTTTGCTTTTACGTAGGTAGCTAACGAGTCAAAAAATCCGCCAAAAACTTTAAGCACAACGGACGCTAGTGACGACATGAGTTTCGACGGAAAGCGCAATGGGTCAGATGGGACGTGCGTTCAAATTCAAAGCAATTTGCTTACTTTTAAGGGTTCCAAGCGGCACACAATAATGAGCATAAGTTTCTTTTTCAAACACTTAAATAAGTATTTAACACTAACAAGACAAGTGACAAAGAGAAGTAGAAAATTTATTGCAGTATTTGTTCCACCATAAGGACTAGGATCCCATTGTTCTCTTACAACTAGGGTGACCTTATACAACAAAATCTACCTTTACAAAATATCATCCTGCAAGTAGCCCACAGATACTGCATGCGTGGCTTGAAATAGAATAAATTATACCCAGAAGACTCTGCCATTTAACAGCATGGACAATTAAAAGTAAACCAAATCAGATCTCAGAGAATATCTAAGCTAAAGAAAGCCACCGGGTACTAGTTTAAATTCAAAAAAACACTTTAATAAGACCATCAAAAGGACTAATTTCCAACATTCACGTAAGATTTTATTCTATTTTTTTTTCTTTACAGATGTTTTTTTTTAATTTTCTGAGATATAAACATTTGTAGTTTTCTGTGTTAAACCTATAATACAGTGGGAGTAGAAATGAAACAACTAGGTTCTGCTGCACAACAGCGAAGGAGCCTCCAACAATGTTTGAGTAACATTTCCCTCTGGTTTGGCGGTGGGTGGATGTGATCGTAGAAATAGGGGGTGTTGGTTCAATGCAGGGTTCATTAACTGGAAGTCCCCTCCTTGGCAGCGTACAGTGACCGTAAAGTCTGCGCCATTTTGTTACTCAGTTTGTGGTTACTGGTCAAGGCGATTTTTTTGTAAATGATGTCAGACTCCTTAATAGTGTCCACCCAAGGCACCGTTTTGCGTCCGTCCCGTTTCTTGGCGTCGGCCCAGGGGCCAGAGTAGGAGCCGGACATCCAGTGCACGCTGTAGCCTGTGCTGATCTTCTGGATGACCCGGGCGAGCTGCGGACGGTCCTTGTGCTTGGGGCAATGGATGGCGATGACGTCCATAGAGTCCAAGCTCTCGTTGAGGTTCCCGGGGTCCCCCGAACGTCTCGCCCGCCGAGAGGACTGAGGAGAGAAGAGAATAGGCGGTTACATTCGAGCTCTATCCTGGGTACATACAGGAGTTTATTCGGACTGGGTTGCAGAGCTATAAATATTCATCTAGGGAGTAAAGACACCAAATTCCAAGATTAAGCTACTAAACAGTATGCTTTAGTGCATCTTGGATGCTATACAGACACTTCAGAAAGCATTCACACCCCTTGACTTTTTACACATTTTGTTGTTACAAAGTGAGATTAAAATGAATTTAACAGTCTTTTGTCAACAATATAAACCAAATACCCTGTTATAGAAGAAAAATTGTAACTTTTGTAAAATATTCATAAAAATAACACTAATATATATTGATTAGATAAGTATTCAACCCAGAGTCAATACATGTTAGAATCACCTCTGGCAGCGATTACAGCGGTGAGTCTTTTGGGGTAAGTCTCTAAGAGCTTTCCACACCTGGATTGTGCAACATTTGCCCATTATTCTTTTCAGAATTCTTCAACCTCTGTCAAATTGGTTGTCGATCATTGTTAGACAACCATTTTCAGGTCTTGCCATAGATTTTCAAGCATATTTAAGTAAAAATTGTAACTCGGCCACTCAGGAACATTGTATAGTGTATATTTGGCCTTGTGTTTTAGGTTATTGCCATGCTGAAAGGTGAATTCATCTCCCAGTGTCTGGTGGAAAGTAGACAACCAGATTTTCCTCTAGCGTTTTGCCTGTGCTAGTAGCTCCATTCAGTTAATTTATCCTGAAAAACTCCCCATGGCCTTAACAATTACAAGCATAACCATAACATGATGCAGCCACCATCATCCTTGAAAATATGGAGAGTGGTCCTCAGTAATGTGTATTGGATTTGCCCCAAACATAACACTTTGTATTCAGCATATAAAGTTAATATCTTTGCCACATTTTTTGCAGTATTACTTTAGTTCCTTGGTGCAAACAGGATGAAAAATGTGTCATTGTGTACAGGCTTCTATCTTTTCACTCTCAATTAGGTTTGTATTGTGGAGTAATTACAACGTTGTTGATTCACTCCCAGTCCTATCGCAGCCATTTACACTAACTGTTCTAAACTCATGGTGAAACATTTGAGCGGTTTCTTTCCTCTCCGGCAACCGAGTTTGGAAGGACACCTGTACCTTTGTAGTGTAATTTATAACTTCACTATGCTCAAAAGGTGTATTATTTAGACTTGCCTTAACAAAGGGGTTGAATATTTAATCGACTAAAAAGACATTTCAGCTTTTCGCTTTTAATTTGTAAACATTTCTAAAAACATATCACTTTGACATTATGGGGTATTGTGTGGCCAGTGACAAAAATAAATAAATCTCAATTTACTCCATTTTAAATTCAAGCAGTAACAACCAAATGTGGAAGTCAAGTGGTGTGATTCCTTTCTGAAGGTGCTGTGTGTATATTTAGTGGTAAAGGCTGGTAAAGGAGGAAAAGCATGGCTGTGTGTCTCACCCCAGGGTTTCTCTCATCTTCTTCACTCTCGTCATCCTCATCATACTCTACTGGTGCAAGATGCCCGTGGCCGGCCCCTCCAAGCAGTGCGTTTATGGCTTTGTTCCGGATGTTGGCGCTGGCCTGTGCCGCCTCGCCCTCCTCGTCCTCCTCGTCTGGGTCCAAGTGTTCCATCAGGGTTTTGAACTAGTGGGACAAGAGAGGCAGAGGATTATCGGGTCATTCCATGTGCACGTTTTTTTTGTAACACCCATCCACATTTTCTTCCGAATCATAAATTCATGCTACAAAAGTAGTGAAGACTTGAAAATGTTGAAAAGGGACCTGAAAACGACTAGCTAGAAAGTAGAGGCAGTATAACCCTGTCCATGTTTGGGACATGCAGGTGGTGCCAAAGCCTAACACTCACATCCAGGTACTGCTTGACTATCCTCGTCTTGATATCGTGAGTGAACACCACGTTGGCCCAGTTGTTGGACAGGAAGTCGATGGTCTGTCGGGGCTTGAAGTGGATGTTTGTCTTTCTGTTCACCGCCTTGTCATACACTTTGGCTGACTCAGTCGGCGAGTACTTCTGGATTTTGCTGCAGACAAGGAGAAAGTGAGTGAGTTGTTCATTGTGCATTAATTATCTGAAGTCCATAGCCACATCAAACCAATCAAATGAGTGATCAAGGGGAGTTCAAAAGCGGTTTGTCATAGCCAGACAATCAATTCTTTTTTTAAGAGAATTTGAACCTGGATTCAAATACTACTCAAAATGGTTTGCTTTAGCCTAACAGGAGTATTTAAAAGGATTTAGAATAGTATTTGAACCCACGTCTGCCTGTAAACCTTAGTAGGGATGTCATGTGTGAGGCACCTGTAATTGGTATTATAGGTCACGTTATATACACCTGTCTGAGAAGCTGTAAAGGTTCTTGAGGTGCTGTTTGAGCACGAGGAGCAGCAGGATGCCCTGCGAGGCGTTGGCAAAGTCCAGGAGCGACGTGGCGTTCTCAGGCAGTCGCCGCATCACCCGGTCCACATCTTCCACGTCCAGGTCTTCCAGGTCTAAATCCGACTCCGAGCTGGGTTCCTCCACAGCCACCGGTCTCTTGGACTTCTTAGGCCGCCGCACCACCTCATCGTCATCATCAGGGTTTGAGTTTTCATCGCTCCTGGGTGAGTCACAGATCTCCTTGTCCTCCTCGCCGCCAGAGACGTTCTTTGACTGGCGCTCCTTTCTAACTTTGGGCTCGCGGCGCCGCGGCTCCTTCAACAGAGACTGGGGAGAGAATGAGAGTGGGGAATCTGTCAGCAAATAGTCTATTTGTGTGAATTCTAAAATGGGTACTGTGTGTATGTCTTCACAAGTATATTTGATCATGTTAAGATAGGCTGGACACATTACATTTTTAAATGTTTTTTTCTGATAACTAGTTAATTGCATCTGCCGTGGAGCCCAGTTTCATAATATTACCATATGTCCCAGCTGCCTGCCGTAGTTTAAGTAATCACGAAAAAACAAGTCTTATTTTAGGGCATTTTTCACCCTGCCAGCTCCCATTAGTTCTATTGAGCAGCGTGGCACCAACTTGCCTTCCAAACATTCTATTTCCAGCTTATTGTTCTACATCACAATGCCTGCTTTGCTATTGTTGGAAATGAGACCTGCCCTCGTTTTTTGTGGTTAAAATGTAAACGATAAAAAAAACTACTCATGGAACTCTGAGGTTGTCACATTGTTTCCTATAGAGAAATATAGGCATGTTTGTATTTTGCCAAATATCTCGCAATGTGTATAGATTTTAAAAAACAAACATTTGATGGCATTTTAAAATCATGAGAATCTCCTCTTTCTAATTATGTAAGGCTGGGAAGTGTATTCCGTTGTCGTCAAACGCTAGACCAGAAACACCTTTAGCCCTTGGAACGCTGATCTCCTCCCATTGTTTTCCTATGGAGAGGCATGCTGGTATATTTCGCCAAATATCTCACAATGTGTATATTTCGATTTTTTTCAAGTCAGAAACCATTTTTAATAATGATAATCTCCTCTTTCTAATTATGCAAGGCTGGGCAGTGTATTCTGTTGTCATCAAACGCTAGACCAGAAACAAATCAGAAGTTGCCATTTTTTCCCTACTTCCTCGTTATGCAGACATAAGCACACTTGACACCATCAAGGAGTGGAAGTTATTTTTCAGTTTTGTCCTAAGAACAGATTTTAGTGGTAAAATAAAAAAGGGACACATTTTTTGGTGCCATTTAGGTGTAATGGAATTTTAAGCATCACTCCAGTCAAAAACATGCTCTGCCAACATTCCATTCCATTCATTTGCTATGGGCTCGCACTAGTGTTCCAGCTTAGCCACGTTCCGTTCCATTCATTTGCTATGGGCTCACGCTAGTGTTCCAGCTTAGCCAACGTTCCGTTCCATTCACTTGCTATGGGCTCACGCTAGTGTTCCAGCTTAGCCAACGTTCTTTTGACATTTTCAGCCTTGGGTGAATTTTGACTCATTCTACTGTCCAGCCTAGTTAAGAGTACAAGGTTTGTGTGTGTGTGTGTGTGTGTGTGTGTGTGTGTGTGTGTGTGCTCCTGACCTCTTTGAAGGTCTGCAGCAGGTTGCTGCCGGACACAGACAGTGTGATGTCTATGTGGTGCATAATGAAGAGGGGCTCCTCCTGGCTCTGGTAGGGGAAACAGGCCAGGTTGTCGGCTATGAACAGCAGCATGTTCACTTCAGTCTTCTGTAGAGGCACAAGAGACACAGACCATCAGTCAAACGCGCACATTCATACACACGCGCATACCAACAACACACTGTCACACTCATATGCTGCCGCTACTCTTTCCTTTAATCCTACTCTTTCCTTTAATCCTACTCTTATCTATCCTGATGCCTAGTCACTTTACCCTGCCTTCATTTACATATCTACCTCAAATACATCATTATTATTATTATCTATCCTGGTGTCTAGTCACTTTACCCTGTCTTCATGTATATATCTACCACAAATACCCTGTATATCGCTCCACATTGATCTGGTAGTCCCTGTATATAGCTCCACATTGATCCGGTAGTCCCTGTATATAGCTCCACATTGATCCGGTAGTCCCTGTATATAGTTCCACATTGATCCGGTAGTCCCTGTATATATAGCTCCACATTGATCCGGTAGTCCCTGTATATATAGCTCCACATTGATCCGGTAGTCCCTGTATATATAGCTCCACATTGATCCGGTAGTCCCTGTTTTTAGCTCCACATTGATCCGGTAGTCCCTGTATATTGCTCCACGTTGATCCGGTAGTCCCTGTATATAGCTCCACATTGATCCGGTAGTCCCTGTATATTGCTCCACGTTGATCCGGTAGTCCCTGTATATAGCTCCACATTGATCCGGTAGTCCCTGTATATTGCTCCACATTGATCCGGTAGTCCCTGTATATAGCTCCACATTGATCCGGTAGTCCATGTATATAGCTCCACATTGATCCGGTAGTCCCTGTATATATAGCTGCACATTGATCTGGTAGTCCCTGTATATAGCTCCACATTGATCTGGTAGTCCCTGTATATAGCTGCACATTGATCTGGTAGTCCCTGTATATATAGCTGCACATTGATCTGGTAGTCCCTGTATATATAGCTGCACATTGATCCGGTAGTCCCTGTAGATATATAGCTCCACATTGATCTGGTAGTCCCTGTATATAGCTCCACATTGATCTGGTAGTCCCTGTATATAGCTCCACATTGATCTGGTAGTCCCTGTATATATAGCTGCACATGGATCTGGTAGTCCCTGTATATAGCTGCACATTGATCTGGTAGTCCCTGTATATAGCTCCACATTGATCTGGTAGTCCCTGTATATATAGCTGCACATTGATCTGGTAGTCCCTGTATAAATAGCTCCACATTGATCCGGTAGTCCCTGTATATATAGCTGCACATTGATCCGGTAGTCCCTGTATATATAGCTGCACATTGATCTGGTAGTCCCTGTATATAGCTCCACATTGATCTGGTAGTCCCTGTATATAGCTGCACATTGATCTGGTAGTCCCTGTATATAGCTCCACATTGATCTGGTAGTCCCTGTATATAGCTCCACATTGATCTGGTAGTCCCTGTATAAATAGCTCCACATTGATCCGGTAGTCCCTGTATATATAGCTGCACATGGATCTGGTAGTCCCTGTATATAGCTCCACATTGATCTGGTAGTCCCTGTATATATAGCTGCACATGGATCTGGTAGTCCCTGTATATATAGCTCCACATTGATCCGGTAGTCCCTGTATATAGCTCCACATTGATCCGGTAGTCCCTGTATATAGCTCCACATTGATCTGGTAGTCCCTGTATATAGCTCCACATTGATCCGGTAGTCCCTGTATATAGCTCCACATTGATCCGGTAGTCCCTGTATATATAGCTCCACATTGATCTGGTAGTCCCTGTATATAGCTGCACATGGATCTGGTAGTCCCTGTATATTGCTCCACATTGATCCGGTAGTCCCTGTATGAAGCTCCATTCTTGTGTATTTTATTCTTCGTGTTCCTATTTAAATTCAAATCTAACTCGGCATCGTTGGTTAAGGGCTTGTAAAGCAAGACTTTCTCTGTAATGTCTACACCCGTTGTATTCTGCACGTGACAAATAACATTCGACTTAAAACAATAGTACGTTTTCTGGACCTTTATTTACACAGGAAGCCTATCAGGAAAGGAGACCTGGCCAAGAGGCCGACGCCGTAAGAAAACAACAAATCTAACTAGCAAGCAAATAGTGGATTGATAAAAGAGGTGGGGTTTGGATGAGGAGACTCACGGAGCTGTCGTCAAACAGGTTGAGCAGGGAGATGAGGAAGGCTCGCCGGTGCTGCCGGTTCCCTCGGACCATGGAGAAGAGGTGGGCGCAGAGGGCCGAGGTGGTCTCGTCATGCCGGAAGCCTCGGATGATGCTCTTGCGGGACGCCATGATGGCCTGCTGCACCTGGTAGGACATCTTCATCCCAGCCACTGCCTTCATCTGTAGGAGGGGAGACGAGTCGTCAGCTAAAGCTGATAACACCAGGCCCAAATGGCACCTTATCCCCTATATAGTGCACAACTTTAAACCAAGGACAATAGGGCTCTTGGTCAAAAGTCGTGCACTATATAGGGAGCCATTTATGACGCATCCTTTGGTCACCCGGTGAAGGGTTCAAGACGCGGCGTTAACCATCTTTGAACTGTATGGGAGGAGTTTGAGGATAAATGGTTAAACGTTTGGAGGTGTGCTACCATTTAGAGTATGGACTCACGTGAATGAATCCGGTGTACTTCTTGTCGATCTCCACCAACTGCTGGTCCGCTTTGTTTCTCATACTGGGCTCGGGGTCCGTTCCCATGGCGATGAGATACGGTACACACTGGAGAAAAGACACTGGTCTGAGGGGAAAACATCCTAACAGGGGTCTGAGGGAAAAACATCCTAACACAGAGGGTCCTCTTTTTATATTCGAATAAAAACACTCCCCTCTTTATTGTGATAGCCTATAGTAAATAAACCACCAGCTGCATTTAGTTTAATTTGAGGGACCTTGGAGCATGTTCTGAACCTAATTTCCTGAAATTCTACGTAGGCTATTTGACGATAATAGATAAGGGAAATAAAGACCCGATTTCCCCAAATACTATTTAGCTAACAAATGTTTTATGATAATTTATATGAACACCCAATTTAATTATACATAATATTTCACAGAAAGTGATTCAATCAATTGATAGCGAGTGACACATTGCATGAAATTACTTCCCAGGCAAAGTCCAATTTCTTTGACTCCTCGACTTTAGGTCATAGCTCTGCTTCTGAATGTCAGCGAGAAACCAAATATATTCCCATGTGTATCAGAGTCGCATCTTCCTCTGTCATTTTACAGCTTTTTTTTGCCTAAAGCATTGCTGACTTATGCGTAGTTTTAGATTGGTATAAACAATTGCAAATTGTATAAAACATATTTTTCAAAAACATCCTAGCACAGGGGTATTCAACCGTGTGTCTGCAGATCCCTAGGTACTGCAAGAGGTCAGAGAAAAATATATACAAAAACTTTATAAAAATAAATGTAAAAAGTTTTTGGGGGAATATCGCTTGCAACAGAATAAACAAAGTTTGAATTACATATCTACAGCAGAAAATAGGATATACTCTTTCTAAATGTCAACTTCAACTAATATTGAGCAGATTACACTGAAAAAGCACCCGTGAATAGGCTACCCGTGCCGCTGGCTATTGGTTAAGCTTTCCTGACATGGACATACATTATGGCTAACCTTTGTTTAACAAGCCAAACAGCTGCTCTTAGCAGTTGCTTTTGGAGTTAACTTACTGGCTAATAATAGACTTCCTCTTCCAATTATCTACCAAATCTTTTCATTTTAAATATGTTGATTGCTTCTCCTTGCCATCATCAAAAAGTTTAGCTAGCGTATGATGGAGTCCCTGGGACGCCGGTTTGCCTAGGAGGGGGTCCCTGGGACGCCGGTTTGCCTAGGAGGGGGTCCCTGGGACGCCGGTTTGCCTAGGAGGGGGTCCCTGGGACGCCGGTTTGCCTAGGAGGGGGTCCCTGGGACGCCGGTTTGCCTGGGAGGGGGTCCCTGGGACGCCGGTTTGCCTGGGAGTGGGTCCCTGGGACGCCGGTTTGCCTGGGAGGGGGTCCCTGGGACGCCGGTTTGCCTGGGAGGGGGTCCCTGGGACGCCGGTTTGCCTGGGAGTGGGTCCCTGGGACGCCGGTTTGCCTAGGAGGGGGTCCCTGGGACGCCGGTTTGCCTGGGAGGGGGTCCCTGGGACGCCGGTTTGCCTAGGAGGGGGTCCCTGGGACGCCGGTTTGCCTGGGAGGGGGTCCCTGGGACGCCGGTTTGCCTAGGAGGGGGTCCCTGGGACGCCGGTTTGCCTAGGAGGGGGTCCCTGGGACGCCGGTTTGCCTAGGAGGGGGTCCCTGGGACGCCGGTTTGCCTGGGAGGGGGTCCCTGGGACGCCGGTTTGCCTAGGAGTGGGTCCCTGGGACGCCGGTTTGCCTGGGAGGGGGTCCCTGGGACGCCGGTTTGCCTGGGAGGGGGTCCCTGGGACGCCGGTTTGCCTGGGAGGGGGTCCCTGGGACGCCGGTTTGCCTGGGAGGGGGTCCCTGGGACGCCGGTTTGCCTGGGAGGGGGTCCCTGGGACGCCGGTTTGCCTAGGAGGGGGTCCCTGGGACGCCGGTTTGCCTAGGAGGGGGTCCCTGGGACGCCGGTTTCCCTGGGAGTGGGTCCCCGGGCAAGAAAAGGTTTCAGACCCCCTGTGCTAACACACACTGGTACGAGGAAAACATCCTATGGAATGGACACTTCATTCCAATATTCTCCCAGTAAAGAAAGAGTGTCACAGACAGGGTTATAGACTGCCAAAAAGCTTCATTTCTTTCCCCCCAAACAACCATTGTTTACCTGCACGGGGTGGATGAGGCCCTGGTTGAGGGTGAGTGCGATGACGTTGAGGGCAAAGTGACGCACACTGGACTGGGTGTGGAAGAAAGCTTCCAGCACCTGCTTGAGGTACAGCTGCATGATGGAACTGCTCATGCCCGATGAGATATCCCCCATCTCCTTCAGGTCCTCCTGCTTGGACAGCTTCTTCCCTGCATGACGAGACACAGACAGAGTCACCAATGGCTGAAGACAGAGCAGCACACATGGTTAAGAGAAGACTGCTACCAAACCGTTAAGGCTCAGTTTGACACGTACGGCATAGGATTGGGAATATTTGTTTGTCACGTTAAACGGGGCAATCTGAAACAACATTTTGATCTCATGTATGGTTGAGTCCTTGCTTCCATAACTACGCCTATGTATTTGAGTGGTTATATTTATCCAGCCCCATCCCTAAACTGTTTTCCAAAACAGTGGCGGGGTGTCTGTTGTTGTTTGAACAGATCAAGCTATGCAAAAGCTGTGAGGCTGTAAGAGGGTGTGCGAGTGGGTTGGTTTGGCTTCGGAGCAGGCGGTGGTTACTCACACTGCTGGTCAGCCTCCTGCATGCGCGAGTCCTCCTCCTGCAGATAGGTCTGCAGGTTCTTCAACACCTGGATCTTCAAGTTGACCGAGGTGCTCCTGTCGGCCAGGATTCCGTTGTACAGGGTCTTCACCTCCGGGGAAAACATCTGGCTAGGGTGCATGATCACCAGGAAGCCTGTGATGGAGCACAGGATGGAGCACAGGATGGAGCACAGGATAGAAGACCACGGGTGAATTCATTACTTCAAAACATTTTGCAACAAAAAAGAAAAACAAGCAGTTCTTATTGAACAACTTCAGGTAGGTCCATCCCCATTTCATGCCGTTTGCTTTCTAATGAATATACCCCTGGAATTCATAGCGACCCAGAACAAAAAGGCAGGGCTGCGTTCAGAAAGGCACAACGTTGTAGAATGTTCAAATAGACATAGATAGACATGTTGATTTGGCATAATGTAACATAATATTCAAACGTGTAGAATAAGGAATCAACTCAGCTCTACTCATAACATTCTACAAAGTTGGCCTAGTGAATGTTGGCCCCAGTCCAATTTTAGAAGAGGTGAGGAGGAATCAGATGTGCGTGATATTTTACCTAAGCCGATGATAGCCTTGGTCTTCACCTCCTCGTCCTCATGTTTGGTAAAGTAGAGCAGCAGCTCCAGCACCTTCTCTTTGATTACCACCTGGACGAAACAGCCCGTAGGGAGAAGAAGAGATTATGATTGATGTACCAGGTTGGAAGCCCAGGTCAGCCCAGGTTGGAAGGTTGGAACCAAGGTTGGAAGCTTAAATAAGTGACTTGTTATTCCCAGTTATTTTACATACATCCATATGACTGGAGTTCGGTTTGAATTATAAAAGGAGTCCTTTACCTTGGTGATGCCCTTGAACTCCTCCATGTCGAACTCAAAGTGTCGACACAAGGCTCCCACGGTGAAGAGGGAGCGCAGGAGGGCCGGCTTGTTGGCAGCCAGAGCTGTACTGTTGGGATCTTCCTGGTGCTGCGTCTTCAGCTTGGTCAGAGCACCTTCGAAAACCACAACACGGCTGGGTTATACTAGATATTCTCTAGATGGATTTGAAATGCATTGTATCCACATGGCTGAATTGTCAAATCAAATCAAATTCAAAAACGCCTGCGTGTTGTGTGTCAGTCATAACACAGACAGAGCTTGAACACACCAGGAGTAAGCTGAGGAGATGGTGTGTGTGTGTGTGTGTGAACTCACCATAGTATCTGTTAAAGCAAGACCACACAAACTTATAGTTGTGGGTCACCTTGTTGACCACGGCACCGAGGCAGCTGACACAGTGTTGGACAACCTGGCAGAGGCCGGAAGGGGGGGGGGGGATATGTTCAGTTGTTTAGCAACAACAACACTACCATCTAGCCTAGTAAAAAGCATGAGCTCATTTTAAATGTGCAGGGCATGCGATCCAACATTCAAGTAATTTCCTCAAAATTCCCAGAAATCCCAGTTGGGGATGAAGCAGGCAAATCAAGAAATCGTTCAACCAATATTTCTGGAAAAGCTAGGAATTCTGGGAAAGTTCCTGGAGTTTTGAAACCCTATATATCCAGAACACTAGGACTCTACGCACCGTCATGCCGTATTTGATGATGAGTTTCATGAGGTCTTCCTCTATGGTGGTGAGGAAGGTCTCAGATGGGTGCTCTAACAGAGGGATCACCAGCTCCAGGATCTTGGCCACGTTACAGATCACCATGAAGTCGCTGGCATTCTGCACCACAACACAGCATTAATACACAGGTTTCCATACAATCTTTATATGTGCATAAAGTACACGTCAGATGTTTTTAAAAAAAATGTAAGTCACAACAGGCCTGATGGAAACCGCAAAATGCAATCACAACACTAGAGGTGACTTTCTTCACACTGTGGTCTGAAATGTGCATTTTACAATAAACACCACAGAGCCATCCAAACATTTCAACCAGTACCATTATGTTCTCTCTCATTATGTGGAATTGTTCTATAGTATATACTGTATACTGTACTACAGACCCCGATTCGATTCCAGGCTGTATCACAACCGGCCGTGATTGGGAGTCCCATAGGGCGGCGCACAATTGGCCCAGTGTCGTCTGGGTTAGGGTTTGGCCGGGGTCGGCCATCATTGTAAATAATAATTTTTTCTTAACTGACTTGCCAAGTTAAATTAAATTAAATGTTGAGGTCAGCACCATTTTACCAGGTCAAATTCTTGGTGCAAATGTATAAATAAAGGCGATTCTGATTTGATAGGTTTTGCATCGTGGCGGAGATCTTTGTGGGCTATACTCAGCCTTGTCTCAGGATGGTAAGTTGGTGGTTGAAGATATCCCTGTAGTGGTGTGGGGGCTGTGCTTTGGCAAAGTGGGTGGGGTTATATCATTCCTGTTTGGCCCTGTCCGGGAGTGTCCTCGGATGGGGCCACAGTGTCTCCTGACCCCTCCTGTCTCAGCCTCCAGTATTTATGCTGCAGTAGTTTGTGTCGGGGGGCTGGGGTCAGTTTGTTATATCTGGAGTACTTCTCCTGTCCTATTCGGTGTCCTGTGTGAATCTAAGTGTGCGTTCTCTAATTCTCTCCTTCTCTCTTTCTTTCTCTCTCTCGGAGGACCTGAGCCCTAGGACCATGCCCCAGGACTACCTGACATGATGACTCCTTGCTGTCCCCAGTCCACCTGGCCATGCTGCTGTTCCAGTTTCAACTGACCTGAGCCCTAGGACCATGCCCCAGGACTACCTGACATGATGACTCCTTGCTGTCCCCAGTCTACCTGGCCATGCTGCTGCTCCAGTTTCAACTTCCACCTGACTGTGCTGCTGCTCTAGTTTCAACTGTTCTGCCTTATTATTATTCGACCATGCTGGTCATTTATGAACATTGAACATCTTGACCATGTTCTGTTATAATCTCCACCCGGCACAGCCAGAAGAGGACTGGCCACCCCACATAGCCTGGTTCCTCTCTAGGTTTCTTCCTAGGTATTGGCCTTTCTAGGGAGTTTTTCCTAGCCACCGTGCTTCTACACCTGCATTGCTTGCTGTTTGGGGTTTTAGGCTGGGTTTCTGTACAGCACTTTGAGATATCAGCTGATGTACGAAGGGCTATATAAATACATTTGATTTGATTTGATCGTGACCTTTTTGGGGGGGGGGGGGGGGGGGGGGGGGGGCTCTTTGGGATAATCTCACATTGCACTTGGTGGTCAGGTAGGGTTGCATGGTCATGGCGTGTTTGACGATGAGCTGAGCCCGGATCTTGCTGAACAGGAAGAGAGTGGTGATGCAGGACACCAGGCGCGTGGAGTTCACCCCTTTACTTTCTGAAAGGGGACAAGAATCACGTTACATTAAAGAAATCCACTCACGGGCCCGCCAGTTTGAGAGCCCTGGGTTAAAGGGATAGTTCACTCAAAAACTAGATATTAGTATTTTGTTCATAAGTCCACTGTTAATACAACCCCTCAAAAAGGGTGCATGTCAAAGGTATATCCCCCAAAGTGTGCATGTCAGAGGTATATCCCCCAAAAAAGTGTGCACGTCAGCAATCAAGTTCTCAAGATGGAGAGCACTTTCAGGACAAAGCAAAAACTGTGATGGGTTTTTTGACGGATTTGTTTATGAGTGATTAGATAGTTTCAGTGATCTATCCTTTTAAAAA
The DNA here is from genome assembly GCF_002021735.2 of Oncorhynchus kisutch. Lineage (NCBI taxonomy): Eukaryota > Metazoa > Chordata > Actinopteri > Salmoniformes > Salmonidae > Oncorhynchus > Oncorhynchus kisutch. The sequence goes on along the minus strand of NC_034176.2, from coordinate 9,114,046 downwards.
GTGTCCTCTGGAATTGGCGGGAGAAAACAAGTCAAAACAAAACTGAGGCAAGTTACCTGTAAGAGACTCCTCGTATTTGAGGATGTGCTCCACAAGATTGTCCACGAGCTGCACACAAGCCTTCTGGGCCGGTTTGTAGGCAGCGTCTTCCTCCACTTTCAACAGCTGACAGAGGAGAGAAGAGTGAGCAGAAAGACAAGGAGGTTTGTAGCCCCAACGGCACTCGAAGAGATGCATTCTGGTGAATACGACAAGGCGGCGGCACAAAAGAAAAGAAAAAAAGACGTACATTTTGAAGGAGTTGCTCGAACCAATCGTAGCCCGTGTCTTTGCAAGCCGTGACCTGCAAAACACATTGAGCATGTTAACGATCGCACAATCCAAGATAAGAGTCGGATGTAGGACTAGAACATCTGCAAAAATGACTTGCATGTAAATAACACATGAAATTATTAGAGTTTAACTTGATGACAACAGCGTTGCCGTGCACTCACCACGTCTGTTATGTTGAGAATCTTCCTGGTCATAGTGTCTTTGTCGTGGGCCGGGGTCGGGGTGAACCACAGCTTCTGGAATGTTTCGTTGACTAGTTTCTGTCATAGGGACAAGTATCACAGTTGAGTCAATACGTCACACATGGAGACAATGAAGCTTTAAGTTCTTACAGGAGGTAAGTGTGTATATTATTGTCTCATTGATTTTTTTTACCTGCACTGTTGGGAGCATAAGAACTTCACTGTTCCCCCCGACGCAGATATACATCGTAGGGTAACAGTGACATTCTTATGCTGTGCATGTGATTAATAAAGTCATCTAATCTACTGTGTAGACAGCTTCTTCTCAGAATACACAACTACTCAACTAGCGGACAATACAGCAGTTTAAAAAAGGTCCAGTATAGCGTTTTGTGTATGACTGATTCCAGATAGGAATGTTAGTTATAGAACTGTCATTCTCATTGAATGTATGTCCGATAGGCGGTAGGATCCATTCTATGCGCCATATTTCTATGCTTCCCCTCCGTAAGTCAATTTTTTAAATTCTTTTTACTTTTGTTTCTGTACATCAGCTTCAAACAGCTGCTAAAAAAAACGATATTTTTGGGGTTATAGAAAATATACATATCCTGTGTAAAAAATAATAATTCACAGCAGTTTAGATGGTATAATGATTCTCTACACAACACACCGCTTGTTGTGTCACAAACTGAAATTAGACAAACGTGAGAATGTTTTATATATTTCTACACATTTGCACCTTTAAGCCTAGAAACAATAGGGTCTGTAGTTGTTTTTCTGGGCCGTAATGATAAGAACAGTACCTTAATGCCCTCCTCGTCGTTGACCCGACGGATCATCCTCACACACATCTCTGTAATCTTGTTGAAGGTGGGCTGCTCCAGACAGATGTCTCTCAGGATCTTAATCACCCTCTTCCTCACGCTGATGCCCGTGTCCTGAGGAAGAGATAGAGCATGCAGAAACTTACTTGACCGTCTCGTATCTCAAATATACAACTTAAAAAAAGTAAAAGGATGTACATTTTTAACTGAGCGCCAGTGGTGGGTGCAATGCTTTTATTTAGCCAATAGGTGGCAGTGGACACCAACAACTGTGCATGAACATGAGGTGAACTATCCATAAAGTCTCAAATGGATTGATGGAATCCAGTGCAACACTCTTCAGCTGAGATCGCTTTTTCAAACACTTGGGACGTGTGCGATGCGATGTGTTGCTCGGGGCTCACCAGAATCCTCTCGATAAGCATGTCGTAGTACTGCTCAGTGAGCTGGGGTCGACTCAGCACGAAGCGGCCCAGAAGCTCCACGGCCGCCTCGCGCACGCTGGTGGAGTTGTCCATCAGACGGCCATGCACTCCGCGCTGCATGTCCAACTGCACACACAGACAGGGGAGAACAATGTTAAAGGGAACACACCACAAAAAAAAAACATGTTTCCTTTCACACTGCCACAGGACAAGACTGGGCACACTTTATACACTCTTACCCTGGAAAGAATGCTAGGATCCACAGAAACCACCTCAGACAGACATTTCATGGCTTTTGTCCGGACAGCGATTGCACTCTCCCCCAGGACTCGCAAGATCTAGAGAGAGAGAGAAAGAGGGTAATGGAAAGAGAGAGGGGGGGGGGGGGTTAATGGAAAGAGAGAGAGGGGGGGGGGTAATGGAGAGAGAGGGTAATGGAAAGAGAGAGAGAGAGGGTAATGGAGAGAGTGGGGTAATGGAAAGAGAGAGAGGGTAATGGAGAGAGTGGGGGGTAATGAAAAGAGAGATTGTAATGGAAAGAGAGAGGGTAATGGAGAGAGTGGGGTAATGGAAAGAGAGAGGGTAATGGAGTGAGTGGGGTAATGGAAAGAGAGAGAGAGAGGGTAATGAGAGAGTGAGAGGGGGGGTAATGGAAAGAGAGAGCGAAGAGAAAGAAAAAGGGAGAAGGAGAAAGAGAGTCAGAGAAAAGCCATGGTGTTGCTCATTGTTACTCACTGCCTGGCAGGACAGAGCAACATCATGAAGGAGAGCTAATCTGGTATCAGGTACGACCCTCTGTCCTATACAATGGTATTCATTATGATCTAGAAGGTGAAACTGATGGAAACTAGATCTATACTCCAACTCTGAGAAGCATTTTGATTATGGGCCCTGAGTTCATTTAACAGCTTCAAATCAAACATTATTTAAAACCACAACACTATACAAGTAAAAAAAACACAAAATAAAGTAAATTAATTAACAGAAAGCAACAAAGCAGATGAATAAAAATAACATGCTTGTGGGTTTCTTGCCTGGGTTAAGTAAATATCAAAGCTCTGGGCGAACGGCCTCATGGAGGCTAAGTAGCGGACGATGAGACAGGAGTCGTCGTAGTCCACCGTGTCAGAGTTCATTCTGCCAACACAGAACCGGTTGGGGAAAACAGTTTTAGGATTTACATCAACCACTGGGGGCCATCTCCTTTTTTATTACACCTTTATTTAACCAGGTAGGCCAGTTGAGAACACCTTTATTTAACCAGGTAGGCCAGTTGAGAACATCTTTATTTAACCAGGTAGGCCAGTTGAGAACAAGTTCTCATTTACAATTGCGACCTGGCCAAGATAAAGCAAAGTGCGACAAAAATCAGAGTTACACATAAACAAACGTACAGGCAATAAATAACACAAAATAAAATATTGTTCTATTTATGTACAGTGTGTGCAAATGTAGAAGAGTAGGGAGGTAAAGGCAATAAATAGGCCATAGAGGCTAAAATCATGACAATTATTAATACTGGAGTAATAGATGTGCAGATGATGATGTGCAAGTAGAGATACTGGGGTGTAAAAGAGCAAGAGGGTAAGTAATAGTATTTACAGACAGCTGATCCTTCCCATCAGGCTATAAAACAGCCTTGTTACGGAGATGGTTCAACATCGGAATATAATTATATCCATAAATGAATAGATATTCTACAAATATAATACATATATATTTACAATGACTAACACTATTCCACTGGGTGGTCTGACCTAGGGTTGTGCAGGAATACAGATGTTCATATCATAATTACCATCCTTCTCCCATGTTTGGATATTTACAAGTTTGTGAACAAGAGACTGTGATTGTGCAAATGAACACAAAACATATGATGCATGCTTTTTCCTGATAGAACAGCAGAACCGGCGCTATGCTGAGATGACTAGCCAATTAAATCACACAAAACAGCTGGTCTCACCTGCTTCTACTTCCTCCTGTTGTATTTACAAACAAACACGTGACTGGCTCAACTGTTGTGATTGAACTACGGTAAGATGTACAATGTAAACAGAGTATGTGAGCAGAGCAGAGCTGGAGAGAGATTCCCAAAGGCCGGAGCGTCGGCATTCTCGTCCGCAGCGCTCGCTTCACAAACTCAGGACATGCCTGACAAAGCATGCATTGTCATTGTAGCAAAGTATTTCTAAACTAAAATGTTTTGTTCATTTTGGTGCTATTATCAATACTATAGGCCATAACTGCCTCATATTTTCCCACGTTCAAGGAGCTTTCCGGTTTGATTGGGTTATTTTGCCTAAAACCAGCTAAAAAAAAAAATTTAAATTAAAAATCAACTCTGCATCCCTGCCCAGCCTGGCAAGAGTGGCCCAAAGGGTGTTAATCATCCCCAGTGGCTCTGCAAGTGTGGAGAGAATACTCTCCACTGCTGGCCGGCTCTCCAGGCACTATCACGAGCCTGAAGACACAGACTGGCCAGACTCCTGCTTCTAAAGATGAATTCAGAGCCTATATGCATAATTTACTATAATGATTGACTACAACAACATGTTTTAATGCATCATGCTTTATGTCCCTACCAGAATATTGTGTCACTGGAAATGCTTCACAATGTATTTCTTTGTATGTTATAGCCTTGAAATGATACAGCTTAAATCATTCAGGCTCCCTGTCTGGCTCCTGACCTATTTACAGTGTTTCTATGCTGTTTAATATGACATGTAGCCTATTTGAAATGATGTGCACTTCTTACATTCATCTTTTCATGTTGTTTAGTCAAATACTTTTCATTCAAATCATATGGTTTGGTTTCAATACTTCTAAACCAAAATGGTAGATCCAGGTAGTCACAACAATAGATGGATGTTGGTTAAACTGGGATTTTAATGAAAGGAGTGAATATGGAGCAGCGGTTTCTTTTCTTGTGAGCGTTGTTAGCGGAGGGGTTGGAAAGGATGTGGCACGCGATGACTGGGATTTCCAACCACACAACTCTGCTCAAATAGTCTGAATGTAAGATAATGTGACAGGAGAACTGAAGAACGGGATCTGATTTATCTCCTAACATATTTCACTAGTTGACTGCAGGTTAACTTAAAAAGCAGCTACAAATAGTCAAATGTATTGAGCAGTTTCAACGGTACTGACGGTATTAAAAAACTATTTCCAGACAGACAGACACACAGACGTGCAGTACCTCAGGGTGGTGAAATGGGAGGGGACCGTCTTTATGATCTTGCGGAGGAACTTCTTGCGTGCCTCGGCCCGCTGCATGACCTCCCCAATGGTCTCGATGTCCTTGGCGTGGTGGCCAGGGCCGTCCGACGAGTCCTCTTCCCGGTCCCGTTTCTGGCTCTTCATGGTCTTCTCGGTCTCTATGGTGGTGTCGCGGAACCACTGCGCTATGTAGAACTTCCTGGCAAACTGGCAAAAGCAAAGTACACAGTTAGTAGAAGGAAATATCTAATTAATATATTATTTGTTAAGCATCTATTCCTTCCCAAAAAATAATCTCAAAGTTGATCAAAATAAAAATATTGAGCGTAGTGGTGTAACACAAACTAACCAATAGTGAAGGGTCGGTCTCTGTGTTCTCCTCCATGTAGTCCAGAAGGGCTTTCTGCAGTTGCTGGGTCTCGTCGTCACCTTGGGTCTGTGTGGGAAAAGGAAAAAATGTCAAATGATCCAACCCTTCTGCGCGTTTGTTCCCCCCGCGCCTCTGTCGCCGTCCCCCCCCGCCAACCTAATTGGTTGGCCGCCTTCAAGTCGTGTCCACCTCTGAATGCAGGATCGGAGAAACCGCAGTCATGTTGTTCCCTACCTCTTTCAGGATGCGGTCAATGGATCGCTGGTCCATCTTGCTGGTGACGGCATCTTTGCGCAGGCGAGCGGCCACCGTGCCTAGATAGTCCAGGGAGGCAACCCTCAGGGTCATCTCCGTCTGCTTGTTACTGAACTGGTGCACCTGTGAGTGAGTGAGTGAGTGAGTGAGTGAGTGAGTGAGTGAGTGGGGTACAGAGAAGGAGAGAGAGAAGGGGGTGAGGAGCAGAAGGGATGGCGGGAGAGAGAGGTGATGGGTCAGGGCCTCCACTCTGATGAGGTAGATGCACCAAGCAGAACAGTAGACAGTTGGACTAGTATAGTAGTATTACTGCGTTTGTGGTTACTGCCTTTTGACAGGGAAAGTAGAGCGAATACTCCAAGACCAACCAATAAGATTCTGCCTAACGAATCCAGCAACATTGTACATATGTAATTATCTACGGTAGATGTAAAGTTTATGTTTTAAGTCTCACTGTATTTCTGTTATTACGGTGCTATCACTTTTATTAGTACGCCTGCGCAAAAAGTGTCGTTGTAGATGAACCTGGCCTGAGTGCAATGCCAACCATGGATAGTGTTAATGAGGTGGAGTTAACGTTGTTAAACCGAAACCTCGTCGTTGTGTCATTTTGAATTAACTTTGTAGTTATTAACCATCCTCTGCTACCAATGTGGCACCTCGCTTCGACGAGAAGAGCTTCTAAAAAAAGTTGTGAAAATGAACTTGGAATCTGGACAAGAAAAGGCAAGTGGTATTGTGGTGGTGGTATTATTATCGCTCGAAGGAAGAGCGAGATACAGCACTGGGAAAATCCGTTGAGGATTGGAACAAGGACGACAGTACGGGAACTTTGATGAGGACACTGGATTCTGTGTGTCTTAAAGAGAAAGACGGTGCCTACGAGACATATTCAAAAGCTTGACAGTGTTACTAAAGACATTTCGGTTGCGTTGACGGGCTACATAATTGATCTCAAACAGAGGTACAATAGGATGCTCATGTAAGTTACGAGATGGTTCTCCTGGATGCAGTGTTAGCTTTCAAGTTGCTAGATACTGCATGTCTGGATGGTAGGGAGAAACAGTTGGCTTTGACTGCTTGTACTCTCCTGACTTTTGCGTCAATTTAGTCGGGCACTAAAAAAATAATTTCTGTTGAATAAGACGTCTGTCGCACCGATAACAGATGGAATGGAAGTGAGTGACGCAGCATGACACTGAGCAGCAGAGAAAAGGCTCCAACAAGTCATGTTCTCAAGACAACCAGACGAGGGCGCCATTGCCAGGCACAAATCCACTGGACAGATATGGAGATCAAAATGTGCTATTTGTCAAACCACTTACCGTTTGTGTTGAAGACTGTCCTCGTAAAAATTAAGTTAAACTAACAGAGGAAAATGTAAACACAGAGATTGAGCAGTGTAACATTACACTGTTTTCAAACCAATCTGCTTCTGATACTGAGATCTTTATAGTTGAATTGTTAGGATCAGCTGTGATTGATACTGCATGTACTGCACAGTTTGTGGTGCGAAATGGCTTGACAGCCATGTCAGTAAACTAAATATGAAAGATGTACACAATATGATTGACACGCCAAGCAAAAGAGTTTTCAAATTTGGAGATGAGAGAATCGTCCATTCTACCAAGAGAGTCAAGATACCAGCAACAATGTGTCAGACTAAGAGTCACATTGAAACAGATGTGGTCCCTACAGATATCCCCTTGCTATTAAGTAGGGTTGCACATTTTGGGGAATATTCAGGAGGTGGAAACTTTGTGGGAATTAACGGGAATATATGTGAATTAACGGAAATATATGCAAATTCATATTAATACCATTAAAATCTAAATCAAATTGTATTAGTCACAAGCACTGAATACATGCACCTTACAGTCCGCGACGTGGCTGGATTTCATTTTCTAATCTGATTGTCTGTTGACCCTGCCACATACGTCTGGTGTCTGAGCTGTTGAACTGGGACTCATCTTTGTGCCTATACCGATGCTTGATTGCTTTGCGGAGGGAATAACTACACTGTTTGTATTCTTCTATACTCCCAGTCTTCTAGCCCTGGTTAAATGCAGTGGTTCGCGCTTTCAGTTGTGTGAATGCTCCCATCTATCCACGGTTTCTGGTTGGGGTAGGTTTTAATAGTCACAGTGGGTACAACATCTCCTATGCACTTCCTGATATACTAATACGGTGAATGAGTTTGTGTCGATATTTCCTGAAGTTACTCTGAACTTATCCCAGTCAGTGTGACCAAAACGATCTTGAATTGTGGATTCCGATTGTTCAGACCAGCGTTGATTCGTCCTTACCACGGGTGCTTCCTGTTTGAGTTTCTGCCAATAGGAGGGGAGGAGCAAGATGGAATCGTGGTCTGATTTGACGAATGGAGGGCGGGGGAGGGCCTTATATACATTCTGGAAGGTAGTATAGGAATGGTCGAGTGTTTTAGCAGGGCGAGTACAACAATAAATACGTTTTCCTCAAATTTGCTATGTTAAAATCCCCAGCTACAATGAATGCAGCCTCAGGATATGTGGTTTCAAGTGTGCATAAAGTCCAGTGAAGATCTTTGAGGGCCGTCGTGGTATCGGGGGATATACACCGCTGTGGCTATTATTGACAAATTCTCTCAGGTAGCTTGAGAAATACAAATAAAAACTGTCACACAACCCATCTGTAATGGGTAACGTAAATAATACTTGAAACCTTTAAATACTTTGCTGATGTTTAATTTGTCTTTAAAGTGGGATGTTGTTAAGTTCATGTTTTAAGTATCACTATATTTGTTATTACGGTGCTATCACGCTTATTAGTGCGCCTGCGCAAGTCTCTCGTTGTAGGTGAACCTGGCCTGAGTGCAATGGCAACCATGAATTGCGCTAATACGGTGGAGTTAACCTCTCTAGGGTATGTGGGACGCTAGAGTCCCATCTGGCCAACATCCAGTGAGGTTGTAGAGCGCCAAATTCAATTACAGAAATGCTCATTATAAAAATTCAGAAAACAAAACATATTTTACACAGGTTTAAAGATTAACTTCTTGTTAAACCAACCACAGTGTCATATTTATAAAATGCTTTTCGGCGAAAGCATACCTAGCCCAGAACATACCTAGCCCAGAACATACCTAGCCCAGAACATACCTAGCCCAGAACATACCTAGCCCAGAACATACCTAGCCCAGAACATACCTAGCCCAGAACATACCTAGCCCAGAACATACCTAGCCCAGAACATAGCCCAGTTGACAAATTATCACAAACAGTAACCAGCCAAGCAGAAGCGTTACAAAACTCAGAAATAGAGATAAAATTAATCCCTTACCTTTGATGATCTTCATATGGTGGCAATCAGAAGACATTCATTTACTCAATAAATGTTCCTTTTGTTCGATGAAGTCTTTTTATATCCAAAAATCTCAGTTTTGTTCGCGCGTTTTCTTCAGTAATCCACAGGCTCAAACTCAGTCAAAACAATCAGACAAAAAAATCCAAATTGTATCCGTAAAGCTCATAGAAACATGTCAAACTATGTTTGTATTCAATCCTCAGGTTGTTTTTTAGCCTAAATTATCTATATTATTTCAACCGGAAAATAACGTTGTCAATATAAAAAGGTAAACAAGAAATGCACATGCGCCTGAAAAAAAACTGTCACATTAGGGTCCACTCATTCAGACTGGTCTTACTCCCTCATTTATACGAATACAAGCCTGAAACGATTTCTAAAGACTGTTGACATCTAGTGGAAGGCATAGGAACTGCGAATGGAGTCCTAAGTCAATGGATACTGTAATGGCATTGAATAGAAAACTAAAAAAAAAAAAAAAAAAACTACTTCCTGAATGGATTTTTCTCAGGTGTTCCCCTGCTAAATCAGTTCTGTTATACAAACACTATTTTAACAGTTTTGGAAACTTTAGATTGTTTTCTATTCCAAATCTACCAGTTATATGCATATCATATCTTCTGGGCCTGAGTAGCAGGCTGTTTAATTTGGGCATGCTTTTCATCCAAAATTCAGAATGCTGCCCCCTACCCTAGAGAGGTTAACGTTGTTCAACTGGAACCTTGTCGTGTCATTTTGAGTTAACAGTAGACAGGCAGCCAATCAGGACTTACCAGCAGTCTGCCTAACAGGCTCAACAGTAGCTCGGCAGCGGGCCACTCTGGCTTGTTGACCGTGGAGAGCAGGTCCTGGACAAAGTTCTCAAACAGAGGCCTGTAGTCCTCCTCGCTCCCCTGCTTACTGCCACACCTGGCCACGACAAAACACAGAAAGAGAAAGAAGAGGGAGAGAGGCTATTAGGTGGACATTACACTAACCACAGCCGATGGGAGGGAGAGAGAGGCTGTTAGGTGGACATTACACTAACCACAGCCGATGGGGGGAGAGAGAGGATGTTAGGTGGACATTACACTAAACACAGCCGATGGGGTCATGAGACACAAACAAAGAGAGGACAAACTATCTGGAGATGAAAGAGAATCTTACTTTTTGAGGAACACCGAGAGGAAGTTCTGGGCTGTCCTCATGGCCGTCTCGTAGTTGTTGGTGATCAGCAAGTCCTGATCTACCTAGAACAAATCAAACATTTACAGAAGATTGTTAAAATAAGGATGCTCTTCACTAGGAAACTCAGTTTTGAGAATCTCAGTTTCAAAAATATATGTGATATATAGTGTTGGAGAGGGTACAGTCGTGGCCAAATGTTTTGAGAATGACACAAATACTAATTTCCACACATTTTGCTGCTTCAGTGTCTTTAGATATTTTTGTCAGATGTTATTATGGAATGCTGAAGTATAATTACAAGCATTTCATAAGTGTCAAAGGATTTTATTGATGATGATGCAAAGAGTGCAGTGTTGACCCTTATTTTTCAAGACCTCTGCAATCCGCCCTGGCATGCTGTCAATTAACTTCTGGGCCACATCCTGACTGAAGGCAGCCCATTCTTGCATAATCAATGCTTGGAGTTTGTCAGAATGGGTTTTTGTTTGTCCACCCGCCTCTTGAGGATTGACAACAAGTTCTCAATGGGATTAAGGTCTGGGGAGTTTCCTGGCCATGGACCCAAAATATCGATGTTCTGTTATCTGAGCCACTTAGTTATCACTTTTGCCTTATGGCAAGGTGCTCTATCATGCTGGAAAAGGCATTGTTCGTCACCAAACTGTTCCTGGATGGTTGGGAGAAGTTTCTCTCGGAGGATGTGTTGGTACAATCTTTATTCATGGCTGTATTCTTATGCAAAAGTGTGAGTAAGCCCACTCCCTTGGCTGAGAAGCAACCCCACACATGAATGGTCTCAGAATGTTTTACCGTTGGCATGACACAGGACTGATGGTAGCGCTCACCTTGTCTTCTCCGAACAAGCTTTTTTCCGAGGCCCCAAACAATCGGAAAGGGGATTCATCAGAGAAAATGACTTTACCCCAGTCCTCAGCAGTCCAATCCCTGTACCTTTTGCAGAATATCAGTCTGTCCCTGATGTTTTTCCTGGAGAGAAGTGCTGCCCTTCTTGACACCTGGCCATCCTCCAAAAGTCTTCGCCTCACTGTGTATGCAGATGCACTCATACCTGCCTGCTGCCATTCCTGAGCAAGCTCTGTACTGGTGGTGCCCCGATCCCGCAGCTGGATCAGCTTTAGGAGACGGTCCTGGCGCTTGCTGGACTTTCTTGGGTGCCCTGAAGCCTTCTTCACAACAATTGAACCGCTCTTCTTGAAGTTCTTGATGATCCGATAAATGGTTAATTTAGGTGCAATCTTACTGGCAGCAATATCCTTGCCTGTGAAGCCCTTTTTGTGCAAAGCAATGATGACGGCATGTGTTTCCTTGCAGGTAACCATGGTTGACAGAGGAAGAACAATGATTCCAAGTACCACCCTACTTTTGAAGCTTCCAGTCTTTTATTCAAACTCAATTATCATGACAGAGTGATCTCCAGCCTTGTCCTCGTCAACACTCACACCCGTGTTAACGAGAGAATCACTGACATGATGTCAGCTGGTCCTTTTGTGGCAGGGCTGAAATGCAGTGGAAATATTTGGGGGGGGATTCAGTTTATTTGCATGGCAAAGAGGGACTTTGCAATTCATCTGATTACTCTTCATAACAATCTGGAGTATATGCAAATTGCCACCATACAAACTGAGGCAGCAGACTTTGTGAAAATGTATATTTGTCATTCTCAAAACTTTTGGCCACAACTGTACACCTTCCACAAAGCCTAGTTGGACATTGGTGGCGCCATTGAATTGGGCCCTCTTTCTAACTCTATGGCGTTACATTTGGTGGCGGCTGTGTGTTTTGATGCATTCAAGACAACCCCGGAACAACAACAACAAAACGTCAAACAACTCGGAAATCCCAAGTCGGAAACTCTAGCATCATCCTAGAGCTTCAACTTCTCTGACCTAAATAAAGATCACTGTGTGAGCTTGTTTTATTACAGTGGTCACGATCACACCATTTCTCTGCGTACCTTGCTGTCGTACTCGTCCTCCATGCCGTCGCGGTCGTTTGGAAGGTGTACCACGCACTGAATGAGCTGTAGCACCAGGGCTGTAACCATTTGGATGTACATGGGCTCGCCGTCCCTGTCGCTGCTGTTCAGCCTGCCCAAACAACCAACAGCGTTTCAGAGTTATTAGTTGATTTACTCCCTTTATTTTCCCAGGGGGTGTATTCATTAGTGCACACCTCCCTTTATTTAACCAGAGGGTGTATTCATTAGTGAACACCTCCCTTTATTTAACCAGAGGGTGTATTCATTAGTGAACAACTCCCTTTATTTAACCAGAGGGTGTATTCATTAGTGAACAACTCCCTTTATTTAACCAGAGGGTGTATTCATTAGTGAACAACTCCCTTTATTTAACCAGAGGGTGTATTCATTAGTGAACAACTCCCTTTATTTAACCAAAGGGTGTATTCATTAGTGCACACCTCCCTTTATTTAACCAGGGGGTGTATTCGTTTGTGCACACCATAGCAAAACACTTAGCAACGAAAACATTTTTAGCGTTTCTTATAAGTTCAGGTATGTCCCACCCCGTTTTGTCCCGTTTGTTTCCTAGTGAATACATCCCAAGTCTTTCAAGACAAATTCCCTTTAACTGCAACGGTGAGATTTGACACAGTGGGGAAATGTATAAATGACATGATTTTGTAGCACCTTTCCTTCCTATGTTATATGGGCTTGGTTATGGTTCTATTTACCTGAAGTTGCGGAGACTGCGTTTGCTGGTGGGCAGTCTGGCCAGAGATGTGAAGATCTCTTCCAGAATCAGCTGCCTGTGCTTCTCATAGCGGGAGAACACCTAACCACGGACACAAGGTTAAGGTCAATCTGACACAGCGTAACCCAAACTCTGTACTCTGGATTCCAAGGAGTGCACGTTTTGGTTTTTGCCCAAACACTACACAGCTGAGTCAAATGATCAAAGCTTGATGATTAGTTGATTTGAATCAGCTGTGTAGTGCTAGGGCCAAAAAACCCAAAGTGCACCCCTTGGAGTCCTGAGGACAGAAACCCCTGATCTAACACTTTGTTAGAATAAATCATGCCTTTAGCCGCCTACAAAATGACATTTTGAGTGAAATGACCTGCTAGAATTTACAGCTCACACCCATGCGACCAATAAAACAAATATAACATTCTCACTCTGGAGCCTTGGAAGGGAACACTTACCGCCGTCACCAGCTTGATGGCACACAGCTGCAGCTCACTGACACTCTCCACAAAGAAAGGGGTGATGCCCATTGAGGAGATCTACCGGGGGGGAGGAAAAAAAAGAGAGAAAGAGAAAAAGAGAGAGAGAAAGAGAAAGAGAAAGAGAGAGAAGACAGCAGGGAGAGAGAGAGAGAGAGAGAGAGAAGACAGCAGGGAGAGAGAGAGAGAGAGAGAAGACAGCAGGGAGAGGGAGAGAGAGAGAAGACAGCAGGGAGAGAGAGAGAAGACAGCAGGGAGAGGGAGAGAGAGAGAGAAGACAGCAGGGAGAGAGAGAGAAATAAAAAGAAAATACCATTATTGCTGAGGTCCTGTCTTAATGTGGATTACTGATTAATGCAATGATCCAAACATCAGAGGCTGGTTTGAGGAAAGAGGGAGAGCTGGCTACCTGGAGGATGGTGGTGTCGGTGAGCAGCTGAATCTCCAGCAGCTCAGAGATGTTGCTGACCATGTCACACACCTTGTTGTACAGCATGACAATGACCCGCTGCTTGTGGGTGGAGCACTTGGCCCGCTTGGCCTTGGAGCTCAGCAGGCCACCTGTTGCAGGGGACGAGAGAGTGATGCGCTGCCGTCTTGAACAAATTGCATCTCAATAATAGACCACTCTGGAAATACGTTTTTTCATGTGTTCATCTTCTGGTGTTCGAAAATCAAATGGAAAACAATTCCATTCAATGTGACCCGCGGTCTGTTTGTAAACAAGATGGGAATAATGGCTGAGGAAATTGGTGAGGGCGTTTCAGAAGAACGTGTGTGTGTTGTGTGTGTGTGTGTTTATAAAGCTAGCTGACCTCCGTGAGGGTCCACCCTATAGACAGGGTCGTACTGGGGGTAGAGGGTGTTCTGCAGGTGGAACTTGGTGTACTGGAGTACCCTCTCGATCACGTCCTCCATGTATACCGCCTTGGGCATGTGGGCGGACGTCATGATGTTGAGGGCCGTCAGACAGGCGTCGGCCGACTTGGTCACGCGCTCCATAATGAGGTCTCGCCACAGCTTCTCCTCATCTTCGTCGTTGTCCTGTGTGTGTGTGTGTGTGTCAGCAAAGAAGGGGTGGGAGACAGGAGCAGAGTTCAGCTGATCAAACAAAATGCTTACGGAGTATAGGCTTATCAGTAGTGGAGAACAAACGATCCCCGAAGTTGTAGTGTACTAGTGTGGGAAGAAGACACTCACATGGCTCATGAGTGTCGAGAGCCTGGCACCATCCTGGATGTTTTTCTCCAGGATATTCAGTACCTTCACCAGCTTATCCGACGGTATCTGTGAACCAATCGATTTCAAGGAAGACGTCCAAGGAAGTGAGATACATTTGAAAGGTATTCGAACAGGGCCATGACATCATCAACAAGTGGAAAAGGCCTACCCTGCAGGTGATGCCCATGGCCTTGATCTTGGCCGACTCGCTGCCCAGCTCGTTCAACTGCTGTTTACCCAGCAGCAGCTCCTGTGGGATCTCATCGTCGTCTATTAATTAAGGATCAGAGAGAGGAGGGTTTCAAATATACTGGGCTCTACACTCAGGGAAGTGGCTAGAGGACATTAAGTTAGATTAACAACAGAGAAACCGTAGAGAGATCTAACTTACCCATCTGCGTAAAGTCCACATCCTCCAGATTCTCTAGGATGTTGTCAACACTGGAGGAGAATCTTTTGAATGTGGACGAGTCCATCAGTTCTAAGAGGCAGAAAGTCAACGTCATCAGTCATCATAATTCATCGTTGTATAGCAACATGATCATTTGCAATCAAAATGGTAAACCAATGAACAGCTACCCTGGTGAGTGAGCTTGGGCTCATAGGCTTTTCTCTTTTTCTGGTTCTCTTTTTTCTTCATCTGCCTGGCAACTGAAAGAGATAGAAAGAGCATCATTTAATTTCAAACAATATTACATGAATCAAAAGTCCCGTAACCATGTTAAATGCTCAGACCACATCAACAGAATCATGCAGAAACAACCAATTCCTATGATTAACCAATGTTAAATAATGCAAATATGTGCAAAACAATATTTGTGAACAACGGTTGCATTTCGTCATTATAATAAGACAAGGAAGCAATGTGTGAAATTCACTGTGGACCTCAAGTAAAATCACAAACCCACAATGCAATGCTCTCTCTCTCTGGACAGGGCCATGAGTGCCTAGACTGCAGCTTGCTGATAGCTAGGTAACGTTATTGTCAACTCTTTCTCTTTATCATGTCTTTCGATTTTTTTGTTGTTGAATGATGTTCACTGAAGCACACACCTACAAGTTTAAGCTTAGATCTAGCTAGCTACAGTAGCTAGCAAGTTATGTCCCTTGATCAACCTAATGTAAGCATGAAATGCCTATAAGCTATTAAAATGTGGTGAATGTGTAATCAGTTCGGCGCTAGAAGGACAGCTAGCTCACATTTCAATTAAGTTGCGGGTGGGCTATAGGTAGTAGATAGCTACCTACGGTTGGACTATGTGGCTTGCTAGCGACTATGTGGCTTGCCAGCGACTATGTGGCTTGCCAGCGACTATGTGGCAAATTAGCACAAGCCAAGCACTGTACTAAACAGCTGCCTGTCTGGAGAACGAGGAACATAGATAGTAGGAGTGTGCCATGTACTCAAAACTAGTATTATAAGGAACATTTTCCAAATACGATGACATGTTTTTTTTTCATTATCCGTCACTGGAAAAAATAAATTTTCAGCTGCCAGCGCACATCTCTTTCCCTCAATGTGAAACGCTGTGTGCGCCAAACAGCTATTGGCTAGTTCTTCCATCTGTAATGAAACAGGCAGGGGCATCGGTTGAGCCTGCTGCGACGATTGAATTAGAACAAGCCACTCTCCCTCTGATCACACTCACACCCGTCTCAGATCACAAGTCACCCCTTCTCCAAACATCATGTACGAATCAGAATCCGTGGCTTGTTATTGTTGTATTGTAAATGTGTCTGGAATAAATAAAATAAATGCAGGCTGTAATAGCCAGCATTAGGCTATTTATTAGCCTTTAGTCTTTATTAAATCCCTGATAATGGAATAGGACTAAGTCAATAAATCGTACGCATTGTCATCTTTCAGGGTGGTTTACCTTTGAACAATGTGTGAATGAGTGAAGGAACATAACGATGCACTCAGTGATGCACTGAGTGATAGAGCAGTAATGAAGGAACATAACGATGCACTCAGTGATAGAGCAGTAATGCAGGAGCATAACGATGCGCTCTGAGTGATAGAGCAGTAATGAAGGAACATAACGATGCGCTCTGAGTGATAGAGCAGTAATGAAGGAACATAACGATGCGCTCTGAGTGATAGAGCAGTAATGAAGGAACATAACGATGCGCTCTGAGTGATAGAGCAGTAATGAAGGAACATAACGATGCACTCTGAGTGATAGAGCAGTATTGTGCACTTGAGTTACTGGCTTTAACGATATTTAAAGCATACTTCTGGGTTTTCCCGATCACTAGTAAATCCGATTACGAGTATCAAGTGAGATAAAACATACAATTTCGACAAGACGAGAAAGCCGAGATCGACATACCCCTAACAGACATACCCCTAACTCTATGTGGTGTAGAGTACGTAAGTAAAAAATACTTTAAAAGTACTACTTAAGCCTCCCGAGTGACGCAGTGGTCTCAGGCACTGCATCTCCGTAGGGGAGTTACAGCGACGGGACAGGACTAACTACCAATTGGATACCATGAAATTGGGGAAATTGGGGAGAAAAAGGAGAGAAAAAAAAATATCTAAAAAAGAAAATCATGTACTTTTTACTCCATACATTTTCCCTGACACCCAAAAGTACTTCTTACATTTCGAATGCTTAACATAACAGGAAAATGGCCCAATTCATACACAGAGAAAGTCCCTGGTCAGCCCTACTGCCTCTGACCTGGCGGACTCACTAAAACACAAGTGCTTCGTTTGTAGATGGTGTCTGAGTTTTGGAGTGTGCCACTGGCCATCTGTAAATACTTTGTTTTTTATATATATATTTTTTTAAAGCTAATCGTGCCGTTTGGTTTGCTTAATATAAGGAATGTGAAATGATTTATACTTTTACTTTTGATACTTAAATATATTTAAATTTATATTTAATTTACATTTACTTTAGTATTTTACTGGGTAACTTTCATGGAAGTTATTTTCTACTCACCTATCTTTCCTTTTACTCAATTATGACAATTAGGTAAATTTTTCCACCCCTGCAGATAGCTACTTCTAACAAAGATATTATGCCAACTACTGGCTGTGTGTAATGCAGTCCAACTTGCTAAAAGTGCTTGGCTGGTGATTGCATCATCGCTAGCTAGTTTGCCATCCGAAGCAGGTAGCTGGGGATTGTATTAGCTACCTAGCTACAGTGAATCCAGCTAGCTAGATAGGAATAGGTGAAGCTTTGTCTCTCTGCCCCAGCTCACTCCTTTCGCAGTGTGTCATCATAAGCAACTTCGCAGTGCATGATGGGAGAATACAGCTCCTACTGTATTCCACAAGCGTATGGGACAGTGTATTTAAGAATTACAAATAGCTAAACTGGCAGTCATAAGTCGGTCAATGCAGGTTAGAGGGAGGGAAACTCACTATCACTCATGCTGGGTGGGGGCGACTCCTCATCAGAAGAGTCCCGGTAGCAGCTGTTTGAGCCTCTGCATCCCTCTTGGAAGCCCTTACTCCGCCTATGGTCTCCAGAGCCCCTCCTCTCCCGCTCCGGCTCATACTCCCAGGCCTTGTCCCCCCGGTTCTTCCTCTGGCGCTTCCTGGCAGCTGTGGAAAGACACACACACACACACACACAGTCAACTCAGCACGGAGTCACTACCTGGGGCGGCAGGGTAGCCTAGTGGTTAGAGCATTGGACTAGTAACCGGAAGGTTGCAAGTTCAAACACCCGAGCTGACAAGGTACAAATCTGTCATTCTGCCCCTGAACAAGGCAGTTAACCCACTGTTCCTAGGCCGTCATGGAAAATAAGAATTTGTTCTTAACCGACTTGCCTAGTTAAATAAAGGTAAAATTTAAAAAACTACAGACTATTCTATACATGGTGTTGTTGACTGAGAACCCTGACAGACTGGACTGCATATTGTCTATAGTTTACTCACATTCCCCGTTGGAATCGTCATCTGAGTCGACCTCGGTGTACTTGGGCTTCTCTTTGACCGAACTCCGCTTACGCTTGTTCATCTTCACCCTCTCGCACAGTGGCATGGTGGACTCCATCTCCGCCAACAGTTCAGGAGGAAGCTCTTCCAGCACAGACTGGTCTAGTCCACCTACAGGAAGACGGTGTCATAGGGTCTTATTGAAGAAGAGGCTGGCAGGGGACAAGCTATAGCCCGTCGACATGTGAGTAATTCATTGAATAACCTCAAAACAAAGTCTGAATTCCATTATACGGTAGATGGGATGACTACAGATTATTATTCACCAAATATTCACAATATGGTGATTACATTGAGAGAATGAGAGCACAACTGCAGCCTTCTTACCTCTGCCTGACTTTCCTGAGAGGAACCTGTTCTTGCCAGACTTGGAGCCGTGACGGTCCTTAACCCTGATGATCCTCTGCACCTCATCAAAAGAGAGCTTCTGCAGCACCACGACAGGCTTGGGTCTCTTACTTATGTGGTCCACTAGCCCCCGAACTCCCAACCGCTCCAGCTTGACCCGGGGCTGGCCCCAGCCTTCTGCCACGTCCACAGCTCCGCCGTCCCGCTTCATCTTGGGGATCACAAAGTTCTTCAGACCCCCAGACCCTTGCCCCCCCAGCAGGTAAGCAGGGAACTCTCCTGACTTTCTCTCAGGCTGTAGTTGTTTGAGTCCATCTGGGCGGTTTCTGGCCGCCTCTCCTCCGCTGGGGGACCTGAAGCCGGGTCTGTCGCTCCGAGGCCGCCCACTGGGGTCAAAGCCACCTCCACGGCCCTCCTGTTTGACCCTGGGGCTGTCCGGCCGGTAGCGCTCCTCTGGCGAGCGCCTGTCTTCATTCCTGTGCCGCCTCTCTCGGTCCCGCCCGTGCTCTCTGCTCGATGACTTAGGTGTGTCAGGGCGCCGGTCTTGCTTTCCGTCATGCCGGTGCCTGGATGGCTCACGGTGGTTGTCATGTTTGTCCATGCTGTTCTTGATGACCTCGGGTCGATTGTCGGCTTTGAGCCGGAGCACCCCGGCCGTGTCGGATCCTTCGGCTGCAGGGCCCTCGGCAGGCTCCTCGGGCCAGCGTTGTGCCTCCAGGGCCGGGATGGGCGCAGCCATGCAAGGGTCAAGCTGGCCGTCGGCCCGGCCCGCCTGTTGCAGGTCGATGCTGACCATGAGGGCTGGTCTGCTAGCTCCGTTTCCTGCCGCTGTAGCCTCCTGGGGGATCAGTTTGCCTGCATTGCCCCCTCCTCCGCTGCCTGGCGCACCGGTGGTGCCTGCTGTGCCCCCTGCTCCAGGCTCCAGTGGAAACGAGTCTTGCTTTCGCTTCTTCAGGGGCTTGTCTGGAAAGGAACAATCACAGGCACACAACTCCATTAAACTACAGAAGTCCCAGAAGTACAACAGTCAGAAATAAATGGAGAAATGAGCATGAAATCAGATGAATAGCACTGAAGCAAATCTACAAGACGAAGTCAACAAGAACAAATCCTTTTCTTTGAAAAGATGTTGGACTGCATTTGAAAACACTCAAACGGACAAATACACTCCCATGCATTTTAAGGTGCGAGAGCTCCTTTTAGAGCTCTCTGAAAGCTACAAGATGTACAATTACGCTATAGAAGTAAAGAAAATGCAGATGTTCATTACTTTAGAGACTGAGCACCAGCCAAACAGGGCCTAAATACAGGGGGGGGTTACTGGTAGTATACACACCTTTATCCTGCACCTCTTTGGAGCAGCGCTCCCTCTCACTGGCCGACTCACGCTCTATCCTCTCAATCTCCGCCAGGGCGTCCAGCTCCGCCTCATCAAAAGGCGACGAGAGAGGGCCCTCCTGCCCTTTAATAACCCCCACGTTGTGCAGCACAGGGACCTGCTGGCACCCAAGCTCGCCCTCTAGGTCAGAGTTCTGATCCATCATGACTGGCAGCAGCTCACCAGAGGGGTCCTCCACCTCCTCCGACTTCACGCGTGACAGCGACAGCGTCAGCTTGGTGGTGTCCTTGGAGGGCGAGGTGACGATGTCGTACGCATCCTTGTCCTCTTTTCCCACCAGCTTCTTCTTCTGCTGTTTCTTCCTCTGGTCGGGAGACTCCAGTAGCAGGTCCGGGGGGCCTTCCCGGGGAGACATATACGGAGGAGACTGAAGGATGAGTGGCGGCCTTGACCCAGCTGAAAAGACAGTCAAAAGTGATGCTCACATTTATGTAATTAAGTTTGAAATGAAGTTATAAGAAACAGAAAAATTATAAGAAACAGAAAAGGCATCAGTCATTGCAACCGAGAATCTGGAGGTGTGGTAAAAATAGCATGAAAAGGGAGTTGGGCTGCCAAGGAAGGAGCTGGAGTCTGTCCCTGTGTACCTTTGGGTGTTCCTTCGTTTCCAACGGGTGAGCACCCAGGCTGAGGCGACCTCAGAGGGAACGAGGCGTTTCTCATGGAGGGGTCACTCTCCTGCAGATGGAGACGGCAGAGTGAGTGACAAGGCATGGCTTAGTGAGAAACTCTTTATGAACGTTTTTTGTTTTGTGGGCTATAAAAGTTCCCTCTAACATTTAGTCAGAAATACAGGGTAACATAATGACCCCATTACTATTGATTCAGGATCTAAGTCATGGTTTGGGAGTGCGGGAGGTACCTCGTTCCCCAGTCTGTGAACTATACTCATGTAGTCCTCCTGTCTGTCTGGGTGATGGTGGGCAGCGTTGGTCATCGGTCCCTTGCTCTCATGGATGTTCCTCATGCCTCCAGGGACCATGGGGCTGGCTACAGACAGTACACAAGTGACAGTTCATATCACTCAATCGTGTCGTTATGATGGAATTAAGTTCAAATTAACACTTTTTGAGTCTTCTTTGCTCGTGTATCAATTATCGGTGCATTTATTGTGGCTTACAGTCACATTTACTAACAGTACACAATCAAATGTCTGAATAATGGTGTATTATCACCCCACCAACACACACACGAGGCTTACCTTGCTGTATCTGTTGGTGCTGATTGTAGCTGGGGGGGTGAGGGTACTGCATGAATCCAGCTGGGCTCTGGGGAGTGTATGGGCTGGGCACAGGGCTGTTCTGCTGGGGGATGAACCGACTCCCCGAGCTCGACTGTGGGGAGACAAATCCCCGGCTGCCATGGGAGACAGAAGATCAGGAGACCAGGATCAGATGGTGTGCCAGTGTTTTTTCACTAGCTATGTGAAATTCACTACCTATGTGAAGACAACCTAAAACATGTCAAACATCAGATTCTATTGAATGTAATTTGCTAGGATATATCAGAGGTCTGTGACATGGTGGGGGGAAACCATGGAATTAGGGTCCAAGATTACAATCGCCAACGTATAGAGACATCACTCACCTGGATGGATTAGGAGACATTGAAGCCTGCTGAAAGTTTGCTGACTGGGCTGGGCTGCCATGCATGGAATTCTGTATTGGTTTGTACTGTTGCACCATCGGCTGCTGCATGACATCTGCAAACAAAAAGGACAAAAAATAAACCCAAATAAATTGTTAAGATACTAGTTAATTTGAGACAATACGATTTAATTCTAAGTACCCAAGTAACTTGAACTAATAGTTGAATGGTCCAGTTTTGGGTATAAAACACAAATTGGTGGTGAAGATAGGGTCTTGATTAGATATACTAAAAGGAACATTTCTGCACTCAGTTCCTATTACAAATTGGTAAATGCAGCGTCGACAACCAGCAGCTACTAAGGGTGAGTTTGTATAGTAAATCAAAAAAGGTGCACTAAGCAGAAATCACTCTGCCTTTTCCTTGTTCCTAAAATTCAAAATAGTTCACCTAATTTCAGTTAATGTGACCAAACTATCAAGTATAGTGTAGAGAATCACTGTATCATCTAAACCACTCAAATATATTTTCCATAAACAAAAATATTGTATTTTCAGCTATTTGAAGCTGGTGTACAAAACAAAGTAAGAGGTAAAAACTGAAATTTAAAAAAGCAACGAACAGAAGGAGCGCACATAGAACAGATTTACTACTTCTTAGACTTGCTTTCAACGAGAATGAGAGATCTATAATTCACATCTGTGAATTTGGTCAGATCGCCCAAAGAAAGTGACATATTGCAGCTTTAATCCATTAGCCAATCGACAGCGTCCATAAAGACTTAGAAAAAGGAAATTGATTTTAAAATGACAGCTTCCCCCTAACAGTAAAAAGCACCAAATTAGCCTTTCACTTTAAGGTTGAGGGCAATGATTTGTCTTCTTTCATTGCTCACTCCAAGTCACAGTTGTAAATGAGAAGTTGTTCTCAACTGGCCTACCTGGTTAAATAAAGGTGAAATAAAAAAACTATAAAAAAATTAAAAACTCAAATCCATATCTGTCTTCAGTTTGGTTAGAGTAACAATTGTTTACAAAACAAAGTGGCCTTCAGTGTGTACTTTTCTCCCTGAAGATGCCGGGGTTCCTGGACAGCACCGTCTGCAGCAGTGCCGGCACGTCGCCCTCTGGCTCATCACTGCCCAGGTTGTCCTTCAGCTCTCTGTGGGGGAAAGGCAGCAGGTTGTGTCAAACATGTGCTCACAGAAAGACAGACAGACAGACACGGCCATTGACGCAAAATATCTGCATGGTTGAACAATTAATGACTCGGGGTTGAATACTCACATGTGCTCTGTGGAAACCTGGTTAAGACCGTGGGCCAGCTGGGAGACCAGGTTCTCGTCCCGGCAGGCCAGCAGGCAGTTGACCTCCTCTGCGATCCTCCCATTGTAGAGCAGGCTTTTGGTGGTGGTGGCTGGGAGAGGAGAGGGCAGGGGTAGCTGATTCAACACTGCAACAGAGAAAGAAGAGGGACGCCGGTACAACAGACACACATATGTGTTTTATTGCGACAGTTCATCACATGATGTTACAGCTGGAAATGACTAATCTCATGGTTCATTCTGTGTGGAAGTGAAATAGAACAGAACAGGACTTACAGTCTGTAAGGCTAGCAATCCCAGCAAGAGTGGTGATGGGAACATGAGGCATATCCCCATTCATGCTGAAGGTGGGGGGGGCGGGGCAGTGTGGCGATACACAGGTTGCTCAGCGTCACAGCCGCCAGACCAGTACTCACATCTCCTTTGTTCTGGAAGAGAAAAAGACGAGGGATTCACTGTAGGCTACTTCAAAACACAGGAGGGGCTGAAAAACATAATGGTAAACTCAATACGAGAAATAGACCATACGTGTGACTCCTAAACCGTATCATTGCAGTCCATTTGAAATACCTTTCTGTAGGGCACTGTTCTGTATGGATTGAAACCAAGGACATTTCAGGAATAAGTCCACAAGTCTGAGGGGAAAAAAATGGCATAACATTTAATTGAAAAATTCAGCTAAAAAATTATAGTGATTTAAATGTAAAAGTGTCAACTAGCTCCAAAACTCCTACTTGGCTTGATGTTGCAGTTCACGTTAAAACTAATAATGGAAAAACATATAAGTGTGGTGTTGGTGGGACATTTGGCTATGTTCTCTAATAAACTGCAGTCAGAAGCTACACTCTAATCACAACACATTGCCTTCTCATTATCAACAGAACAGCTCAATGAATGGCCCAATGTTAACCCAGGTGTTGAGTCATACTGCCACCCACTCATCAAAGCATTCACAGCCCAGAGCTGAAAAAAAAAAAACATCAGACCAAAATAATGGCCCAAAACAAATGCAACACAACATATGTCACTGATTTGTCTCTTACAAACAGACCGTGCTAAATCTATTAAGCTTTTGCATACTTAGAAAAGTAGATCTATAACTGAAGTAAAAGCATTGTACATTGCTGCTACTGGCCGTTTATTATTTATGCATAGTCACTTTATCCATAGCTACATGTACAAATGACCTCGACTACACTGTATCGCCGCACACTGACTCGAAGGTACCCCCTGTATATAGCCTCGATGTTATGTCGTTTTATTTAGAATCTTTTTTTTACTGTAGTTTATTTAAGTCAATATTTTCTTAACTATATTTCTTAAACTGCATTGTTGGTTAAGAGCTTGTAAGTAAGCATTTCACGATAAGGTTATCCGGCACATGTGACAAATAACATTTGATCTACTTGAGTCCAGGATTGTGCTGAACTACCAAACTAACAATAAATGTCATGATTCATCAACTATAACAGTAGGAATCTCTCCGGGCTCCTGGGTTTAATTCAAAATATGATTTATTTGGTCCAACACTTTCTACAGGGATTTTGGACTTAGAAAGATTGTCTTCAAATTCTAAACTTTAAGTATTTATTCAAAGAAAATAATGTTGACCCTAGCTTCCCTATACACACATACAGTGACAGTCGTCAGTAGCCTGCCATACTACTGACAGCTGGGAGACTGACAGGCCAGAGCACAAAGGAACAGATGCAGTGATGACTTGGGGGGGGGGGGGTCATCATCAATAATATTACGAGATCAACGCAATAGTGCTTGAAAACTTAAGGGGATTGTTTTTGTTTGTTATGCATTTAAACAACAACTAAATGTTTTTCCTGAATTTGTCATGTTTATGAACGATAGGTAACTAGCTAACAGTACCGCGGTAGCTGATGTTCACCAAACTAATTTAATAGTAGCTAGCTAATTGCCCCACATTTCAGAGGTGAACTTTATAAAGGAGTAACGTTACGTATTGAAAACATATAAAGTGGCTAAATAAAATCCTCAGTATTTATTAACATATTTTACGTTAGCTTGCTAAATTAACGTTATGTTCTCACGCGAACCAACCTACACAATATTATCCAACTCAATGTTGTTGATATATCGTTAGCCAACTGTCTAGCTAGTTACTGTAATCAATTAAATAATCGGGTTAGATTACGTTAGCCTAGCTAACTAGTTAGCTATTTATCTTTACTTGTGGCAGGTCGGATTAACGTTCGTCAGCTAGCTAGTTAGCAAACAATAGTCGTTGCTATTTTGATTAGCAGTTAGTTACTAGCTACGTTGATCAACTACGCTAACTTTAGCTAACGTATCTAGTTAAACATAAAATCAGTAAAGCCCTTGCTAGCTAACTAGCTAGTTAGCTAACAAGCGCTGGCCTAATTTCTCGACATAGTTCACTATTTTTACCAGACAAGCGATTTGATCATTCGGGTATATAACGTTAACTAGCTTGCTAACTACCTAATACTCGGGCTCGGGGCCTACCTACTAAGCGAGCAAAACGTACTGTAGTAACGTTAGCAAGTGGCAACGATGATAAACATGACGAGGAGAGAAACTAGCTAACGTTAACTGGCTACGTCGGTTAGCTAATAAACAACGCGACTTTAGTTTTGAGAATTGGTATATGAACATCAAACATTTATTTATAGTTTACATCACCATTTACCTTGTGATTTTTTTTTTGTTGTTGCTACGCTAGGTTGTCCTGGTCTGTGTGTCTCTCTAGCTCCCCCTTTCTTCTCTCTTGCTGCTCCTCCAACAGACCTCCGTTCTTGAGTTGCCAGCTAACGTTAGCCGTCCAGCTAAACTAGCAGTCAACAATAATCTGGGTTGGGCAGATTCTTTCTTCTTCCGTCATACAGCGGGGTTGAATGTTTGAACGGAAGTATATTGGGGACACATTCGTTCGTTCGGTTTGAGTTTCTGTCGGTCTAAACCGACATGGATAAATCTGTGGCCAATTTCGCTTGTATATGTGTGTGGGGAGGGGGGTAAAAAATTTAAAAAATATGACGATTGTTGCGGTGAGACTTCTCTCTTAGAACAAAATGCCGACCGGAAGTGCCGCCGTCGGAGTGACCTCCATCGGCGCCAAAACGAGATGCCAAGTTTGAAGGAATCACCAGTGTGTGGCGCAAGACAAACAAACCTGAAACAAACCCACAATCTATTTTAAATAATTGAACGTAAGTGTTTATAGATGACTATAGCACTGTTTGACAGCATGCCCCTGGCAGTCATCTACTAAACACCCTGGAATGTGTCATTTCAGATCATAGGTCGCAAGATAAATGAGACAAGAAAATATAACGTTATGGGCATGGATTTAAAACTCCGGGAATCCTCCAATGTCAAATCTTTGAATTCAGCGCATTTTTTTTATGTTAAAATTATTTCACTCAATTTCATTCTTTGAATGATTTCCCAGGGGGTTTTCACTCCCATATCCCTGTTTCCATTTCCACCCCTGGTTATGGGTGATAGTCGAATGAAGGACCTTTTGTTCTTGTTGGGAATCAGTTGTATTGTTTTGTTGAATCTGGTGTGTTAACTTTAGGCTGTGACAAAAGCCTGCATGCCAATTTCTCAGGGCAGGCTTGAAGAACACTAGCTAGGCCTACATGAAGAATGTTTGCATAATTGTTTATATTTGTTATAATAGGCCTATGAAAACAATGTCATCGCATGAGGCCTGACAGTGCAGTGTGCACAAACATTATTCCATCTGTGATAAAGTGGAAGTTCTTCAACGACTGAGGTGCAAACTCATAACCCTCAGCATAGGCCCACTCAAGAGGCATCATCAATAGGTCTACCACTGACCCAGAAAAAACAAGGCATTTCTGGATCCGGGGCAACAGCAGGCCTACTTCTAGGTCTCAGGATGCACTTATAGGCTTCTGTTACTAGGCCTACACATCCATCATTGGCCGACCCTCCATATGCTCTTTCTATTTTCAAAATATTCAAATTTAAAGGCATATGCCCTGGAAATGTAAGCAGTGTCTAACTGTGTTACAAAGTGGTGGATAACACGTTGACCTTATATAGTGTACCAATAGTTTCCCCTTTGTTTACGGCCATACCAGGCTGAATATGCCCGATGTTGGAGGCTAAGCAGCAGGGTCGAGCCTGGTTAGGGCCTGCTTTGATTGGAGACCGCCTGTGAATACCAGGTGCTGTTAGCTTTTTGGCCAGTAGAGTGCATTCTTGTATTAACTAACGGAATTTCAGCAGAGGGCAGCTTTTATTTAGCAGTAATATAATGTATTTCTATTTTACTAAATGTAGCCAGTATGTGCTTAATTCCCCATCCTAATATGATCAAAATAAATTGTGTAATGTGGCCGCTGTCCACTAAAGGTGGTGCTGATTGTTGTGCTGTCACTGATTGCGTTGGTCAACTTGGTTATGTTAGTCTATCTCCCTTAACATTTTTGTCATGATTCAATGTCCTTTATTTTTTAAAACTATGAATCTGTCAATCTCTGTCAATCAATTGCTCTTAAATACAAGTAAAACTAAATGCATGCTCTTCAACCGATCGCTACCTGCACCTACCCGCCTGTCCAACATCACTACTCTGGACGGCTCTGACTTAGAATACGTGGACAACTACAAATACTTAGGTGTCTGGTTAGACTGTAAACTCTCCTTCCAGACCCATATCAAACATCTCCAATCCAAAGTTAAATCTAGAATTGGCTTCCTATTTCGCAACAAAGCATCCTTCACTCATGCTGCCAAACATACCCTTGTAAAACTGACCATCCTACCAATCCTCGACTTTGGCGATGTCATTTACAAAATAGCCTCCAATACCCTACTCAACAAATTGGATGCAGTCTATCACAGTGCAATCCGTTTTATCACCAAAGCCCCATATACTACCCACCATTGCGACCTGTACGCTCTCGTTGGCTGGCCCTCGCTTCATACTCGTCGCCAAACCCACTGGCTCCATGTCATCTACAAGACCCTGCTAGGTAAAGTCCCCCCTTATCTCAGCTCGCTGGTCACCATAGCATCTCCCACCTGTAGCACACGCTCCAGCAGGTATATCTCTCTAGTCACCCCCAAAACCAATTCTTTCTTTGGCCGCCTCTCTTTCCAGTTCTCTGCTGCCAATGACTGGAACGAACTACAAAAATCTCTGAAACTGGAAACACTTATCTCCCTCACTAGCTTTAAGCACCAACTGTCAGAGCAGCTCACAGATTACTGCACCTGTACATAGCCCACCTATAATTTAGCCCAAACAACTACCTCTTTCCCAACTGTATTTAATTTTAATTAATTTATTTATTTTGCTCCTTTGCACCCCATTATTTTTTATTTCTACTTTGCACATTCTTCCATTGCAAAACTACCATTCCAGTATTTTACTTGCTATATTGTATTTACTTTGCCATCATGGCCTTTTTTGCCTTTACCTCCCTTCTCACCTCACATTGTATATAGACTTGTTTATACTGCATTATTGACTGTATGTTTGTTTTTACTCCATGTGTAACTCTGTGTCGTTTTATCTGTCGAACTGCTTTGCTTTATCTTGGCCAGGTCGCAATTGTAAATGAGAACTTGTTCTCAACTTGCCTACCTGGTTAAATAAAGGTAAAATAAAATAAATAAATAAATCTCTATGTAAAGGTTTTTGTATTTCTGTGTATTTGACAGTCTCTCAATTGAATTAATTGAGCAATCAAATATTGAATTAGAATGTCATAAGAGGAAATGCTGGCGCAGGGAGGGAATAGCAGCATCTTGGAGCCTTCCTTCCCTGTGTTGATGTGTAGTGAGTTGCTGGCTCACATAGCGCCTGCATTGGTTTCACTCAGCTCACACGGGGAGGAAGTAGAAGGAGGAGGCTCGCAGAGATGAAGGAGAAGCATAGAGATAGATAGAGGACACATCTTTGCATCCATGCCATTATAGCGTCGGTGACCGCATGGGCAGCACCATTGAGGCTATCTCCATTTTGAAGTAGTCAATTATCTAAGATTGGCTGATCCCTCCTTTTCTGCCAATGAAGTTGGAAGTCCCACCCTGTTGACTACATTAAAATGGTGGAAACTCTTATTGGCGCTGCCCATGCTAACATGGCCTTTTGGCCATTAGAGGCCTCTATCATTCTTTATGAGGAGAAGCTACTTGTGAGCAACTTATACCCTGACCGGCTGGGCTACACTGGTTTCAGGAGGGGGAAGCATTTGGAGCCTTCCTTCCCTGTGTTGATGTGTTGTAAATACTTGTGCCCTTAGTGGCTGGTCAGCTGCATTGACTTCATTTAAGTCATGCAAGGAGGAAGGAGGAGCCTTACGGTGATAGGAAAGTATCCAATCGGAAGGTGTGATTACTGCAAGGAAACAGAGACAGTGGAACATGTGCTGATACAGTGTGGGGCCCAATATGAGAGGGAAAGAGAGAGACTGAGATCCTGTTTGAGGGAGATGGGGATACAGGAATTAAGTTTAAAGGGCATACTGAGTAGAACATCGTAACGAAAAAAGTGTGGGCAGCATGAGAGGGAAAGAGAGAGACAGATACGGTGTAGTCAGTATTAGAGGGAAAGAGAGAGATTGATACAGTGTGGGCAGTATGAGAGGGAAAGAAAGAGACTGAGATCCAGTATGAGGGAGAAGTGGCTACAGGAATTAAGTAGAACATCGTAAAAATATATATAATGATAATTCAAATGGGGCTTGCAGGTAGGCTTTAGCCCCTCCCTGTCTCTGGTCTCTCTCAATGTGTTCCAGTACCTCAGAGCCCCCTGGATTACCCCCCCCCCCCCAACCGGTCTCTGGCCCACACTCTAGTACAGTTTGTAGCAGTAATGCACCATAACGTTGGATGCCAACCGCCGATAAAACCACAGAAGGAGAAGAAGCAGCAGCAGAGGAGCTGTGCGCATGGAGGTAGGAGGAGGGAGTTAGTTGCCAACAAGACAAGTTATTTTATGGCACAGGTTTTTGTGTACCACTTGGAGAGGGAACCTCTCAGTCAAAGAGAAGATGTTGGATAAATTACAACACTTTGGTGGCAGACCAAACTTAATTTGACAAGAGTGAGGATGAATTGCCTGCGGTGGGAGGTGTGGTGAAGATGGCCTAGGTTGAGCCTCTTCCCAATGGTGATGAAGAGGATTCTGGCCCAGTGGGAGTGAAGTTTTCTGGAGAGAATGGATCCTTGCCTTCTGGCGGATCCATATGTGATGTCAGGTTGGGTTGAGAAGAGGTTATGGACTGTTGAGTCAGGGAAAGTAACTCGAAGTGGACTCATGATGATTTCTTGTGTCTTCCGTGCAGAGGGAGCGGGCGCTCCAAACCACACACCTAGGGACAAGAACTGTGACTTGCTTTGCTCTCCGGAGCAGGGCGCCATTTAAAGGAATGTTAACTGGAGTGGCGTTAAGTGTTGAGGAGGATCAACTGAAATGGAAGATTCCCGGTGTATGTGACTTCCACCGTTTAGTGCGACGCAGACCAGGTGGAGAGCGTGCTGTAACAGAGAAGACACTGTCTGTTCGGCTGATGATCCAGAGTCTTTACCCAACCAAGTCAAGGATTTGTCAATTATCCTGTGAGAGCTGTTGTCCCGAACCCATTACGGTGTTTTAGGTGCCAAGCTTATGGTCATGTAGCAGCAGTGTGTAGGAGGGAGATTCCTAGATGTGAGAAGTGTGCAGGAGGGCATGAGACAAAGGAATGTGTAGTATTGGTGGAAAAAGTTGTGTGTGTAAACTGGGTACCCATGGTCCTGGAGATCAGAGGTGTGCGGTGAGAGAAGGGCAGGTTGAGGTTGCCAAGATCAGAGAAGTACAGAAGGTGTCGTATGCTGAGGCAGTGAAGAGAGTAGTAGAGGAAGATGGTTCCAGGGTGAGGGATTCTGAGAGGATCCCTGTATGTTGGCCGAGGCCAATAGCGAGTGATAGGAATAACATGTTCTTCAGTAAGTTTGGCTTCTTAACGTCATAGCCATGGTTATTAACTGTACCACAGAAATGTAATAGAATATAGATGTTGTGGTGGCTGCTGCAGAGAAATACTTGAGATTACCAGATTTTACTGCAGAAGAGTTACAGGGGGTAGTGGTAGTGTTCTGTCCTCCCAGGCTGTTGGCCTGATATGTAGGATTAGATAGGGTTAAATAGTGGAATGGAGTGGTGTTTTAATGAGGATTAGATATGATTAAAAAGTGGAATGGAGTGGTGTTTTTTATGGGGAATAGATAGGATTAAATAGTGGAATGGGATGGCGTTTTAATGAGGATTAGATAGGGATAAATAGTGGAATGGGGTGGTGTTTAATGAGGATTAGATAGGGATAAATAGTGGAATGGAGTGGTGTTTTAATGAGGATTAGATAGGGATAAATAGTGGAATGGGGTGGTGTTTTAATGAGGATTAGATAGGGATAAATAGTGGAATGGAGTGGTGTTTTAATGAGGATTAGATAGGGTTAAATACTGGAATGGGGTGGTGTTTTAATGAGGATTAGATAGGGATAAATAGTGGAATGGGGTGGTGTTTTAATGAGGATTAGATAGGGATAAATAGTGGAATGGGGTGGTGTTCTAATGAGGATTAGATAGGGATAAATAGTGGAATGGAGTGGTGTTTTAATGAGGATTAGATAGGGATAAATAGTGGAATGGGGTGGTGTTTTAATGAGGATTAGATAGGGATAAATAGTGGAATGGGGTGGTGTTTTAATGAGGATTGGATAGGGATAAATAGTAGAATGGGGTGGTGTTTAATGAGGATTAGATAGGGATAAATAGTGGAATGGAGTGGTGTTTTAATGAGGATTAGATAGGGATAAATAGTGGAATGGGGTGGTGTGGTGTTTTAATGAGGATTAGATAGGGATAAATAGTGGAATGGAGTGGTGTTTTAATGAGGATTAGATAGGGATAAATAGTGGAATGGGGTGGTGTTTTAATGAGGATTAGATAGGGATAAATAGTGGAATGGAGTGGTGTTTTAATGAGGATTAGATAGGGATAAATAGTGGAATGGGGTGGTGTGGTGTTTTAATGAGGATTAGATAGGGATAAATAGTGGAATGGAGTGGTGTTTTAATGAGGATTAGATAGGGATAAATAGTGGAATGGGGTGGTGTGGTGTTTTAATGAGGATTAGATAGGGATAAATAGTGGAATGGAGTGGTGTTTTAATGAGGATTAGATAGGGATAAATACTGGAATGGGGTGGTGTTTTAATGAGGATTAGATAGGGATAAATAGTGGAATGGAGTGGTGTTTTAATGAGGATTAGATAGGGATAAATAGTGGAATGGAGTGGTGTTTTAATGAGGATTAGATAGGGATAAATAGTGGAATGGGGTGGTGTGGTGTTTTAATGAGGATTAGATAGGGATAATAGTGGAATGGAGTGGTGTTTTAATGAGGATTAGATAGGGATAAATACTGGAATGGGGTGGTGTTTTAATGAGGATTAGATAGGGATAAATAGTGGAATGGGGTGGTGTTTTAATGAGGATTAGATAGGGATAAATAGTGGAATGGGGTGGTGTTTTAATGAGGATTAGATAGGGATAAATAGTGGAATGGAGTGGTGTTTTAATGAGGATTAGATAGGGATAAATAGTGGAATGGGGTGGTGTTTTAATGAGGATTAGATAGGGATAAATACTGGAATGGGGTGGTGTTTTAATGAGGATTAGATAGGGATAAATAGTGGAATGGGGTGGTGTTTAATGAGGATTGGATAGGGATAAATAGTGGAATGGGGTGGTGTTTTAATGAGGATTAGATAGGGATAAATAGTGGAATGGAGTGGTGTTTTAATGAGGATTAGATAGGGATAAATAGTGGAATGGGGTGGTGTTTTAATGAGGATTAGATAGGGATAAATAGTGGAATGGAGTGGTGTTTTAATGAGGATTAGATAGGGATAAATAGTGGAATGGGGTGGTGTTTTAATGAGGATTAGATAGGGATAAATAGTGGAATGGAGTGGTGTTTTAATGAGGATTAGATAGGGATAAATAGTGGAATGGGGTGGTGTTTTAATGAGGATTAGATAGGGATAAATAGTGGAATGGAGTGGTGTTTTAATGAGGATTAGATAGGGATAAATAGTGGAATGGAGTGGTGTTTTAATGAGGATTAGATAGGGATAAATAGTGGAATGGGGTGGTGTGGTGTTTTAATGAGGATTAGATAGGGATAAATAGTGGAATGGAGTGGTGTTTTAATGAGGATTAGATAGGGATAAATAGTGGAATGGGGTGGTGTTTTAATGAGGATTAGATAGGGTTAAATAGTGGAATGGAGTGGAATGGAGTGGTGTTTTAATGAGGATTAGATAGGGATAAATAGTGGAATGGGGTGGTGTTTTAATGAGGATTAGATAGGGTTAAATAGTGGAATGGAGTGGTGTTTTAATGAGGATTAGATAGGGATAAATAGTGGAATGGGGTGGTGTTTTAATGAGGATTAGATAGGGATAAATAGTGGAATGGGGTGGTGTTTTAATGAGGATTAGATAGGGATAAATAGTGGAATGGAGTGGTGTTTTAATGAGGATTAGATAGGGATAAATAGTGGAATGGAGTGGTGTTTTAATGAGGATTAGATAGGGATAAATAGTGGAATGGGGTGGTGTTTTAATGAGGATTAGATAGGGATAAATAGTGGAATGGGGTGGTGTTTTAATGAGGATTAGATAGGGATAAATAGTGGAATGGAGTGGTGTTTTAATGAGGATTAGATAGGGATAAATAGTGGAATGGGGTGGTGTTTTAATGAGGATTAGATAGGGATAAATAGTGGAATGGAGTGGTGTTTTAATGAGGATTAGATAGGGATAAATAGTGGAATGGGGTGGTGTTTTAATGAGGATTAGATAGGGATAAATAGTGGAATGGAGTGGTGTTTTAATGAGGATTAGATAGGGATAAATAGTGGAATGGAGTGGTGTTTTAATGAGGATTAGATAGGGATAAATAGTGGAATGGGGTGGTGTTTTAATGAGGATTAGATAGGGATAAATAGTGGAATGGGGTGGTGTTTTAATGAGGATTAGATAGGGATAAATAGTGGAATGGGGTGGTGTTTTAATGAGGATTAGATAGGGATAAATAGTGGAATGGGGTGGTGTTTTAATGAGGATTAGATAGGGATAAATAGTGGAATGGGGTGGTGTTTTAATGAGGATTAGATAGGGATAAATAGTGGAATGGGGTGGTGTTTTAATGAGGATTAGATTGGGATAAATAGTGGAATGGGGTGGTGTTTTAATGAGGATTAGATAGGGATAAATAGTGGAATGGGGTGGTGTTTTAATGAGGATTAGATTGGGATAAATAGTGGAATGGGGTGGTGTTTTTTTACGACGGCTAATAGTTTTTGTATTACCAAGTATAATTGATTGTACAGTAGGTGGCGGCATGCACCTCTTTCGCTTGTTTGCGGATCGCCATAATACCATAGAAGAAGAAAAGGAAGAAGAAGACACAGGGGAAAAAGAGCAGCATCTCGGAACCTTCCTTCCCTGGGGTTTTCTAATTTGGGCCAAAATCCGTGCTCTCTCATCCGTTACCCAGAAACCGATAGGTAGTCGAGGAGTGTGTTAATTAATTTAGTAGGGAAACGGAAGACGGTCCATCCCTCCTCAATAGCCTCCTTTTGGCGAGGAAGCACAAATGTATCCTAACTGAGTCCTTCATGGAAGAGTTTTGAAATCTGCCATACCCCCTTTGAATCAGCTATTGGTTTCTCAAAGGAGAAAAGCATGCAAACATTTAAAAACCATACGCTACTTATGATATATGAAACCATATTCTACTTATGAAATGATATGCTACTTATATGACATGAAATGATATGCTACCTATGATATGAAATGATATGCTACGTATGATATGAAATGATATTCTACTTATATGATATGAAATATGCTACTTATGATATGAAATTATATGCTACTTATGATATGAAATTATATGCTACTTATCCCTTTATCTATTAAATGTCTTGCACAACTAGCTAAATTAGTTTCATCACTTTATACATTCATTTTGAGATTCCACTCTTGACTCCATTTGCCTGATGACGTGTGATTGGAGGAGAGTCATTTCATACAAGCGCATTTCCATCCACTTTCCCTCCACTAACCAGGTTTCCATCCACTTTCCCTCCACTAACCAGGTTTCCATCCACTTTCCCTCCACTAACCAGGTTTCCATCCACTTTCCGTCCATTAACCAGTTTTCCATCCACTTTCCCTCCACTAACCAGGTTTCCATCCACTTTCCCTCCACTAACCAGGTTTCCATTCACTTTCCCTCCACTAACCAGGTTTCCATCCACGTCCCCTCCACTAACCAGGTTTCCATCCACTTTCCCTCCACTAACCAGGTTTCCATCCACTTTCCCTCCACTAACCAGGTTTCTATCCACTTTCCCTCCACTAACCAGGTTTCCATCCACTTTCCGTCCACTAACCAGGTTTCCATCCACTTTCACTCCACTAACCAGGTTTCCATCCACTTTCCCTCCACTAACCAGGTTTCCATCCACTTTCCCTCCACTAACCAGGTTTCCATCCACTTCACCTCCACTAACCAGGTTTCCATCCACTTTCCCTCCACTAACCAGGTTTCCATCCACATTCCCTCCACTAACCAGGTTTCCATTCACTTTCCCTCCACTAACCAGGTTTCCATCCAACCTTTTTATGCAAATAAAGTACGTCCGATTAAATAACTTCCTGCCTGATGAAAAAAGCTAATTTGTCGGTAAACTTTCCAAATGTCGACAAAACAAAATATGCTAGACAAGGTGGGATCTTTTTGTGTTGGTAAAACTAATTATGCGAGAAATGTCAGTGGAAACGCTTTTATGAGCAAATATTGACATAATAACCATAATATGGAAGTAGGCTTGGAGTCACAGGATGACATGTTGTGTGGTCCTCCCACTACGACTCGAACCGAACGAGGAAATCATGCAGTTTATTAGGCTACAGATGAAAGTTATGATGAACCTCCCAGGGGTGGTGAATGTGAAAGAGGATGAGCTCGATGCTCCTTTCCAATAAATCTGGAGAGTTTATTCTGGTGACATGATCATCAATCCTTGGCTGCCGTTCAGCAAATCTAAATAATCGTACTATTTTGTCCATAATAATCTCATCACGTAGGCCAAGTCATTCCATGGAGGGCTGCTGGTTCATCTTCTCCTTCTTCTTCTTCATTTGGCAAATCGCAACCAACTGGCAGGTGTGTACACCGCCACCTACTGTACTGGAGTGTGATGCTGGTCACGACCTATCTATACCCACATCTTCTCTTAACGAACCCTGAATTTCTAATAAAATTAAATAATTCCCTACAAATCTCACTACGACCATCACTACCACCCAAAATACCACCCACTCCCCTTTCCCGTCCAACCTCTCTGACCCTATCAAACAACCTATCCCTTTCTACATCATACATTTCACAATATAAAAATACATAATCAACCATTTCCTCTACCATACAGCCATTACACATTCCAGGACCATGTTTCCCTATCAATTTCAAAGATTAATTCAATCCCATATTCCTAATATCATCCTATACAACATAACCTCCTCCCTTCTGTTCCCATTACATGACACTATCTCCCGTGCAGATTTCATTGCACAATAAAATGTCCGTCCTTACTACTTTCATCCCATTGTCTCGGCCAGCAATCTAACCCATTTTCCAGATTCAATGTTTTCATTTCCTCTCTACCCAACTGCACCATTATATCCACAATATTCTTTCTCACTGCTCTTTCTGCTATTATATCAACCGTATCATTTCCATTCTCCTGTATGAGCCGGAATCCAACAGAACTGAATTCCAATACCATGTCTTTGTAACCCAAACAACAGCATCATTATTTCTACCCATAAATCCTCACGTTCTAACGTTCCTGATCTTAAACTACACTAAACTGATGCAGAGTCCCAACATATTACTAGTCTTCTTGATTGTGCCTCTTCTATCCATTGGACTCCAACAATTATAGCAACCGTTTCTGTTGAACATACAGATAAATAATTTGTTAGTCTCTTGCATAGATTAATATAGAAATCAGGAATGAATACACCTGCTCCTGTCTTCCCAATCATGAGATCCTTTGAACCATCTGTATACACTGCAAGACAAAACGTATTACTACTATATTGACCCACTATTGTTCCTACATTATCTTCTTCACACCACTGTTTCTTTTCTTCTGTCAGGCTCAGATCAACATGTGGTCTTGTATAAAACGTGTATAAAACCACAGAGGCACATTTCCTATTGCCACAGATGGCCTTATAATAACATCTCTGAGTCCATATTCATCAACCCTTTTTCCAATCTCCGGGCCAAAACCTCTGTTTTGATATTGTTCATATTCCCAGCACTCTTCCAGTACTGTCAGTATATGATGGTCTACCATACTAACCTTCAATCCAGTATGCCAGGGCTGGCTTAACTCTTCTAAGGGATAGTGGCATTTACCCAGTATCTACTTGTAAAGCCTCAACCGGTGTAGTTTTAAATGCACCACCGCACATCCTGAATGCACTCGCTTGCATCCTATACTATTGACATCACTTCCTTCATTGGCAAAGCTTTGGTCCTCTCAGTACTAACTTTAACGAATGCATCAAGGCTGGTTCTTCATTTTCTGAATCCACTCTGGTGTGGACTTAATAGACCCCTATGTCCCAGATAATACATCATTCTGCCTACAATCCTGCTGGATTTAGGTTTTTCCTTTCAATTAAGACCTAAACAACCAGGTGAGGGGAATTCCTTACTAATTAGTGACCTTAATTCATCAATCAAGTACAAGGGAGGAAAGAAAACAGACAACCGGGCCTCCGTGGAATGAGTTTGACACGTGCTGTAGGCTATACCTGCACTGTATCTGTGAGCTGATAGCTAAGGTACGTGTCATACCAAAGTGGGAACATTCGCTACAGCTTAAAACACTTTTTTGTGCGACAACACCATCAGCTGAAAATATGATGGAACCCATTTCACATATTTTTCACATATTTTTTTAACAGGTACATTTTCTATTTGTTTATTTCATTTAACCTTTATTTAGCTAGGCAAGTCAGTTAAGAACAAATTCTTATTCACAATGACGGCCAAACCCTACAACGCTGGGCCAATTATGAGCCGCCCTATGGGACTCACGATCACAGCTGGTTGTGATACAGCCCTGGATTGAACCCGGGTCTGTAGTGATGCCTCTTGCCTTGTGAAGGGATTTTTATGTGCATGTCATCATGCACAGCCTTATATCTGCAAAAAGACCGTTTGATGGAAACACATCTCTGGTGGGAAAGTGTGCAGACTGTTTTTCTGCAGATTTGTGAATATTCACGTTAAAGTCTGTCATCAATTGGATGGAAACCTAGCTCATGAAACCGCTCGCATGTGCTGTGTGCATTTTAGAATGTTTTTTCTTGTTTTTTCTTCATTCCCCCCTACATGCTGGGGTCTTAACACCTCTATCTAGACTCCCACTGGGAGGAGGAGGAAGACGCATATTCAAGGAGGAAGGAGTAGCATCCTGGAAGGAGGGACATGTATATATGAAATATATATGTCAAAAATGTGATGTGAAAATATATACTTCCACACTATGAGGTTGGTATAATATTGTGAAAATTATGATAATGCCCTTTTAGTGTTTAATCGTTACGTCGGCCTGACAGGCCCAGTGGACAGCGGCTGTAGAGTTCTGCCTGACAGGCCCAGTGGACAGCGGCTATAGAGTTCTGCCTGACAGGCCCAGTGGGCAGCGGCTGTAGAGTTCTGCCTGACAGGCCCAGTGGGCAGCGGCTGTAGAGTTCTGCCTGACAGGCCCAGTGGACAGCGGCAGTAGAGTTCTGCCTGACAGGCCCAGTGGACAGCGGCTGTAGAGTTCTGCCTGACAGGCCCAGTGGGCAGCGGCTGTAGAGTTCTGCCTGACAGGCCCAGTGGACAGCGGCTATAGAGTTCTGCCTGACAGGCCCAGTGGGCAGCGGCTGTAGAGTTCTGCCTGACAGGCCCAGTGGGCAGCGGCTGTAGAGTTCTGCCTGACAGGCCCAGTGGACAGCGGCTGTAGAGTTCTGTCTGACAGGCCCAGTGGACAGCGGCTGTAGAGTTCTGCCTGACAGGCCCAGTGGGCAGCGGCTGTAGAGTTCTGCCTGACAGGCCCAGTGGACAGCGGCTGTAGAGTTCTGCCTGACAGGCCCAGTGGACAGCGGCTGTAGAGTTCTGTCTGACAGGCCCAGTGGACAGCGGCTGTAGAGTTCTGCCTGACAGGCCCAGTGGACAGCGGCTGTAGAGTTCTGCCTGACAGGCCCAGTGGACAGCGGCTGTAGAGTTCTGCCTGACAGGCCCAGTGGACAGCGGCTGTAGAGTTCTGTCTGACAGGCCCAGTGGACAGCGGCTGTAGAGTTCTGTCTGACAGGCCCAGTGGACAGCGGCTGTAGAGTTCTGTCTGACAGGCCCAGTGGACAGCGGCTGTAGAGTTCTGCCTGACAGGCCCAGTGGACAGCGGCTGTAGAGTTCTGTCTGACAGGCCCAGTGGACAGCGGCAGTAGAGTTCTGCCTGACAGGCCCAGTGGACAGCGGCTGTAGAGTTCTGCCTGACAGGCCCAGTGGGCAGCGGCTGTAGAGTTCTGTCTGACAGGCCCAGTGGACAGCGGCAGTAGAGATCTGTCTCATTTTTATTTTTAATTTTTTATTTCACCTTTATTTAACCAGGGAGGCCAGTTGAGAACAAGTTCTCATTTACAACTGCGACCTGGCCAAGATAAAGCATAGCAGTGTCAACAGACAACAACACAGAGTTACACATGGAGTAAACAATAAACAAGTCAATAACACAGGATAATTTTTTTTTTAAAGAGTCTATATAGATTGTGTGCAAAAGGCATGAGGAGGTAGGCGAATAATTACAATTTAGCAGATTAACACTGGAGTGATAAATGATCAGATGGTCATGTGCAGGTAGAGATACTGGTGTGAAAAGAGCAGAAAAGTAAATAAATATAAACAGTATGGGGATGAGGTAGGTAAATTGGGTGGGCTATTTACCGATGGACTATGTACAGCTGCAGCGATCGGTTAGCTGCTCAGATAGCAGATGTTTAAAGTTGGTGAGGGAGATAAAAGTCTCCAACTTCAGCGATTTTTGCAATTCGTTCCAGTCACAGGCAGCAGAGAACTGGAAGGAAAGGCGGCCAAATGAGGTGTTGGCTTTAGGGATGATCAGTGAGATACACCTGCTGGAGCGCGTGCTACGGGTGGGTGTTGCCAAAGCTGTTTGAAAAGACTGCCTGAAATGCCAGCCTGTTTGGGTGGGATGGAGCTTTGACCTGCCTGGTGACATCACCAGGAGGTAAATTAGTTAATAGACCAATAAGAAATAGTTCCAAACCTCTCTGCCAATAATACCTAGTTTTGAGTTTTCCCCTCCTTACTCAGACCACTCCCAGACAGTCCCAGCAAAGTTATAGCTTGAGAAATTGCTCTTTGCTAATTGAAAACAATCACAGTAAGGTATAAGGTACTTAATTGTTACCCAGAAATGATTTGATATGAAAAAAAATAAAAAAAATAAAAAACGGCTGCATTTGACCTTTAAATATATTTTAGAACAAATATGTTAGGCCAATTTTAAATATTACATGTATCCTTTTAAATGCACACAAATATATATTTTAAATCCTTTTTTTTTGTATGGGAGTTCACACTGACAACAAGCTGGTGCTTTTCAGGCTGAATCAAATACACTGAATCGCTTTAGAATATTGAGGTTTACTGAGGGGCGTTTGAAAATCAAGTGAAGAAGCAGTTTTAAACATGTCCTCAAGATGTCAGCAAAAACACAATTTATTCACATGTGTCAAAGCAACGGTCTAATCAGTTCCTGATTAATTTGGGCCTTACACACTCCAACAGAACCACATTGTGATGTGGCACCTCCAGTTTCTCCCCTTCACATGACCATATGTCATATATTGTACATTTGGGATACGTCTTGAGCGGGAATCTACACTCTGTTACAGGCTTATGTTCATATCAATTTCATTCTGTAGCTGCATGAATTACACTTTTTGATTGGTGATGAGTATTTTACCCTGTGCCCATAGAGGGTGAATGTCAATTTTTTTCTTCAAAATAGTGAATTTGAACCTGCTGCATCTTACATAGTGCTGTCCAGGGGGGGTACTTGTACATCAAGCTGCCTCCCACTACACAAACATATACAGTGAGCTCCAAGAGTATTGGGAGTTTGACACATTTTGTTGTTGTTTTGGCTCTGTACTCCACACTTTGGATTTGAAATGATACAATGACTATGAGGTTAAAGTACAGACTGTCAGCTTCAAGTTGAGGGTATTTTCATCCATATCGGGTGAACCATTTAGACATTACAGCACTTGTTGTACAATTGTGAATAATGATGAGTGAGAAAGTTACACACAAATATCATACCCCAAGACATGCTAACCTCTAACCATTACAATAACAGGGGAGGTTAGTATTTGGGGGGGTATGATGATATTTGTGGGTCTAATTTTCTCACTCATCATTATTCACGATTCATTCAAGACTATCCATAATCATGGTAGCATCCAGGGGCGTAGGCATGGGTGGGCCTGGGTGGACACAGGCCCACCCACTGGCGAGCCAGGCCCTGCCAAGCTCAGATTGAACAAAACCAAAAAATATACACTTTTTATATATATATATATATATATATATATATATATATATATATAAAAATATATATTATATATTATATATATATATATATATAAAAAGTGTATATTTTTTGTTTTTGTATATATATATATACAGTACTGTGCAAAGGTTTTAGGAAGTTGTGAAAAAATGCTGTAAAGTAAGAATGCTTTCAAAAATAGACATGTTTTGAAGGCAAAGGCTGGTCACACCAAATATGGATTTGATGGAGATTTTTCTTCTATTCACTCACTTTGCATTTAGTTAATTGATAAATATAATCTATTAACATGTCTATTTTTGTAAGCATTCTTACTTTACAGCATTTGTTCACACCTGCCTAAATCTTTTGCACAGTACTGTATATACACTCCTCTCGCTACATTTAAAACCTGTATTTCTATGCCAACGTGCATATTATCAATTTCAAGAATATCAGATCACATGGTTGTAAAAGTAGAGAAAAGGACAGGTGGTAACACGAGGACACACAAAATGACACAGGTATTTTAAGGTCCATGTTTTATTAAAAACTATACAAATAAAAATCTACATTTCCTGTCAGTTTTTGGGGGGGATTTTTATGTTTGTCGTTAATTATTTGAGGCGCTAACAAACAAACATATCAAACATGACACCAAAATCAATTTTAAACAAATGGAACTCGTTCAATCTTTTCAAAAGTTTGTTTCACATAGCTTCCACTTATTAGCCGGTGTAGATAGATATGGGATTTGGGAATGGTTCCTAAATGACACACTATTCCCTATGTAGTGCACTACTTTTGACCAGGGCCCATTGGGCTCTGGCCAAAAATAGTGTAATATAAATAGGTTACTACGTATATAGGGACTGGGGTGCCATTTGGGACGCACTGGGGGGGGTGTTTAATAGCTAGAGAGGTTCTTAATAGTTAGGGAGGCTCTTAATAACTAGGGAGATTCTTCATAGCTAGGGGGGTATTTAATAGCTAGGGGGGTTCTTAATAGCTAAGGAGGTTCTTAATCGCTAGGGGGGTTCTTAATAGCTAGGGGATTCTTAATAGCTAAGGAGGTTCTTAATAGCTAGGGGGTTCTTAATAGCTAAGGAGGTTCTTAATAGCTAGGGGGTTCTTAATAGCTAAGGAGGTTCTTAATAGCTAAGGAGGTTCTTAATAGCTAGGGGGTTCTTAATAGCTAAGGAGGTTCTTAATAGCTAAGGAGGTTCTTAATAGCTAGGGGGTTCTTAATAGCTAGGGGGTTCTTAATAGCTAAGGAGGTTCTTAATAGCTAGGGGGTTCTTAATAGCTAAGGAGGTTCTTAATAGCTAGGGGGTTCTTAATAGCTAAGGAGGTTCTTAATAGCTAAGGAGGTTCTTAATAACTAGGGGGTTCTTAATAGCTAGGGGGTTCTTCTAGTTCTCAAATGAATGTCTTTACAGAAACTTCACAGCTATCATCCTCCTAAAGTCATCTTTTACTCTTCAAATTCTATATATACATATATCAAAACCTTTTTTTCTATACAAAACAATTTATATCAAAGACATTGAGAAGAAATATAAAATTCTCACTATATGAGTTTTAGAGCGTGATTACATGTTCTATTAGTTAATTCCATTTTCATGTTAATTCAAGTTGTATTTGTCGC
The DNA here is from genome assembly GCF_002021735.2 of Oncorhynchus kisutch. Classification (NCBI taxonomy): domain Eukaryota; kingdom Metazoa; phylum Chordata; class Actinopteri; order Salmoniformes; family Salmonidae; genus Oncorhynchus; species Oncorhynchus kisutch. The sequence goes on along the minus strand of NC_034176.2, from coordinate 9,070,493 downwards.
ACCTTTTGGGTATGTCACATAACAACCACACTCAATTCTACATTCTAGATTTTCTTCTGCCCAATCATTACGACAGTATAACCATAGAACTGGGAAGTACAATTTAATAGGATCTCGATTAGAATAATAGACTGAAAAGTTTAAAAGCAGAAAAGTACCAATTACCTTTAGTGCTCTATTTTACAGCTGGCTCTAAGGAGGCGCGAGTGTCAAAGGCACGTTAGTTTCCTCGTGTAAAAACTGGCGCACTGGCATTTTCCAGGCCTAATGCCAGGTTTGGCAATTTAGCTGTTTAACATCAGCTCGATGGCGCTGAGGTGGTGGTGGTGGTGGTGGGGGGGGGGGGGGGGGGGGGGGGGGGTGGGGGGGGGCAATATTTGATGTGTGTCCTTAAAAATGAGCGCAAGTGACAATTTTAACAGTTCTAAAGGGACGTTTTAAGACCCACAAAAAGCAGGTCTTAACATGTAACAGAGTTGATAATGGAATGGATGTTGAGAGAGGAAGTGCAGCCTATCCTGCCATGACGCACAGTGCCCATAGAAGGAAAGCTGTGCCTTTTGTGCTGGTGAATCTCATATGTATAAACATAAAAAAACGATTGGTTCCCACCCTATTTCGTTTAATTTGCTAGAAAACCAAGCACAACCTATCCTCCCTTTAATCAAGGCTGGTTTAGCAGGATCACATTGGTGCTGCTTTTTATCCTGGACATTATCCAAGTAGCTTATGATTAAAGGTGCTTGAAATGGTCTACCTGAATTTCGCTTGTTCAAGTAGGCTATCCATCCCTTCTCCTATTACCGAAGATGCGCTCCTCCAAATGATTCAGTCCTCCTATAATGCTATGTTAATGGACGATTTTTTGAGAATCTACCTGGCACATAGGGAACGATACAATTGACAGGAATCTAGTATTTTGTTTTCTGTAGATGTGCAAATGTTATGCGTGAAGACATTTAGGCCTGCGTGTGCACACAGTACCATGGAACGAAAGAAGCGATTTATGATATTATGCTTCTGACCCGATCATATTTAGAAATATTGTTGTTTGAAAAACGTGTTGTTTAACGTTTGATTAACTTGATTAACGTATTATTGAGATTCACCTTCCATGTGTTTATGGTGAGGCTGGTTTAAGGCTCAAATGCAATGCAATTTAATCTGCTATTTCTGGAGAAGTGCAAATATGATCTGTGAGATGGTTCCATAATGTTTACAGAACATTACATTTGCGAGCAGTATAACGGTGAGCGGACATGACCCTTTTCTCTTCATAATGGATCTTTATCCCGTTTGGATGCTGTCTTCTTTGGCTATATCAATAGCCTAGGGAATGTAATATTACTTATTGACTACGTTTTGCATGTCCATGTCCATCATGAAATAAACAGTACGCCTAGCCCCTATTTTAGTGAGAACGCTACAGCCTATGTTAACAATGTATTTCCATATTGAAGAAATGCAACTATATCAATGTGGACTGCAAACATGTTCAACATATTTAGCTAATATGGGGACAGGCTATTTAAGGAACTAGGTTATAATGGGACTAACATTCGAATTCGAGTTGACGACAACACAATACATAAAAGACGGGTAAATGCACAACTAGAAGCAACCATGGAGCATGTTCTGATTGGCCAGTGAGGGGCCAAGTCTCGACACACCACAACTGGATCATTCATCAACACCCAGCCCTTTCATGTCACCGCCAGCTATTGGGCTCATTGTATTACGTTTGTTAAAATAGAGCCCTTAGACATCAAGGGTTTCAGTATCAAATCATGAAACTTGTTCAACTGTAATAGGGATCCCTGTAATGTCTTTACACAAAAGGCATGACCAAAATTGTAACATACAGAAATTGTTTATATTTTTGGTACGATTATGATTATGTGAAAATGTCATACTGTTCAACTCCCACCTCAAGTTGAAACTAATATTTTGGCAGTTTTACAAAGAAAAACCTCAATCTAAAAAGCTCTGATGCAAAGGGTTTGGCAACCTATTCTGGTTTGTCAGCCGTAAAAAAAAGAATGACAAAAGCAAGAATGAAAGATCACATAATTTCACATCTGATTTATCAAAAATAAATCATCTCTGTCAAACTGTTGAACTTTAAACACCATCAAAGGGTATGGTAAAGGCATCTTATAGAAGAGTGGCAGGGACTCTTAGTTATTCCCTACCCAGAAAACAGGGGATGTCCTGAGGACAATCAGCTCTGTTCCCAGTTAGGTTCCTTAAGGGTTTGGGATGGTCCCAAGGGAACATTCCCTGGGGGACCTTTTTATAGTTCCTAGTTTGTCCCGAGGACGTTTTTAGGACGTTGTGTCATGGTAGCCTGAAGGTCCCCTGAACATTCTTGGGATGTTGTGTCATGGTCCCCTGGAAGTTTTTGTCACGTGATGGTCCCATGTGTCCTAAACCGTTATAAGTAATATAATGATATGGCGGTTTTCAGGTAAGTGGTAGGCTGTTCATCTAAAATAGTGTAAAAATCTATAATCAATGATTACATTTGACATGATCACTTCGTACTGACTTTTCAATATGACCCCAACTTCATTTCTAACTCACAACCTCTGGATTTAGGATATGCTGATCAGGGGATGATGTGTAATGAAACTAATGAAACATTTCTTTGCGACCTTTAGGGGACGAACAGGAAACTAGACAAAAACCTCCAGGAGGGACCATGACACAACGTCCTGACAACTTTAGGTGACCATTTTGTGACATCCTGGGGATGTCCTAATGACTCATTATTGTTTGCTGGGTATCTAATTCAGAAGTTCAACATTTTATGTATGTAATTCATACTAGGCACTTAAAACCATTGATTTACAGTAGGGTCCGAAATGGTTGACACCCATAAAGATCAGTGGTGTAAAGTACTTAAGTAAATATACTTTAAAATACTATTTAAGTCGTTTTTGGGAGGAATCTGTACATTCATATTTATATTTTTGCCTCCTTTTACTTCACTACATTGCTAAAGAAAATAATGTACTTTTTACTCCATACATTTCCCTGACACCCAAAAGTACTCGTTACATTTTGACAGGAAAATGGTCCAATTCACACACTTATCAAGAGAATATCCCTGGTGATCCCTAAAGCCTCTGATCTGGCGGACTCACTAAACACAAGCGCTTCGTTTGTAAATTACGTCTGAGTGTTCCCCTGGCTATCCATCAATTTTAAAAAATTGTTTAAATTGTGCCGTTTGGATGTCTTAATGTAAGGAATGTGAAATTGTTTATTTTTTTAAATTTATTTTTACCTTTATTTAACTAGGCAAGTCAGTTAAGAACAAATTCTTATTTTCAATGACGGCCTAGGAACAGTGGGTTAACTGCCTTGTTCAGGGGCAGAACAACATATTTTTACCTTGTCAGCTCGGGGATTCGAGCTATACTTTTACTTTTGATACTTAACTATATTTGAGCAATTCCTTTTACTTTCGATACTTAAGTATATTATAAACCAAATACTTGTAGACTTTTACTGAAGTATTATTTTACTGGGTGACTCTCACTTTTACTTGAGTCATTTTCTATGAAGGTATCTTTACTTTTACTCAAGTATGACTTTTGAGTACTTTATCCACCACTGTTAAAGATGAGCAAAAATACTGTTAAAATAATTAAAATACTGAGCTATGTTGTATGCTCCATTTATTTTTTAAATTATATTATTTTGTACTAATACAATTGCTCAGAGAAATGGATATTGTTTAACGAGTGATATATATATATATTTTTTTTACCTCCCCTTGCGAAAATAATGACACTGAGCCTTTTTCTAAAATGTGTTATGAGATTGGAGAACACATTGGGATCTTCGACCATTCCTCCATACAGAATCTTTCCAGATTATTATTATTCAATGAAATCTAATCAGCACGAACGGCTGCAGAACTCTTGATCAAATCAAATACATCCTGTACATACTCTTGGTTCAGCTTCTTGGTCTAAACAAACACTATCCTTTTTTTCGTGTTTTGAGAATTGATATGGGTTGCTTCCCTTTACCATGGGATTAAAAACACCACAGTGTTCAAACTGTTGGTGCTACATCTTGGTCTCACTGACTGGAGGCTTCTCGTTTTCATGCTCGTTCTCGTGGGCGATGAGCTGGTATGATTTCTTGTCTTTCTCCTCCACCACAGAGTTCCCCATCTCCGCATCCTTGGATTGTAACTCATGACGAGACAGATACTCAACAATACCTGTGCCAATCGAGTCTCCCAGCACGTTAGTGGTGGTACGCAACCTGTCTCTGTATAAAATGGAGGGAGTCCAGTTGTTAGAGATAATATACCGTACAGAAGGGGAATGTATCACTCAGAATATTACTCTTTCAGCTTTCCTACGAGGGACTCATTTTCTATAAAAAAAATATCCCCAAAGAAAAGGCAAGGTTTGCACAGAAGCAACACTTTGGTGTGAAATTTGGCAAAGGCATGCATGCACTACCCAGCCTATTTCTTAGAGAGAGAAAAAAAACAGTTAATTTTCCATTGGAGGTTTGGCAAACTAAAACCAGGTGTATCATTTCACATACTTGCGGACATCATTTGTATTTAATAGGATTTATTAGGGATGTCCATTACGTCCTGCCAAGGCAGCAGCTATTCTACCTGGGGTTTATTAGGGATGTCCATTCGTTCCTGCCAAGGCAGCAGCTATTCTACCTGGGGTTTATTAGGGATGCCCATTACGTCCTGCCAAGGCAGCAGCTATTCTACCTGGGATTTATTAGGGATGCCCATTGCGTCCTGCCAAGGCAGCAGCTATTCTACCTGGGGTTTATTAGGGATGTCCATTAGTTCCTGCCAAGGCCGCAGCTACACTTCCTGTGGTTTATTAGGGATGTCCATTAGTTCCTGCCAAGGCAGCAGCTATTCTACCTGGGGTTTATTAGGGATGTCCATTAGTTCCTGCCAAGGCCGCAGCTACACTTCCTGTGGTTTATTAGGGATGTCCATTAGTTCCTGCCAAGGCAGCAGCTATTCTACCTGGGGTTTATTAGGGATGTCCATTAGTTCCTGCCAAGGCAGCAGCTATTCTACCTGGGGTTTATTAGGGATGTCCATTAGTTCCTGCCAAGGCAGCAGCTATTCTACCTGGGGTTTATTAGGGATGTCCATTAGTTCCTGCCAAGGCCGCAGCTACACTTCCTGTGGTTTATTAGGGATGTCCATTAGTTCCTGCAAAGGCAGCAGCTATTCTACCTGGGGTTTATTAGGGATGTCCATTAGTTCCTGCCAAGGCAGCAGCTATTCTACCTGGGGTTTATTAGGGATGTCCATTAGTTCCTGCCAAGGCCGCAGCTACACTTCCTGTGGTTTATTAGGGATGTCCATTAGTTCCTGCCAAGGCAGAAGCTATTCTACCTGGGGTTTATTAGGGATGTCCATTAGTTCCTGCCAAGGCAGCAGCTATTCTACCTGGGGTTTATTAGGGATGTCCATTAGTTCCTGCCAAGGCAGCAGCTATTCTACCTGGGGTTTATTAGGGATGTCCATTAGTTCCTGCCAAGACAGCAGCTATTCTACCTGGGGTTTATTAGGGATGTCCATTAGTTCCTGCCAAGGCCGCAGCTATTCTACCTGGGGTTTATTAGGGATGTCCATTAGTTCCTGTCAAGGCAGCAGCTATTCTTCTACCTGGGGTTTATAAGGGATGTCCATTAGTTCCTGCCAAGGCAGCAGCTATTCTACCTGGGGTTTATTAGGGATGTCCATTAGTTCCTGCCAAGGCAGAAGCTATTCTACCTGGGGTTTATTAGGGATGTCCATTAGTTCCTGCCAAGGCAGCAGCTATTCTACCTGGGGTTTATTAGGGATGTCCATTAGTTCCTGCCAAGGCAGCAGCTATTCTACCTGGGGTTTATTAGGGATGTCCATTAGTTCCTGCCAAGACAGCAGCTATTCTACCTGGGGTTTATTAGGGATGTCCATTAGTTCCTGCCAAGGCCGCAGCTATTCTACCTGGGGTTTATTAGGGATGTCCATTAGTTCCTGTCAAGGCAGCAGCTATTCTTCTACCTGGGGTTTATAAGGGATGTCCATTAGTTCCTGCCAAGGCAGCAGCTATTCTACCTGGGGTTTATTAGGGATGTCCATTAGTTCCTGCCAAGGCAGCAGCTATTCTACCTGGGGTTTATTAGGGATGTCCATTAGTTCCTGCCAAGGCAGCAGCTATTCTACCTGGGATTTATTAGGGATGTCCATTAGTTCCTGCCAAGGCAGCAGCTATTCTACCTGGAGTTTATTAGGGATGTCCATTAGTTCCTGCCAAGGCCGCAGCTACACTTCCTGTGGTTTATTAGGGATGTCCATTAGTTCCTGCCAAGGCAGCAGCTATTCTACCTGGGGTTTATTAGGGATGTCCATTAGTTCCTGCCAAGGCAGCAGCTATTCTACCTGGGGTTTATTAGGGATGTCCATTAGTTCCTGCCAAGGCCGCAGCTACACTTCCTGTGGTTTATTAGGGATGTCCATTAGTTCCTGCCAAGGCAGCAGCTATTCTACCTGGGGTTTATTAGGGATGTCCATTAGTTCCTGCCAAGGCAGCAGCTATTCTACCTGGGGTTTATTAGGGACGTCCATTAGTTCCTGCCAAGGCAGCAGCTATTCTACCTGGGGTTTATTAGGGATGTCCATTAGTTCCTGCCAAGGCAGCAGCTATTCTACCTGGGGTTTATTAGGGATGTCCATTAGTTCCTGCCAAGGCAGCAGCTATTCTACCTGGGGTTTATTAGGGATGTCCATTAGTTCCTGCCAAGGCAGCAGCTATTCTACCTGGGGTTTATTAGGGATGTCCATTAGTTCCTGCCAAGGCAGCAGCTATTCTACCTGGGGTTTATTAGGGATGTCCATTAGTTCCTGCCAAGGCAGCAGCTATTCTACCTGGGGTTTATTAGGGATGTCCATTAGTTCCTGCCAAGGCAGCAGCTATTCTACCTGTGGTTTATTAGGGATGTCCATTAGTTCCTGTCAAGGCAGCAGCTATTCTACCTGGGGTTTATTAGGGATGTCCATTAGTTCCTGCCAAGGCAGCAGCTATTCTACCTGGGGTTTATTAGGGATGTCCATTAGTTCCTGCCAAGGCAGCAGCTATTCTACCTGGGGTTTATTAGGGATGTCCATTAGTTCCTGTCAAGGCAGCAGCTACACTTCCTGGGGTTTATTAGGGATGTCCATTAGTTCCTGCCAAGGCAGCAGCTATTCTACCTGTGGTTTATTAGGGATGTCCATTAGTTCCTGTCAAGGCAGCAGCTATTCTACCTGGGGTTTATTAGGGATGTCCATTAGTTCCTGCCAAGGCAGCAGCTATTCTACCTGGGGTTTATTAGGGATGTCCATTAGTTCCTGCCAAGGCAGCAGCTATTCTACCTGGGGTTTATTAGGGATGTCCATTAGTTCCTGTCAAGGCAGCAGCTACACTTCCTGGGGTTTATTAGGGATGTCCATTAGTTCCTGTCAAGGCAGCAGCTACACTTCCTGGGGTTTATTATGGATGTCCATTAGTTCCTGTCAAGGCAGCAGCTACTCTTCCTGGGGTTTATTAGGGATGTCCATTAGTTCCTGTCAAGGCAGCAGCTATTCTACCTGGGGTTTATTAGGGATGTCCATTAGTTCCTGCCAAGGCAGCAGCTACTCTTCCTGGGGTTTATTAGGGATGTCCATTAGTTCCTGTCAAGGCAGCAGCTATTCTACCTGGGGTTTATTAGGGATGTCCATTAGTTCCTGCCAAGGCAGCAGCTACACTTCCTGGGGTTTATTAGGGATGTCCATTAGTTCCTGTCAAGGCAGCAGCTACACTTCCTGGGGTTTATTATGGATGTCCATTAGTTCCTGTCAAGGCAGCAGCTACTCTTCCTGGGGTTGATTAGGGATGTCCATTAGTTCCTGTCAAGGCAGCAGCTATTCTACCTGGGGTTTATTAGGGATGTCCATTAGTTCCTGCCAAGGCAGCAGCTACTCTTCCTGGGGTTTATTAGGGATGTCCATTAGTTCCTGTCAAGGCAGCAGCTATTCTACCTGGGGTTTATTAGGGATGTCCATTAGTTCCTGCCAAGGCAGCAGCTATTCTACCTGGGGTTTATTAGGGATGTCCATTAGTTCCTGCCAAGGCAGCAGCTATTCTACCTGGGGTTTATTAGGGATGTCCATTAGTTCCTGCCAAGGCAGCAGCTATTCTTCCTGGGGTTTATTATGGATCCACATTAGTTCCTGCCAAGGCAGCAGCTAATCTTCCTGTGGTTTATTATGGATGTCCATTAGTTCCTGCCAAGACAGCAGCTACTCTTCCTGGGGTTTATTATGGATCCCCATTAGTTCCTGCCAAGACAGCAGCTATTCTACCTGGGGTTTATTAGGGATGTCCATTAGTTCCTGCCAAGACAGCAGCTATTCTACCTGGGGTTTATTATGGATCCCCATTAGTTCCTGCCAAGACAGCAGCTACTCTTCCTGGGGTTTATTATGGATCCCCATTAGTTCCTGCCAAGACAGCAGCTATTCTACCTGGGGTTTATTAGGGATGTCCATTAGTTCCTGCCAAGACAGCAGCTATTCTACCTGGGGTTTATTAGGGATGTCCATTAGTTCCTGCCAAGGCAGCAGCTATTCTACCTGGGGTTTATTAGGGATGTCCATTAGTTCCTGCCAAGACAGCAGCTATTCTACCTGTGGTTTATTAGGGATGTCCATTAGTTCCTGCCAAGACAGCAGCTACTCTTCCTGGGGTTTATTAGGGATGTCCATTAGTTCCTGCCAAGATAGCAGCTACTCTTCCTGGGGTTTATTAGGGATGTCCATTAGTTCCTGCCAAGACAGCAGCTATTCTACCTGTGGTTTATTAGGGATGTCCATTAGTTCCTGCCAAGACAGCAGCTACTCTTCCTGGGGTTTATTAGGGATGTCCATTAGTTCCTGCCAAGACAGCAGCTATTCTACCTGTGGTTTATTTGGGATGTCCGTTAGTTCCTGCCAAGACAGCAGCTACTCTTCCTGGGGTTTATTAGGGATGTCCATTAGTTCCTGCCAAGATAGCAGCTACTCTTCCTGGGGTTTATTAGGGATGTCCATTAGTTCCTGTCAAGACAGCAGCTACTCTTCCTGGGGTTTATTAGGGATCCCCATTAGTTCCTGCCAAGGCAGCAGCTATTCTACCTGGGGTTTATTAGGGATCCCCATTAGTTCCTGCCAAGACAGCAGCTATTCTACCTGGGGTTTATTAGGGATCCCCATTAGTTCCTGTCAAGGCAGCAGCTATTCTACCTGGGGTTTATTAGGGATCCCCATTAGTTCCTGCCAAGACAGCAGCTACTCTTCCTGGGGTTTATTAGGGATGTCCATTAGTTCCTGCCAAGGCAGCAGCTATTCTACCTGGGGTTTATTAGGGATGTCCATTAGTTCCTGCCAAGGCAGCAGCTATTCTACCTGGGGTTTATTAGGGATGTCCATTAGTTCCTGTCACTTCCTGGGGTCGAAATATATTAAAGCACTTACATTACATATAAAACAAAATATATAATACTACATTATGTAACATTATTACACCACTACATATCTACAATACAAAATATATAATACTACATTATGTAACATTATTACACCACTACATATCTACAATACAAAATATATAATACAACATTATGTAACATTATTACACCACTACATATCTACAATACAAAATATATAATACTACATTATGTAACATTATTACACCACTACATATCTACAATACAAAATATATAATACTACATTATGTAACATTATTACACCACTACATATCTACAATACAAAATATATAATACTACATTATGTAACATTATTATACCACTACATATCTACAATACAAAATATATAATACTACATTATGTAACATTATTACACCACTACATATCTACAATACAAAATATATAATACTACATCATGTAACATTATTACACCACTACATATCTACAATACAAAATATATAATACAACAATATTATGATTATCGTTGAACACAATGGGAATGTTAAAATAACCTCAGAAAAGAAAAGTGGAAACGCTCAGCCACTCGATCCCATGCATGAGATCTTTAGAGGAATCACATGTCGATAGAATCAGAAACAGATGGATTGGGGAGAATGGAATGTGAAGAGAGTATCTCACTGCCTATACCGACTGAGTCTTCCCTAAGGCTTTGGTTTCTGTCCAGAGATGGAAATTAAGCTAACCCGTTAGTCACTGGCTAGTTTTCAGACCAGGCTAGTATAACATATACCAAAATATAGCCAGAAATCTGTCTTCTTAAATATGGCATGGCATAGATTTTGGACCCTTGGCTAGTGGAACAACACATGGGCTGGTAAGAAACTGCAGTCTACTAGTCCAGCTAGTCAGGACCCAAAATCCTAAAATTTCATCCCTGTGTCTGACACTGTCCACACAGTAACTATCCAAACTTCTTTAGAAGATGATCATATCAGTCAAACTATAAATAATTGTTACAGAAAATAGACTGTACTCACAGGAACCAATCCACTGCAATGATGAGGGTGATGTCATCAGTGGGCAGTCCAACAGAGGTCAGCACAATCACCATGGTGACCAGTCCAGCCTGTGGTATCCCAGCTGCACCGATACTTGCTGCGGTGGCCGTGATGCTATTCCACAGGACAGAGAGACACAACCAAAGAAATAGATTAGATTAGATCAGGGTTTGCCAAACTCAGTCCTCAAAGGGTGCATGTTGTTTTTTGCCCTAGCACTACACAGCTGATTCAAATGATAAACAAATCTAGTGGGGTGGCAGGTAGGTTAGAGTGTTGGACTAGTAACCGAAAGGTTGCAAGATCAAATCCCTGAGCTGACAAGGTTAAAGAAAATCTGTCGTTCTGCCACTGAACCGGCAGTCATTGAAAATAAGAATTTGTTATTAACTGACTCACCTAGTTAAAAAAAACGAATTTAACATGTACTGTTTGGGGTCCTGAGGACAGAGTTTGGGAAACATTGGATTAGATGAACACACTAGCTGCCAGTCCCACCTGTTATGCCATTCTAGTTCTGTGGACACATCACTTCTGTAAGACACTTTTCGCTTAAAAGGATTAGCCTCTTTTTCTTCTTCAATTTTCACCTTAAATGACATACCCAAATCTACCTGCATGGAGCTCAGGCCCTGAAGCAAGGATATGCATATTCTTGGTACCATTTGAAAGGAAACACTTTGGTGTTTATGGAAATGTGAAAGGAATGTAGTAGAATAGAACACAATAGATCTGGTAAAATATATTACATAGAAGAAAAAGAAAAGTATTATTATTATTTTTTTGTAGCATAATCTTTGACATGCAAGAGAAAGGCCATAATGTATTATTCCAGCCCAAGTGCAATTTAGATTTTGGCCACTAGACGGTAGCAGTGTATGTGCAACGTTTTAGACTGATCAAAGAAACCATTGCATTTCTGTTCAAAATGTTGTGTCAAGATTGCCCAAATGTGCCTAATTTGTTTATTAATAACTTTTCATGTTCAAAATTGTGCACTCTCCTCAAACAATAGCATGGCATTCTTTCATTGTAATAGCTACTGTAAATTGGACAGTGCAGTTAGATTAACAAGAATTTAATCTTTCTGCCCATATCAGATATGTCTATGTCCTGAGAAATGTTCTTGTTATTTACAACCTCATGCTAATCGCATTAGCCTACGTTAGCTCAACCGTCCCGTGGAAGGGACACCGATCCTTAACAACCCCTTGACTCATTCAGTTTCAAGGAAACCAACCTCTGCAGCTCCTCCTTTTCCCAAAAGCTTACTAAATTCCAGAAAAATATATTTTAACAACCATGAATTTGCATTGATGTTAGTGGGAGACTAAGCGTAAGTCATGATTCATCCCAAAGAGCTTGGTTAATGGACTGGATGGACATACCTTATAGTGAGGATCTGTCCAAAGTTCATGTCCATGTTGTTGACCTGTGCTATGAAGAGAGCCGCGATAGCTTCATACAAGGCGGTGCCGTCCATGTTGATGGTGGCGCCCACTGGCAGCACGAAGCGTGTCACTCTCTTATCTATCCCAATGTTCTCCTCCAGACACTTAAAGGTGATGGGCAACGTGGCTGAGCTGAGGGTGAACAGGAGGAAAGGCGAGAGAGAGAGAGACAGACGAGACATTAGGAGTCAGTAAAAGTCAGATCTACTGTCTATCACCATGACAACTCACCTAGATGAGGTCCCCAACGCGGTGATGAGAGCCTGCAGGAGTCCACAGATGAAGACAAAGGGATTCTTCCGTGTGATCACAAAGTAGAGTGTGGGCAGTACCAGGAAGGCATGGATAGACAGGCCAATGATGACTGTTATAGTGTACATGCCCAACTGGCCACCCGTTTCTGTGATGTCATCCATCTCCACTATCTTCCCAGCGATGAGAAACAGGATACCAATGGGTGCATACCTGATGCAAAAAAAATGCAAAACAAATCCCACGTCAAATTTAGGCTCACAATACCAAGCGAGTGCTACATCACGTTATTGTGGTACCGTCAAGATCAACACATTTCCACTATTACATAGTACACAATACCAAGTTCTACTTTTCTTATTTTTGAAGTATTTTCTCTTTATTGGATAGATATAGAGGTTAATTAAATGGGTGAGAGGCCGATACATTGAGATTTAAATTCCCAGCCACCCTGTAATTCCTAACCAGTCTGTAATTCCCAACCAGCCTGTAATTCCCAGCCACCTTGTAATTCCCAACCAGCCTGTAATTCCCAACCATCCTGTAATTCCTAACCAGCCTGTAATTCCCAGCCACCCTGTAATACCCAGCCACCTTGTAATTTGAACTCTCCGGGGTGAGGTTTCCTCTAGGTACAGATTTAGGATCAGCTTCCAGTCCCACAATCCTAAAACTGAACCAAGATCAATGTCTAGGGGCAACTTCGCCCTAAACCGAATTCAAACCATGCCTAACACTGCACCACGCACCACATGATAATGGCCACCAGTCTCATGATAGCCTCGTTGAGACAGACAAAGAAGTCCTTGAGGGGCTTTCCCTGCTCCTTCATGCTGCCAATGATGAGACCGAAGCATATGGAGAACACGACCAGACCCAGGGCATTGACCCCGTTCACCTGCCCCGGGATGGGGATCACCTCCTCCCGCATGATATGCTGCCCCTGGGTCCCGTTCAAGACGAAGAGGGTATCGTTCACCGTCATCTTCACATGGACCACTCTCTTTCCGTACTGCGTTTTAAACTGTAGGGCAAAGGTGCAAAGCTTTATTGATTTTTGTTCAGTGTATATACAGTGCATTCGGAAAGTATTCAGACCCCTTGACTTTTCAACATTTTGTTACGTTACAGCCTTATTCTAAAATGGATGAACTCGTTTTTTCCCCCTTATTAAATTACACACAATACCACATAATGACAAAGCAAAAACTTTTTAAAAAACCCTTGAAATATCACATTCAGACTTTTTTCTCAGTACTTTGTTGAAGCACCTTTGGCAGCGATTACAGCCTTGAGTCTTTTTGGTGTATGATGCTACAAGTGTGTCTTGGACCATCACTAATGTGAAGACTTAAATGATCAAATCAATTGTCTATGTGTAATTATTACATGATTAAACTAACACCATGGGAAAAGGTTGTTTAAAGAGTTGCTATTTCCAGAATTTAACTCTCTCAGATATTTTCATATCTTATCGATTACAGTCACTTATTAATGTATTATCACATCATCAGTCATATTCTGAAGGTCGCAAACTCTTGGATATCAGCACGAACCCTAGTATAAATGATGAATCAGTGATATACCAATTGCTTAATTATTTATTTACTAACTAACTAAATAATCACACAGAAGTACATAAATACACACAGGATAGGTTATACATTATACATGATACAATGAAAAGTCCCTAGTGGACTAAACCAATATGACGGCTTGTTACACCAAATGAAAAGGGAGGGGCAGGTGAGAAAGAGCGGGAGAAAAAACAAAACGACTCCACTTTCGTACACACAGCTGATAACTATGCTCATGGAAATGCTAATACCTTGCACATGAATGGCCGCTCATTCGAAAATATTAGCAATTTACGCATTTACAATTGTATGCCTTTGTTGTCTCTGTTGAAATCGCCAGTCCGTCTGCTGGAGAGTCAGTCGACAGAAAGTCTCTGGTTTGTCCCCCAGATCCTTTGTAGTTGTAGCGTCTGTCTGTTGCAATGGATATGTGAGATGTACCAATGGTCGTTTGATAGGGAAATGTTCTCCTCTCGTCTTCGGTCGAGTTTCCTAGACTATTTTACATATACAGCTGCAGACTATGAATGTGTAGTCTTTAGTTTTGTAGAGATTTTCTTCTTCTCTGTTGAAAGTTTCAGAGTTCTAGCCATTACGTGCCTCTCAGCTCAAGATGTTGGTCTCGTTGACCTCAATGGCCTAATGTACGTTTTGTTGGAAGTGGGTTTTATACACTCTGGGAAAAGGGGGCGTTCTATGACGCCGATGTAATTTGTGGGCGTGGCCACTGACTTGGTTAAGACTTCAAATGAAAAATAATTATCTAATTTTTTTAAACCTTTAACTAGTCAAGAACAAATTCTTATTTTCAATGACGGCCTAGGAACAGTGAGTTAACTGCCTGTTCAGGGGCAGAACGACAGATTTGTATCTTGTCAGCTCGGGGATTTGGACTTACAACCTTCCGGTTACTAGTCCAACGCTCTAACCACAAGGCTACCCTGCCACCCCATTTAGAAGGCTAACATCACATTACATCTTCTCACAAATAGTTTCACATTTAATCATATACGTTCCTCCACATTTGGATGTGAGTCTGATAACGGGTAAATATATACAGTCAGAGATACAGTGTATGTTGTTCTACCGTCTTTAGTTACATCACAAATTATTACCAAATTTGACAGGATTGTTCTTTAAATACCCATGGACCATTCCAAATGTTTGGAATACAGAAATACTGTTTACTGAACTGCAACGTCTCTCCCTGTGGTAACAAAGGGATTTAACTTCCATTGCTGAGAGTGGGAGAGAGAGTTTTCCTGCAGGTATTTATGACCATCATAAAACTGTGGAGAGAGAGAGAGAGAGGGGGGTGCCTATGATCCTTCCCCCAAGAGCATGTCATGACACTTGGCACAACTGTATTTGGAGAGTTTCTACCATTCTTCTCTTCAGATCTCCTCAAGCTCTGTCAAGTTAGATGTGGAGTGTCGTTGCACATATAATTTCAGGTCTCTCTAGAGATGTTCGATCGGGTTCAAGTCCGGGCTCTGACTGGGCCACTCAAGGACATTCAGAGACATGTCCCGAAGCCACTCCTGCATTGTCTTGTGGTTGTGTGCTTATAGTCATTGTCCTGTTGGAAGATTAACCTTTGCCCCAGTCTGAGGTCCTGAGCGCTCTGGAGCAGGTTTTCATCAAGGATCTCTCTGTACTTTGCTCAGTTCATCTTTCCCTCGATCCTTTCCCTGCCACTGAAAACCATCCCCACAGCATGATGCTGCCACCACCATGCTTCACCGTAGGGATGGTGACTCGTTTCCTCCAGACGTGACGCTTGGCATTCAAATCAAAGAGTTCAGCCTTAGTTTCATCAGACCAGAGAATCTTGTTTCTCAAAGTCTGAGAGTCCTTTAGGTGCCTTTTGGCAAACTCCAAGCGGGCTGTCATGTGCCTTTTACTGAGGAGTGGCTTCCATCTAGACACTCTACCATAAAGGGCTGATTGCTGGAGTACTGCATAGAAGTTTCTCCCATCTCCACAGAGGAACTCCAGAGCTCTGTCAGAGTGACCATCGGATTCTTGGTCACCTCCCTGACCAAGACCCTTCTACTCGATTGCTCTGTTTGGCCGGGTGGCCAGGTCTAGGAAGAATCTTGGTGGTTCTAAACTTCTTCCATTTAAGAATGATGAAGGCCACTGTGTTCTTGGGGACCTTCAATGCTGCTAAAAAATGTTGGTTACCTTCCCCAGATCTGTGCCTCGTCACAATCCTGTCTCAGAGCTCTACGGACAATTTCTTCGACCTCACAACTTGGTTTTTGCTCTGACATGCACTGTCAACAGTGGGACCTTATATAGACAGGTGTGTGCCTTTCCAAATCATGTCCAATCAATTGAATTTACCACAGCTGGAATCGAATCAAGTTGAAGAAACAGCTCAAGGATGATCAATGGAAACAGGATGCACCTGAGCTCAATTTCGAGTCTAATAGCAAAGGGTCTGAGTACTTATTTACATAAGGTATTTCAGTTTTTATTTTTTTATAAATTAGCAAAAATGTCTAAAAACACGTTTTTGCTTTGTCAATATGGGGTATTGTGTATAGATGGATTAGGATTATTCATTTCTGCTGTAACGTAACAAAATGTGGAAAGTCAAGGGGTCTGAATACTTTCCAAATCCACTGTATACGGGTAGGTAGATTTCTATGAAACAGATTAACAATGAAAAAAAACAACACACTTTGTTACATAAAAAACCTGGTCCTCTGTAGCTCAGTGGGTTGGGGCATGGCACCTGTAATGCCAGGATAGTGGGTTTGATTCCTGGGACCACCGATATAATAAATGTATGCACGCATGACTGTAAGTCTCTATGGATAAAAACATCTGCTAAATGGTATATATTATTGTATAATATGTCATGTACACTGAGAGTTTGAAAACATTAAGAACACCTGCTATTTCCATGACAGACTGACCAGGTGAAGGCTATGATCCCTTTCTGATGTCCACTGTTAAATTCACTTCAAACATGTCACACCCTGATCATAGTTTGCTTTGTATGTTTCTATGTTTTGTTTGGTCAGGGTGTGATCTGAGTGGGCATTCTTTGTCTAGTTTGTCTATTTCTATGTTTGGCCTGATATGGTTCTCAATCAGAGGCAGGTGTTAGTCATTGTCTCTGATTGGGAACCATATTTAGGTAGCCTGTTTTGTGTTGGGTTTTTGTGGGTGGTTGTTTCCTGTCTTTGTGTTTGTTGCACCAGATAGGGCTGTTTCGTTTTTTCCA
The DNA here is from genome assembly GCF_002021735.2 of Oncorhynchus kisutch. Lineage (NCBI taxonomy): Eukaryota > Metazoa > Chordata > Actinopteri > Salmoniformes > Salmonidae > Oncorhynchus > Oncorhynchus kisutch. The sequence goes on along the minus strand of NC_034176.2, from coordinate 9,053,416 downwards.
CGTTTATTGTTTTGTATTATGTTCATGTTTAGTTTTCTTATTAAAAAACATGAACCTCAACCACGCTGCATTTTGGTCCTTCCCAGGAAGAACCCTGTTACAAAACAGTGTAGATGAAGTGGAGGAGATGGGTTAAATAAGTATGTCTAAGCCTTGAGACATGGATTGTGTATGTGTGCCATTCAGGGGGTAAATGGGCAAGACACAATTATTTAAGTGCCTTTGAAAGGGGTATGATAGTATGTGCCAGCTGCACCGGTTTGTGTCAAGAACTGCAACAACGCTGCTGGGTTTTTGACACTCACCAGTATATCAACAATGGCCCACCACCCAAAGGACATCCAGCCAAGTTGACAAAACAGTGGGAAGCATTGGAGTAAACATGGACCAGCATCCCTGGGGAATGCTTTCGACACCTTGTGGAGTCCATGCCCCGACGAATTGAGTCTGTTCTGAGGAAGGTGTTCCTAATGTTTGGTGTATTCACGATAATCAGTGGACTTTGATATTTCCCTGTGGGTTATATTACTAGGCTTCGTTAATACTATCTGGAAACGGCACTGATCTGGGTTTCACATTGTTCCCTTTGTACAAATATGTCAGTGAGATCGATGTACGGTCCAGGTTTATATTTTGAAACAGAAAAGGACTTACCTGCTGTGTGCAAGCTTGCACAATGTTTGGAGGGAACATGTTTCTAGAAGAGAGAAACAAACCAATCAAATCTCACTACTGAAAAAAGTATTTTACTTGCTTTTTATTTTCCTTTACAGTGACAAACTGATCATTCATGTGAATGTAAGAGAACATCAGAAAACAACAACAGAACAGCAACAGGAAGCAACAACAGAACAGCAACAGGAAGCAACAACAGAACAACAACAGGAAGCAACAACAGAACTTCAACAGGAAGCAACAACAGAACAGCAACAGGAAGCAAAGACAGAACAGCAACAGGAAGCAACGACTGACAGCAACAGGAAGCAACAACAGAACTTCAACAGGAAACAACAGCAGAATAGCAACAGGAAACAACAACAGAACAACATAAGGAAGCAACAACAGAACGACAACAGGAAACTACAACAGAACAGCAACAGGAAACAAAAACAGAACAGCAACAGGAATAAATTACAGTATAAATTACAGTTGAGACTCTAACTCAACACCAAGTGACCTCGTCAGCAAGTTTCGGATCTCTTGGCGTAACGGTTAAGGTGTTGGGTTGACAATCGCTGGACCCGGGTTTGAGTCCCACCCTGAATACACAACAATAATTATGGCCTACCTGATGAGGTCCAGGAAAGCGTCAGCAGGGCTGACCTGCTCGATCTTCTGCTGATTTTTGAATTCGTCCTTGGAGCCCTTCCCAGGGTGGATGATGAGCACCATGACGATGCCGATGAAGACTGCGATGACTGTGGTGGTCATGTAGTACACCACTGCTCGCATACCCATCTTCCCAGAGGCACGGCTGTCCAATGCTGCAATGCCTGGTGAGACAAAAAGACAGCCTGGTGAGTCAGTCTGAGAATAGAGAAAACACTTGATGACAATCCCAGACCTGCCATGCTCACCAAGTTTGTGTCCCAAATGGCTCCCCATTCCCTCTATAATGACTAGGGTGCTATTTAGGACACAGGCCACCACTATCCCCTGACGTTTTCTAACACAGGAATTGAAACTAGCTGTGACTTCCAGGCTGGACTGCTTCAGCTGTGCCTGAGTTTGAATCTCTTTGACGGGATGTAAAGGATGTTAAAGTGAGACATTTTTAAAAATTGTTATTCTGGGGAGGATAACATACTGGGACAATAAGCTTGCTTCAATAGCAATGATGTTAGTTAGCGACATATTTTCAGTGTCAGCTGTTCTTATGGGGTATTCCCCCCAGTTCAGTCTTTTGTGTGAATGAGATGTGATGTATGTGTTCTTTTCAGAGGTGCACTGTGTGACCCCTACATGGCCCCCAGTCTCTCTCCTCTGCTCTCCCCCTTTACACACTAATCTTATTGCCTGCAATTCTCTTTCTTTACCCCCCCCCCTTTTCCCTTTCGGACAACCCTGGGAAAACTTGTTGACTTAGTCCAGCTTGCACAGCTACATTGATTCTCCCCCATCTCTTTGGCAACAAGAAATGCAGCCACCGTATTTTCCTCCTTTAGAGTGAAATAATTACTTTCTCATTCAGAGAATGTTCATTAAACCAAAGTGCTGTACACCCTTAGGAAAAGGGTTCCAACAGGGTTCTTCAACTGTCCCCATAGGAAGAACCTTTTTGGTTGCAGGTAGAATACTTTGTGGTTCCAGGTAGAATGCTTTTGGGTTCCATGTAGAACCCTCTGTGTAAAGGGTTCTACATGGAACTCAAAAGGGTTATAAATGAAACCAGAAGGGTTATTCAAAGAGTTCTAGAGGAGAGGAGAGTAGAGGAGACATTGTGATGTTAGAGCTATGCCAACTAAAATTCACAGCCATCCAGCACAATACCTATTCAGTTCCTTTAGGTCCCGGACAATGAGCATGAGGCTATTAACTCTGTATAGGTTCTGTCCTAAATGGTACTCTATTCACTTAAAAGTAGTGCACTATATGGGGAATAGGGTGCCTTTTGGGACACAAACCCAGATCTCTGGCATTAGCACAACAGACAAAAATGAACTATTTATTTGAAGCCTGTCAGAAGTAGAAGTTCCCTGCAGGGTTCCTTCATTTATTGAACTGATGCAAATGCAGATAGTCTGTCTGATGTTCTATATTGACTTAGACCTTTTATAAACAGTGATTTTTAAGGACCATTTTTTTTATGGCAAAAACATCTTGAAGACAACTGATCGTGCCAATCAAGGCACTGTTTAGGTCTACATTGCCAACTGTGCATCAACAGTGTGGTGTTTACTTTAAAATGAGAGATTATACATACATCCAGATGAGCAAAACAGAGGCACAGTGCATTCAGAAAGTATTTCAGACCCCTGGACTTTTTCCACATATAGTTACATTACAGCTTTATTATAACATTGATCAATTGTTACCCCCACCCCCCTCACCAATACCCCATAAATGACAAAGCATTGACAAAGTCTTTTGCTTTGTCATTATGTGGTATTGTATGTAGATCGATGGGGGAAATACAACTATTTCATAAATTTTAGAATACGGCTGTTAACGTAACAAAATGTGGAAAAAGTCAAAGGGTCTGAATACTTTCTGAATACACAGAGTTAGTGTAAAAAACGTATTCGTCTGATTTAGCCATGGGCTAGAACTAACGAGTGGGTTGATGTGAGCAGAGGCCCCACCACACACCCCTTGTATAACCTCCACGGCCCCACCCCATATCTCCCAATTCATCCACCCACCCACCCACCCTTTAAACCTCTGCACTTCCCTCTTATGTGGGGTCATGAAATGCCTGGCCACAATATGTTTTTTTTTCTCTTCTAGAAAGCAACGGAAGGAAATGCAGTGTTTTATGTGTAGTAAGAGGACAAGGAGGGAGAGCCATGAGGGCCCTTGTCACAAGCAGACCACACATAGCAGTAATTAGAGCAGCTGACGCAAAGAGGGAGAAAACGACAGAGGCCTCTCTCTCTCCCTCTCTCTCAATTCAATTTAAATTTAAATTTAAGGGCTTTATTGGCATGGGAAACATGTGTTAACATTGCCAAAGCAAGTGAGGTAGATAATAAACAAAAGTGAAATAAACAATAAAAATGTACAGTAAACATTACACTCACAAAAGTTCCAAAAGAAGAAAGACATTTCAAATGTCATATTATGTCTCTATACAGTGAATATGTTTTATTAAATGTATTATTATTATTACACCTTTATTTAACCAGGTAGGCTAGTTGAGAACACCTTTATTTAACCAGGTAGGCTAGTTGAGAACACCTTTATTTAACCAGGTAGGCTAGTTGAGAACACCTTTATTTAACCAGGTAGGCTAGTTGAGAACACCTTTATTTAACCAGGTAGGCTAGTTGAGAACACCTTTATTTAACCAGGTAGGCTAGTTGAGAACACCTTTATTTAACCAGGTAGGCTAGTTGAGAACACCTTTATTTAACCAGGTAGGCTAGTTGAGAACACCTTTATTTAACCAGGTAGGCTAGTTGAGAACACCTTTATTTAACCAGGTAGGCTAGTTGAGAACACCTTTATTTAACCAGGTAGGCTAGTTGAGAACACCTTTATTTAACCAGGTAGGCTAGTTGAGAACACCTTTATTTAACCAGGTAGGCTAGTTGAGAACACCTTTATTTAACCAGGTAGGCTAGTTGAGAACACCTTTATTTAACCAGGTAGGCTAGTTGAGAACACCTTTATTTAACCAGGTAGGCTAGTTGAGAACACCTTTATTTAACCAGGTAGGCTAGTTGAGAACACCTTTATTTAACCAGGTAGGCTAGTTGAGAACACCTTTATTTAACCAGGTAGGCTAGTTGAGAACACCTTTATTTAACCAGGTAGGCTAGTTGAGAACACCTTTATTTAACCAGGTAGGCTAGTTGAGAACACCTTTATTTAACCAGGTAGGCTAGTTGAGAACACCTTTATTTAACCAGATAGGCTAGTTGAGAACACCTTTATTTAACCAGGTAGGCTAGTTGAGAACACCTTTATTTAACCAGGTAGGCTAGTTGAGAACACCTTTATTTAACCAGGTAGGCTAGTTGAGAACACCTTTATTTAACCAGGTAGGCTAGTTGAGAACACCTTTATTTAACCAGGTAGGCTAGTTGAGAACACCTTTATTTAACCAGGTAGGCCAGTTGAGAACACCTTTATTTAACCAGGTAGGCTAGTTGAGAACACCTTTATTTAACCAGGTAGGCTAGTTGAGAACACCTTTATTTAACCAGGTAGGCTAGTTGAGAACACCTTTATTTAACCAGGTAGGCTAGTAGAGAACACCTTTATTTAACCAGGTAGGCTAGTAGAGAACACCTTTATTTAACCAGGTAGGCTAGTTGAGAACACCTTTATTTAACCAGGTAGGCTAGTAGAGAACACCTTTATTTAACCAGGTAGGCTAGTTGAGAACACCTTTATTTAACCAGGTAGGCTAGTAGAGAACACCTTTATTTAACCAGGTAGGCTAGTAGAGAACACCTTTATTTAACCAGGTAGGCTAGTAGAGAACACCTTTATTTAACCAGGTAGGCTAGTAGAGAACACCTTTATTTAACCAGGTAGGCTAGTTGAGAACACCTTTATTTAACCAGGTAGGCTAGTAGAGAACACCTTTATTTAACCAGGTAGGCTAGTTGAGAACACCTTTATTTAACCAGGTAGGCTAGTTGAGAACACCTTTATTTAACCAGGTAGGCTAGTTGAGAACACCTTTATTTAACCAGGTAGGCTAGTTGAGAACACCTTTATTTAACCAGGTAGGCTAGTTGAGAACACCTTTATTTAACCAGGTAGGCCAGTTGAGAACACCTTTATTTAACCAGGTAGGCTAGTTGAGAACACCTTTATTTAACCAGGTGGGCTAGTTGAGAACACCTTTATTTAACCAGGTAGGCTAGTTGAGAACACCTTTATTTAACCAGGTAGGCTAGTTGAGAACACCTTTATTTAACCAGGTAGGCTAGTTGAGAACACCTTTATTTAACCAGGTAGGCTAGTTGAGAACACCTTTATTTAACCAGGTAGGCCAGTTGAGAACACCTTTATTTAACCAGGTAGGCTAGTTGAGAACACCTTTATTTAACCAGGTGGGCTAGTTGAGAACACCTTTATTTAACCAGGTAGGCTAGTTGAGAACACCTTTATTTAACCAGGTAGGCTAGTTGAGAACACCTTTATTTAACCAGGTAGGCTAGTTGAGAACACCTTTATTTAACCAGGTAGGCTAGTTGAGAACACCTTAATTTAACCAGGTAGGCTAGTTGAGAACACCTTTATTTAACCAGGTAGGCTAGTTGAGAACACCTTTATTTAACCAGGTAGGCTAGTTGAGAACACCTTTATTTAACCAGGTAGGCTAGTTGAGAACACCTTTATTTAACCAGGTAGGCTAGTTGAGAACACCTTTATTTAACCAGGTAGGCTAGTTGAGAACACCTTTATTTAACCAGGTAGGCTAGTTGAGAACACCTTTATTTAACCAGGTAGGCTAGTTGGGAACACCTTTATTTAACCAGGTAGGCTAGTCAAGAACACCTTTATTTAACCAGGTAGGCTAGTTGAGAACACCTTTATTTAACCAGGTAGGCTAGTTGAGAACACCTTTATTTAACCAGGTAGACTAGTTGAGAACACCTTTATTTAACCAGGTAGGCTAGTTGAGAACACCTTTATTTAACCAGGTAGGCTAGTCAAGAACACCTTTATTTAACCAGGTAGGCTAGTTGAGAACACCTTTATTTAACCAGGTAGGCTAGTCAAGAACACCTTTATTTAACCAGGTAGGCTAGTCAAGAACACCTTTATTTAACCAGGTAGGCTAGTCAAGAACACCTTTATTTAACCAGGTAGGCTAGTCAAGAACACCTTTATTTAACCAGGTAGGCTAGTCAAGAACACCTTTATTTAACCAGGTAGGCTAGTCAAGAACACCTTTATTTAACCAGGTAGGCTAGTCAAGAACAAGTTCTCATTTACAACTGCGACCTGGCCAAGATAAAGCAAAGCAGTTCGACACATATAACAACACAGAGTTACACATGGAGTAAAACAAACATACAGTCAATAATACAGTATAAACAAGTCTATATACAATGTGAGAAAATGAGGTGAGATAAGGGAGGTAAAGGCAATACATAGGCCATGGTGGCGAAGTAAATACGATATAGCAACTAAAACACTGGAATGGTAGATTTGACAGTAGGTGAGTGTGCAAAGTAGAAATACTGGGATGTAAATGAGCAAAATAAATAACTAAATACAGTAGGGGAAGAGGTAGTTGTTTGGGCTATTTATAGATGTGCTATGTACAGGTGCAGTGATCTGTGAGCTGCTCTGACAGCTGGTGTTTAAAGCTAGTGAGGGAGATAAGTGTTTCCAGTTTCAGAGATTTTTGTAGTTCGTTCCAGTCATTGGCAGCAGAGAACTGGAAGGAGAGGCGGCCAAAGGAGGAATTGGCTTTGGGGGTGACCAGAGAGATATACCTGCTGGAGTGCGTGCTACAGGTGGGTGCTATGGTGACCAGCAAGCAGAGATAAGGCGGAGCTTTACCTAGCAGAGACCTGAGGATGACCTAGAGCCAGTGGGTTTGGCGACGAGTATGAAGCAAGGGCCAGCCAACGAGAGCGTACAGGTCGCAGTGGTGGGTAGTATATGGGGCTTTGGTGACAAAACGGATGGCACTGTGATAGACTGCATCCAATTTGTTGAGTAGGTTGTTGGAGGCTATTTTGTAAATGACATCGCTGAAGTCAAGGATCGGTACGATGGTCAGTTTTACGAGGGTATGTTTGGCAGCATGAGTGAAGGATGCTTTGTTGCGAAATAGGAAGCTAATTCTAGATTTAACTTTGGATTGGAGATGTTTTATGTGAGTCTGGAAGGAGAGTTTACAGTCTAACCAGACACCTAGGTATTTGTAGTTGTCCACATATTCTAAGTCAGAACCGTCCAGAGTAGTGATGCTGGACTGGCGGGCAGGTGCAGGCAGCGATCGGTTGAAGAGCATGCATTTAGTTTTACTTGTATTTAAGAGCAGTTGGAAGCCACGGAAGGAGAGTTGTATGACATTGAAGCTTGTCTGGAAGGTTGCTAACACAGTGTCCAAAGAAGGGCCAGAAGTATACAGAATGGTGTCGCCTGTGTAGAGGTGGATCAGAGACTCACCAGCAGCAAGAGCGACATCATTGATATAGACAGAGAAGAGAGTCGGCCCAAGAATTGAACCCTGTGGCACCCCCATAGAGACTGCCAGAGGCCCGGACAACAGGCCCTCAGATTTGACACACTGAACTCTATCGCAGAAGTAGTTGGTGAACCAGGTGAGGCAATCATTTGAGAAACAAAGGCTGTTGAGTCACATCTGTTGATGTGCAAATGGTTAGAGTACAAAAGGGAAAATAAATAAACATAAATATGGGTTGAATTTACAAAGGTGTTTGTTCTTCCCTGGTTGCCCTTTTCTGGTGGCAACAGGTCACAAATCTTGCTGCTGTGATGGCACACTGTGGTATTTCACCCAATAGATATTGGAGTTTGTCAAAATTGGATTTGTTTTTGAATTCTTCGTGGATCTGTGTAATCTGAGGAAAATATGTCTCTAATATGGTCATACATTTGGCAGGAGGTTAGGAAGTGCAGCTCAGTTTCCACCCCGTTTTGTGGGCAGTGAGCACATAGCCTGTCTTCTCTTGAGTGCCAGGTCTGCCTACTTTCTCAATAGCAATGTTCACTGAGTCTGTACATAGTCAAAGCTTTCCTTAAGTTTGGGTCAGTCACAGTAGTCAGGTATTCTGCCACTGTTTGGGGCCAAATAACATTCTAGTTTGCTCAGTTTTTTTGTTAATTCTTTCCATGTGTCAAGTAATTATCTTTTAGTTTTCTCATAATTTGGTTGTGTCTAATTGTGTTGCTGTCCTGGGGCACTGTGGGGTCTGTTTGGGTTTGTGAACAGAGCCCCAGGACCAGCTTGCTAAGGGGACTCTTCTCCAGGTTCATCTCTCTGTAGGTGATGGCTTTATTATGGAAGGTTTGTGAATCGCTTCCTTTTAGGTGATTGTATAATTTAATGGCTCTGTTCTGGATTTGGATAATTCGCGGGTATCGGTCTAATTCGGCTCTGCATGCATTATTTGGTGTTTTACATTGTACACTGAGGATATTTTTTGCAGAATTCTGCATGCAGTCTCAATTTGGTGTTTGTGAATTCTTGGTTGGTGAGTGGACCCCAGACCCTCTCTCTCTCTCTCTACCTCCGTCTCTCCCTCTCTCTACCGCTGTCTCTTTCTCTCTCTCTCTCTACCTCTGTCTCTCTCTCTCTACCTCCGTCTCTCTCTCTCTCTACCTCCGTCTCTCTCTCTCTCTCTACCTCCGTCTCTCTCCCTCTCCCATCTAACAGCCAACATAATTTGAAGGACAGGCAATGTCAGAAATGATCTAGATATTATGGCACATTTTATCAGTAACATATTGGGGTATACACTAAACAACATATGGATATTGGCAGGAAATGGAAAACGCTGTTGTACATGTCGATCGAGATCTTTCCAAACATGCTCAAAGGGTGACATGTCTGGTGAGTATACAGACATGTTCAGCTTCCAGGAATTGTGTACAGATCCTTGCGACATGGGGCCATTCATTATCATGCTGAAGCATGAGGTGATGGCGGTGGATGAATGGCAATGACAATGGGCTTCAGGATCTCGTCACAGTATCTCTGTGCATTCAAATTTCCATTGATAAAAAGCAATTGTGTTCGTTATCCATAGCTTATGCCTGCTCATAACATAACCCCACTGCCACCATGAGGCACTCTGTTCACAACATTGACGTCAGCAAACTGCTCTCCACCCGACACCATACATGCTGTCTGCTATCTGTCCGGTACAGTTGAAACCAGGATTCAACCGTGAAGAGCACACTACTCCAGCATGCCAGTGGCCATCGAAGGTGAGCATTTGCCCACTGACGTCGGTTACGACGCCAAACTGCAGTCAGGTCAAGACCCTGGTGAGGACGACGAGTACGCAGATGAGCTTCCCTGAGACGTTTTTTTTTACAGTTTGTGCAGAAATGTTTTAGTTGTGCAAACCCACAGTTTTATCAGCTGTCAGGGTAGTTGGTCTCAGACGATCCCGCAGGTGAAGAAGCTGGATGTGGAGGTCCACGGCTGGCATGGTTACATGTGGTCTGCGGTTGTGAGGCCGGTTGGACATACTGCCAAATTCTCTAAAACAACATTGGAGGCGGCTTATTGTAGGAAAATTAACATTACATTCTCTGGCAACAACTCTGGTGGACATTCCTGCAGTCCGCATGCCAATTGCACACTCTCTCAAAACTTGACACATTTCTGGCATTGTGTTGTGTGACAAAACTGCGCATTTTTAGAGTGGCCTTATTGTCCCCCAGCACAAGGTGGAGAAGCTGTTTAATCAGCTTCTTTATAAACCACACCTGTCAGGTGGATGGATTATATTAGGAGAACTGCTCACTAACAAGGATGTAAAAAAGAAAAAAAAGAAAAACATTTGTCCACAAAATATGAGAGAAATAAGCTTTTTGTGCATATTTCTGAGAATATTTCAGCTCGTGAAAAATGGGATCAACACTTTACATGTTGCGTTTATGTTTTTGTTCAGTATAAGTGTCAACCCCTTTAACTGTTGTATGACACACTATATTTAAATGTTTCACTCTTCGTACAATGTTGCAATTCCGAAGTTGTACGTAACATATTTTGTACCATCAGAAGTCATATTAGCCAAGCTCAACCAATATCCATCCATTTTATCACGTCCATGTTTGCATTTGATGGGATCCCAAAAGGTTTCCCTAAATTCTATATATGTCGTAGTCTGAATCAAAGTGTTTATTTCAAGTCTCAATGTGGCAGCCACCCAGTGTTAACATCGATGTCATTCTCTAACCATAGACTCCAATGTAGTCAGCCACCCAGTGTTAACATCGATGTCATTCTCTAACCATAGACTCCAATGTAGTCAGCCACCCAGTGTTAACATCGATGTCATTCTCTAACCATAGACTCCAATGTAGTCAGCCACCCAGTGTTAACATCGATGTCATTCTCTAACCATAGACTCCAATGTAGTCAGCCACCCAGTGTTAACATCGATGTCATTCTCTAACCATAGACTCCAATGTAGTCAGCCACCCAGTGTTAACATCGATGTCATTCTCTAACCATAGACTCCAATGTAGTCAGCCACCCAGTGTTAACATCGATGTCATTCTCTAACCATAGACTCCAATGTAGTCAGCCACCCAGTGTTAACATCGATGTCATTCTCTAACCATAGACTCCAATGTAGTCAGCCACCCAGTGTTAACATCGATGTCATTCTCTAACCATAGACTCCAATGTAGTCAGCCACCCAGTGTTAACATCGATGTCATTCTCTAACCATAGACTCCAATGTAGTCAGCCACCCAGTGTTAACATCGATGTCATTCTCTAACCATAGACTCCAATGTAGTCAGCCACCCAGTGTTAACATCGATGTCATTCTCTAAACATAGACTCCAATGTAGGCAGCCACCCAGTGTTAACATCGATGTCATTCTCTAAACATAGACTCCAATGTAGTCAGCCACCCAGTGTTAACATCGATCTCATTCTCTAACCATAGACTCCAATGTAGTCAGCCACCCAGTGTTAACATCGATGTCATTCTCTAAACATAGACTCCAATGTAGTCAGGCAACAAGAGTTTCCCATTTCACAGTGTAAATCAAACCCTGCGGCGGTTTTATGAGCCAATGACCAACGTAATGTTTCCTACAGCTGTTTAACACAGCATGCTAGATGATGAAACACTTTCACAGATGTAATAATACTGATCAGATTATATATTTCCAGAAAATAATTGCCCAATATGCTCCTTAATAAAGGTATTCTCTTCTTCGCTGTTTTTGGGGGGTTTACTTTAGTCTACACAAAGTTCACAGTATCAAAGAGACCCAAACATTTCCTTTCACTTTCAATGGATTTTTCCTCCATTGTCAAATTCTGAATTATAGATTAAATTGCAACCAGTAAAAATGGGGAAAAAAACATCCCCCTTAAGTTTTTTGGGGAAACATAGGCACAACATATCTTACTGGAAGAGTCTCTTTTCATAAGGTGAGAGAAAGGCTGCTTTGTCTCTCCAGGCTGTCTCTGCATGGCCACCGTGACCCTTGACCCTTGAGTTTTTTGGGGAAACATAGGCACAACATATCTTACTGGAAGAGTCTCTTTTCATAAGGTGAGAGAAAGGCTGCTTTGTCTCTCCAGGCTGTCTCTGCATGGCCACCGTGACCCTTGACCCTACTCGACCCTTGACCCTACTCGACCCGAGTCAGAAGCTCCTGTTGGGTGAAGAGACCGGCGACCACACAGGAGCAGCACCACCTAGTCTCACAACAACCCCTGTTCAGTTCACTCTTCCCCTTCATTACTCTCTCCATTCCATCTGTTCATCTGTAACTCAACACTCAATCACCTATCTTTACTCCCCCAAAACAGATCTGAAGGTTTATGCTCGATACCACAACTTCCCAGAGCTCAGTCTGAACACAGATCCTATTAAATTACAGTCTGGCTGGCTAGCTAACAAACATACTGTGCAGATGTACCTACAATTGCATTGATTAAAGATCCAATGCAGCTGTTTTTATCTCAATGTCAAATCATTTCTGGGTAACAATTAAGTACCTTAGCGTGATTGCTTTCAATTCAAATGTTCAAAAATGAACAAAAATAGCTTTTAGCAAGGACTGACTAGGCGTGGTCTGATTGGGGAGGGGAAAACTGAAAACTAGTTGTTATTGGCTGAGTGGTTTGAAACTCTCTTTCTTATTGGTCTATAAACTAATTGACTGCTTGGTGATGTCACCAGGAAGGCCAAAAGTCCATCCCACCAGTCTTTTCAAACAGCTCTTACACTAAAAGGGAATTATCATCATTTTCACAACTTCACACTATTATTCTATTTGACATTTTAGTCATTTAGCAGATGCTCTTATCCAGAGTGACTGACAGATAATGCATTTTAAGATAGCTAGGTGGGACAGCCACATATCACCTTCATAGTAAGTACATTTTCAAATGAAGCATGTGTTTTGTTAGTCCACCAGATCAGGGGCAGTAGGGATGACCAGGGATGTTCTCTTGATAAGTGCGTGAATTAGGCAATTTTCAAAATATAATGAGTACTTTTGGGTGTCCGGGGAAATGTATGGTGTAGAAATGACATTATTTTCTTCAGGAATGTAGTGAAGTAAAAGTAGTACTTTATAGTATTTTTTACTTAACCTCTACGGCATCGGTGACACTACCACAGGACGGTTGAGCTAACGTAGGCTAATGTGATTAGTAACAAGTAACAAGAACATTTCCCAGGACATAGACATATCTGATATAGGCAGAAAGCTTAAATTCTTGTTAATCTAACTGCACTGTCCAATTTACAGTAGCTATTACAGTGAAATAGTACCATGATATTGTTTGAGGAGAGTGCGCAGTTATGAACTTGAAAATGTATCAATAAACCAATTAGGCACATTTGGGCAGACTTAATAAAAAATGTTTAACAGAAATACAATGGTTCATTGGATCAGTCTAAAACTTCACATACACTGCTGCCGTCTAGTGGCCAAAATCTAAATTGCACTTGGGCTGGAGTAATACATGATGGCCTTTCTCTTGCATTTCAAAGATGATGGTACAAAAAAATACAAAAGAACGGTTGTTTTTTCTTTGTATTATCTTTTACCAGATCTATTATGTTATATTCTCCTACATTCATTTCACATTTCCACAAACTTCAAAGCGTTTCCTTTCAAATGGTATCAAGAATATGCATATCCTTGCTTCAGGGCCTGAGCTACAGGCAGTTAGACTTGGGTATGTCATTTTAGGCAAAAATGGAGAAAAAAAAAACTGTCTGATCCTTAAAAGGTTTTTAAGTACTTTACACCACTGTACATACTACAGGGATTTCTTGAAGAGCTTTGGTCTGAAATCACAGAGCTTTGTTTACTATCATGTATCATGTGACATTAGCTCAGAGGATATGTTAATGAAGAGCTGCACGGTACAAAGCGTGTTATTATAGGCCAAGAAGACTTCAAGGGAACTGGGCCAGCCCTCTGTCTCACTCACTGTGAGCAACCACTCAGAAGGCACTTGCATAACGCCCACTTCCTGTCAAATACAAACAAGCAGACACGACCAGGTACGAGCCCGTCCGGAATCACTGATGTTTTGGTTTGACTTTGTACATTGGCTAAGAATTGGGACAAAGAAATACAAATATCTGTCTTTGGAACATGACCTAAGGTCATTTAGAAGCACATCTGGACCCCAAAAAAACATGCACTGGTAAACATGGAATAGTGTTTGCTCTCAGGTTAGGTCCTAAATACCACCTTATTCCCCTAAATAGTGTACTTGGCCTGAAGAAAAGAAGTTCACTATATAGGGAATAGGGTGCCATTAGGACGTGACCTCAGAGGTACATGGTAAAGTCAAGAATCAACAAACAAAGTGTTCACCTAAATCACATAGCAATATATATCAATATATACTGAACACAAATATAAACGCAACAATTTCAAAGATTTTACAGAGATAAAGTTCATATGAGGAAAATCATAATCTATAGATTTCACATGACTGGGCAGTGGTGCAGCCATGAGTGGTCCTTGGAGGGAATAGGCTTACCCACTGGGGAGCCAGAACTAGCCAATCAAAATATGTTTTTCTGGACAAAAGGGCTTTACTACAGACAGAAATACTCCTCAGCACCCACCCAATGACAATTCCGCAGGTGAAGAAGCCGGATGTGGAGGCCCACGGCTGGCGTGAGGCCGGTTGGACATGCTGCCAAATTCTCTATAACGACATTGTAGGCAGCTTATGGTAGAGAAATGAACATTCAATTCTCTGGCATCAGCTCTGGTGGACATTCCTGCAGTCAGCATGCCAATTGCACACTCCCTCATATCTTGACACATACAGTATGTGGCATTGACAAAACTGCACATTTTAGAGTGGCCCTTAATTGACCCCAGCACAAGGTGCACCTGTGTAATGATCATGCTGTTTAATCAGCTTCTTGATATGCCACATCTGTCAGGTGGATGGATGATCTTGACAAAGGAGAAATGTTCACTAACATGGATGTAAATAAGTTGTGCACAAAATGAGAGAAATAAGCTTTTTGTGCCTACGGAACATTTCTGCGATTTTTGGATTTCAGCTCCTGAAACATGGGACCAACAATTTACATGATGCATATATATATATTTTTGTTCAGTGTAATATTGTATTAGTTAAGAGTTGGAAAAGTGGTCTCATCTAAAGGCTACAGTGCATTCAGAAAGTATTCAGACCCCTTCCCTTTTTCCACCTTTAGTTACATTACAGCCTTATTCTAAAATGGATTGAATAAAAAAAATCCTCATCATTCTACACACAATACCCCATAATGACATCACAAACCCCATAATGACATCACAATACCCCATAATGACATCACAAACCCCATAATGACATCACAATACCCCATAATGACATCACAATACCCCATAATGACATTGTGAAAACAGGTTTTTAGAACTTTGTGCAAATGTATTAAAAATAAAAAACAGTAAGCATTCAGACCCTTTGCTATGAGACTTGAAATTGAGCTCAGGTGCACCCCGTTCCCATTGATCATCCTTGAGGTGTTTCTTCAACTTGACTGGAATCCACCTGTGGTAAATTCAATTGATTGAACATTATTTGGAAATGCACTCACCTGTCTATATACGGTCCCACAGTTGACAGTGCATGTTAGAGAAAAAACCAAGCTATGAGGTCGAAGGAATTGTCCGTAGAGCTCAGAGACAGGATTGTGCCGAGGCATAGATCTGGGGAAGGGTACCAAAACATTTCTTCAGCATTGAAGGTCCCCACGAACACAGTGGCCTCCATCATTCTTAAATGGAAGAAGTTTGGAACCACCAAAACTCTTCCTAGAGCTGGCCGCCCGGCCAAACTGAGCAATCGGGGAGAAGGGCCTTGGTCAGAGAGGTGCCCAAGAACTCAATGGTCACTCAGACAGAGCACCAGAGTTCCTCTGTGGAGATGGGAGAACCTTAGAAGGGCAACCATCTATGCAGCATTCCACCAAATCAGGCCTTTATGGTAGAGTGGTCAGGCGGAAGCCGCTCCTCAGTAAAAGGAACATGACAGCCTGCACCTAAAGGATGCTTAGACCATAAGAAACAAGATTATCTTGTCCGATGAAACCAAGATTGAACTCCTTGGCCTGAATGCCAAGCATCACGTCTGCAGGAAACCTGGCACCATCGCTACGGTGAAGCAGGGACTGGGAGACTAGTCAGGACTGAGGGAAAGATTAACTGAGCAAAGTACAGGGAGATCCTTGATGAAAACCTGCTCCGGAGCATTCAGGACCTGAGACTGGGGCGAAGGTTAATCTTCTACCAGGACAATGACTCATTGCACATTGCCAAGACAACAAAGGAGTGGCTTCAGAACTAGTCTCTGAATGTCCTTGAGTTGCCCAGACAGATGCCGGACTTGAACCAGAACGAACATCTCAGGAGAGACCTGAAAATAGCTGTGCAGCAACGCTCCCTGTCCAACCTGACAGATCTTGAGGAGATCTGCAGAGAAGAATGGGAGAAACTCCCCAAATACAGGTGTGCTAAGCTTGTAACGTCATGCCCAAGAAGACTCTAGGTTATAATCACTGCCAAAGGTGCTTCAACAAAGTACTGAGTAAAAGGTCTGTTTTTTATTTTGAATAAATTAACCCAATTTATACAATTTATACAATGTTTTTCATTGTCATTATGGGGTTTTGTGATGTCATTATAAGGTATTATGTGTAGATTGATGAGGAAACTTTTCATCTGTGTTTTTAGGGCAGTAGTAGCAGTTCATTTATTATAGCTGCTTGTCCAGCTAAATCATTCATGTTTTCTCAGCAGTAGTATTGCAACAGTATAGACGATGTTGGTAGAGTTAAAGCCATGGTATGAGCAGTGGGCTCCTGGATGAAGTACAGATCTAGGATCAGCTTCCTCTTCCCCTAAACTGACCCAAGATCAGCATCTAGGGGCAACTTCACCCAACTCCAGTGTGGTGTGGTGGAATAGGCGGTTCCTCGTCTAACCTGTGATGAGACTGGACACCAGCAAGGGAAGCACCAGCATCTGCAGCATCCTCATCAGCAGCTCTCCAGGAAATGAGAAATACTTCACCTCGCGGTAGGTCATCTTGTACGGCCGCAGTGCAAATCCCAGCCCTATACCTGTCAAATAAAATAAACAACCTCATCTATATAATAGTCTGACTGGAACAGATGCATGCAATTATCCATCCACAATAATCCCACAGATGTATATCTCGTGAAAGAGATCTACACTGAGTGGACAAAACATTAGGAACACCTACTACCACACCCTGTTCAAAGGCACTTATATGTTTAGTCTTGCCCATTCACCCTCTGGATGGCACACATACACAATCCATGTCTCAAATGTTTCAAGGCTTAAAAAATCTTCTTTAACCTGTCTCCTCCTCTTCATTTACACTGATTAAAGTGGATTCACCTGGTCAGTCTATATCATGGAAAGAACATGTTTTGTCCACTCAGTGTATATGTGATTGAAAAAAGGCTTCCGTTTGTACGAAAACTCCTAACACAAGTTGAGGATGTGTCCCAAATGACACCCTATTTCGCCTATATAGTGCACTACTTTTGACCAGAGCCTACGGTCGTAGTGCACAATATAGGGTGTGATTTGGACCACTCTATTAGTGTGATCCTGAATTTCAACATGACTCCAGGTGGCAGGGTTAGGGTTCAGGAAAGGAGGAGCAGGCACTTCAATTGACCCTTTCTCTGGGGGGCTGTGTGTGGAATTCTATCACAGAGCTTTTCCCGGCTATGATCCTGCTGGGATAGGCTAAGGGGTTAATGGGTAGAGGTTAGAGGTTAGAGGTTAGTGAAGGGTTCCTCCACTCACTTCATCTGACTCGCCATTATTCTTCCCTGGGAGCATGAAGGCATGGTGGGAAGTTACACTGCTATCAGATGCACTGATGTCACAGCAGATTATCAATCGTGACCAAATTCTCCCATTTTGTATGATGTGAGAAGGAGAATATGAAAACATTGATTCTAAGTGGATACCAACCTTCAACACAATGCATTTTCAAATTTTGTTAAACGAAATCTAATAATGTGTTTGTTTGTGTGTGTGTGTGTGTGTGTGTGTGTGTGTGTGTGTGTGTGTGTGTGTGTGTGTGTGTGTGTGTGTGTGTGTGTGTGTGTGTGTGTGTGTGTGTGTGTGTGTGTGTGTGTGTGTGTGCGTGCGTGTGTGTGTGTATTTGTGAGTGCATGTGTAAGAGAGAGATAGAGAGAGAAAGAGAGAGAAAGAGAGAGAGAAAGAGAGAGAAAGAGAAAGAGATGAGGAATATGAAGAAATTAATACCAACTCTGTTCATCCTGGCCATTTCTCATTTCTCAAACTAAAAGGCTTAAAGACACAACACTTGCCGATGATGACCGCAGCGACAGTGAAGATCACAAAGGCGTTTCTGCGGAAGAAACCCTTGACGTCATCCTTAGTGACACTCTCCACCCTCTGCACAGCCTTCAGGGAACGGGACTGGAGGCCATCGCGGATCTGTCTGACTCGGCTTCGGGCCTGCGGGTTCTCCCCGTTGCTCTTGGTCATAGTTGCTGGTAGTGCTGTTGCTGGTACCACTATATTCCCAACACCTGTGAGGACCTATAGATCCTGATGCTGTGTCCGGCTCCCCACACTGGTCTTAGAGCTGAGATGAGACAATCTGGGGAGGGAAGGAGGGTGGAAAATGTAAGAGAAGAAGAGGGCTATAATATGTATTTGTTTAATTCATGTTTTATTGTCACATACGCCAGATAGGTGCAGTGAAATGCATTGTTTTACTGGGTCAGCCACCCCTGGAGCAAATTAGGGTTAAGTGCTTTGCTCAAGGCACATCCACAGATGTTTCATCTTGTCAGTTCGGGTATTCAAACCAGCAACTTTCAGTTACTGCCACCCCAAATCATCACACTTACCAACCACAATCTCTGGACCAAAACCTGGTGCAAAGCCCACCAGTGGAAATGTACCATAATGATCCATTGAAAAATCCCTATTAAGTATCAGACAACTAAAACCCCCAAACTGTACAGTGTGTAGACCTACACGTTCCAATGATAATCACAAGTTAAACTCTCAAGGGGCAAGTAGGAATGAACAGAAAGAAAAGGGGAACTTTCCCAAAACAACATCAAATGACATGGATTGGATAATATTTTCACAGAAAGTAAGTCATATAACCTAAAGAAAGTCATCTATCTATTGCCATCGATCTGATTGCCAATAATTGACTTTTAGATTTCAGTTTTAGGTGAACATATGTGATATATACTGTATGGTACGTATACAAAATATATAACATAAAGATGAATATATCTGAACTGAAAATATAAGGAATACAGACAAGTTCTTTATGCAGTAGCTGTTGTAGTGTAGGAGCCAGTCTGGTCTCATATACTAGACGTAACAGAGTAAATTTAAATCCGAGATGCTGAAATTAGCATAATATGTTATCGTTGGTATGGTTACATAAGACAGACGGTTACATATAATGAACGTCTAGCAATGCAAAGGTTGCATGTTTCGAACCGTAACCTTAGCCCTAGCATAGCTAATGTTAGCTACCCAGCTAACATTAGTCACAACTATTTGAAATTCGTGGCATTTCATACGTTTTACAAATTCGTAACATATTGTACAAATTGTAATTCGCAAGATGATATAAGAAATTAGAAAATTATATAATATAAGAAAATTAAGACATACCATAGTAAATGTAACATATCATGCAAATTAGAGTTTTCATGATTTACTTTTACTATGTTACGTCTACCCCTGAGTCCAGGTTGGCTACATTGCTCGGGATACAATGAAACAACATAGAACTGAAGGAAGCAAAACTCCACTGCCTTAGTAATGCCACATGTGGAATCACAGAATGTTTTTGTTCAGTCTGAGCTGCCAGATAGTGAGTAATCAATAGAAAGCAACCAATAGTGAACTGCCAGATAGTGAGTAACCAATAGAAAGCAACCAATAGTGAACTGCCACATAGTGACTAACCAATAGTGAGGTATGAGTAAACAGTAGCACACAGCCAGTGGTTCAGTCAGATAAACACATTTTAAAAAGTGTGAAGAGAGTTGCTACTGTACCTTTAAACTTTGGGATACCTTCCTTTAGGGAGTCATTTCTTGGCCTTTGCAGGGTTATTTGGGGAAAATCTCAGTCAATAAACAACAGAGAAGAGTAGCTCTTTAAGTCGGATCTGGTACAACCAGTGCTGGAGAGGAGGGAGAGAGGGAATGAGGGAGAAAGGGAATGAAAGGGCCAGTGAGCGAATGGAGGGAGGAGGTGCAGAAAACTCTCTCACACGCTGGAGACTCACTGAAGAGGGAGGAGATTTTAATCTTCTCCAAGGAACACCTCCCTTTCAGACAGAGGGGCTTGAGGGAATAATGAGGTTTTGCCACAGCAGGGAAAAAGAGGCCTTCTTCTTTCACATGCTTTTCAAGCTTCGTCAGTTCAGCTTGATTGGACATGAAAAAGCAGAATCAGACACGAGACCAACAGCTGTGCTATAGCCATCTAAAATATGGACGGAGCTTCCTTTTGTCGCTTCCTCCCAAATTCCAGAAGGAACCATCAAACCAATTAGCATACAGATATGGCAGTTATGACATAGGCATTCTAATGATTAGAATACTGCTGTTCCTGCCTCCCGAGTGGCGCTACACATTGTCGCTACACATCTTCCTCCCAAATTCCAAGAAGATGACTCCCTCAGTCATGTGCAGTTGTGTTGATATTTGATATCCAGTTTGACCCTATGCTAGAAAACTCAGAATCAAGTGTAGAGTCCAAGCAAATATTGACCGTGTTGCTGTGGTTTTATGCAACTTTACACTGAAAGAAACACAGGCCTAAAATATTCAGTCAGATAGTAAAAGAATCATTGCGAGGGACTTGAGGGCCAAAGCTCAAACCACTAGGCTACTTGCCGTCCCCATATGACTTACAACCTTGTAAATGAATCAAAAAAAATAAACAAACAATGGTAAGAGGGAAAATAATTGGCTGTGACGGTACAATACAATACATATGCTCTTTCTAGACTACTGGATACTGCATCTCCAAACGTACACATGCCTACGGAACAAATACACAGTAAGTCAAGGCAGTGACATAACAACATTGGCAGCGTTGAACAGCTAATCTGTTCTATTTAACGTTCTCCTGATGTCCCCGGACCCTCGTCGTCTCAGTGGAGAACCAGTACAAAGAAGCCCTCAGTCAAGCTGTCAGGAACAATACAGTACATCTGAGCACAAGATCATTTGTCAGTGGACAAACAGCTCCCGAGTGCCAAATTTCGGTGAGAATCCCCACAGTGCTGCGGTCTCCCCCTGGGGCTTGAGAACGTCTGGATGATTCTCATCACCTATAGTATACTGGACTGGCCAGCGCCTGGCTTATTAAACTACACTGGCTGAACTAGGGACCACACTCAGGGGCCTCTCAGGGAAGAGCACAGCTATGGAAAGCTTTCTGTATTACAGGAAAACGAGGGCAAAGTTTATGAGAGAAAAAGAAATACAGGACTGCTGATGGATAATAGAATATGAATCAGTTGTATGTCACATGTAAGATTTTCACCACATTTATACGTAAGTAATCAATACGGTGCCGATTCAGTAGTCTGATCCCATATCTGTATAGCAAACACAGACTGATCTGGGATCAGGTTATTGATTCAGTTGATGAGTGATCAAGTTGTGGGTGAAAGGAAGGAACCATCCTTCCTTTTGTCGCTTCCTCCCAAATTCCAGAAGGAACCATCAAACCAATTAACATACAGATATGGCAGTTATGACATAGGCATTCTAATGATTAGAACACTGCTGTTCCTGCCTCCCGAGTGGCGCAGCGATCTACCACTACAGACCCGGGTTCGAACCCAGGCTGTGACTGAACCCAGGCATGACATGATCATTACACAGGTGCACCTTGTGCTGGGGACAATAAAAGGCCACTCTAAAATGTGTAATTTTGTCACACAACAAAATGCCACACATGTCTGAAGTTTTGAGGGACCGTGCAATTGGCATGCTGACTGCAGGAATGTCCACCAGAGCTGTTGCCAAAGAATTGAATGTTCATTTTTCTACCATAAGCCACTTCCAACATGATTTTAGAGAATTTGGCAACTGGCCTCACAACTGCAGATCAGGTGTATGGCCTCTTGTGGGTGAACGCTTTGCTGATGTCAACGTTGTGAACAGAGGGCCCCATGGTGGCAGTGGGGTTATGGTATGAGCAGGCATAAGCTACGGACAACGAACACAATTGCATTTTATCGATGGCAATTTAAATGCACAGAGATACCGTGATCAGATCCTGAGGTCCATTGTTGTCCCATTCATTCACCGCCATCCTCATGTTTCAGCATGATAATGAACAGCCCCATGCCGCAAGGATCTGCACACATTCCCTGGAAGCTGAAAATGTCCAAGTTTCCTTGATGTTCGGTATGATGTTTCCTTGATGTATAGTATGGTGTGGCTTAATATTCTATGATGTTTCCTTAATGTTCAGTATGATGTGTCCTTAATGTTCAGTATGATGTTTCCTTGTTGTTCAGTATGATGTTTCCTTGATGTTCAGTATGATGTTTCCTTGATGTTCAGTATGATGTTTCCTTGATGTATAGTATGGTGTGGCTTAATATTCTATGATGTTTCCTTAATGTTCAGTATGATGTTTCCTTGATGTATAGTATGATGTTTCCTTGATGTTCAGTATGATGTTTCCTTGATGTTCAGTATGATGTTTCCTTGATGTTCAGTATGATGTTTCCTTGATGTTCAGTATGATGTTTCCTTAATGTTCAGTATGATGTTTCCTTATTGTTCAGTATGATGTTTCCTTAATGTTCAGTATGATGTTTCCTTAATGTTCAGTATGATGTTTCCTTGATGTTCAGTATGATGTTTCCTTGATGTACAGTAGGGTGTTTCCTTTGATGTTCATTTGTCAGCCTTACTGTAAATGTTTCTCATCCCAGTGGCTTTTACAAATGTAAAAGAATAAGTCGTAAACACAAACGTTTGTCATTGAGATGCCGAAGTACATTATCTTAGCGTCAGTGAGGTTCTGCCTGGAGGAAGGTTTGAGCTCGCTAAGTCTCTTCATGCTGTAATGCTGTGGAGTCTGGTGAATAGATTCTGTCTGAAATGCAGAACAGAACCAATTCTGGTATTTCTGTCCCATTTAGTCATGGGGTGACAGTAGGGGCGTATAATGGCCATTGTCATCGCACGTCATGTGAATTTGAAGGGTGTTATCCCTGTGATTGACTGACAAATCAACATCTTTTGCATGAAAAATGATATTTAGTGAAAACACTTTTACAAAAATTCACTCATTCTTTTAGATGAAAACGGTTCAATTACTAAGATGTCAAGGGTGGAAAGTGATTCATTCTAGGCCTGGGTGAGCAAGCAGAGTGAAGTAGACAAAAGAATAGTTAAACATTTATGTTTGGCTCTCTCAAGATGAAATCAAAGTTCAAGCTTGTTCTTGTTTCACATTAGTATTTCAGTTCTGTAAATCATTTCCACACCTCGTTTTATTTTCTAACACTTCCAGCTTGTTTGAGGGAGGGAACTTGTTTGAGGGAGGGAACTTGTTTGAGGGAGGGAACTTGTTTGAGGGTGGGAACTTGTTTGAGGGAGGGAACTTGTTTGAGGGTGGGAACTTGTTTGAGGGAGGGAACTTGTTTGAGGGTGGGAACTTGTTTGAGGGAGGGAACTTGTTTGAGGGAGGGAACTTGTTTGAGGGAGGGAACTTGTTTGAGGGAGGGAACTTGTTTGAGGGAGGGAACTTGTTTGAGGGTGGGAACTTGTTTGAGGGAGGGAACTTGTTTGAGGGAGGGAACTTGTTTGAGGGAGGGAACTTGTTTGAGGGAGGGAACTTGTTTGAGGGAGGGAACTTGTTTGAGGGAGGGAACTTGTTTGAGGGAGGGAACTTGTTTGAGGGAGGGAACTTGTTTGAGGGAGGGCACTTGTTTGAGGTTGTGAAATAGGTGTGCTTATTTACTTGGCTACCTGGGAGTTAGCGTTCCCTCCATGGTTGCATGTTCACTACAACTCAAACCCACTTTATGTCACTGACCACCTAATGCCCCAAGAAATAGGCTGTAATGGACACCGTCACAAAGCGTCCCAAACTAGCTTGTACACTGCCCTCGATTTCAGTGTGTAAACGTATACCTCTTTGTGGAGATATCCTCGGCTGAAGCTACCATAGGTGGGCTGGGGGAGTGGCCCCTCCCAGGGGGTGCTGAATCGGGGGCAGGTTATGGGATCCGTGCTCTACGGTGCCACTCTAGGGACCAGCAGCACTGTGCCCGCTTTGTCCCACAGCATCTTTGTGCCCAAGGTTTCCCATGGATCAGACTTCAAACAAAAGGTCTCAACGTAGCCGTAGTCTGTTGTTTAGAAGAGTCCAGGACAAGGCAAGTGGGTTGTTCTCATATCTGAATGGACCCTACTTCATCTGCCCACGGCTGGTTACTTGTCTGTCTGAGAAACACACTCACATCTTCCTGTACATCACCAGAAATATCCAGTGTATTTTGTAATCTGCTCAGGAGGAGTCCATTTTCAGTTTCATTGGCAACAAGGGCTGAAGAGTTCCTCTTTCACAAGCCCATGGTGTAATTCTTATGGTGCCAAGGGGAGTTATCAGAAACCCAGTAGCAGCCTTTGTTTAGTTCCCTGTTTAAAGTTACCTTTCTTTAGAAAGGAGGAAAATACTGCTGATCTTTTATCCCCCATATTAAACTTGTATTGTTTG